>NC_063057.1:39940123-40312516 GCF_018812025.1 Megalobrama amblycephala | reverse complement strand
CTACTATAAATCAGCCCTAAAGAAGATTGAGCCCCAGAGGACACCTGCCTATTACATAATCACCACGGACCAATAGTAGTTCAACCTGCCAACATTAAGGGTGCTTTCACACTTGGTTCGATTGCCTGGGCCAAACCAGAGTTTGATTGCTCCTCCTTTTTAAGCGGACTTGGGTATGGTTTGAGGGTGCACACCCGAATTATGAAGACGGTGTTCACATCATCCAAACATACCGAACTCTGATGTCAATCGAACCCAGTTGCGCACCAAAAGTGCTAATATGAAAGCCTCCTAAACGGCATATAAATCAAAAGGAATTTTACTGAATGAAATGTCGACCCAGAAAGAGCTATAGGGCCGTGAAGCTTTAGGGGTCTTGATGGACCTGCTGATTCCGATTTTTGTTGATTCAGATTTTCTTTCTAAGAACTATAATTTACAGCAAATACAAACAAAAATCTGCTTTTCTTCAATAAAAAAAAATATTTTCATAAAAAACCAAGCAGAACAAAAAACAAAGCCTAAGATATTGTATCAGATCAAGGATCTTAGTTCACCTCCCGTGTCTGGAAATTCTTTTTTAAGCTCCTAGATGTGCCCATAAGTCTCTCCTCTGGCTACCATCCCCAGACGAACGGGCAGACGGAGCAGAAGATACAGGAGATCGGCCGTTTCCTGCGTACCTTCTGTCACGGCCACCAAGACTCCTGTAACCAGTTTCTGGGTTAGTCCGAGTACGCCCAGAACTCACTCTGTCAGTCCACCACTGGTCTTACCCCTTTCCAGTGCATACTCGGCTATCAACCCCCACTGTTCCCCTGGGATGGGGAACTATCGGACGGCCCTGCAGTGGATTACTGGTTCCGGGAGAGCGAATCTGAGTCCCAGATTCATTGGCTCCTTCACCATCAGCCGTCGGATCAACCCTCTCACCTACCAACTGCAGCTTCCCCCGGGGTACAGAATTCACCCCACATTCCATGTGTCCTTGCTGATACCTCACCATCCCTCTGTTATTCCTTCCACAGAGCCTGGCGAAGCCGAGGACCCCCCCCCGCCCCTCCCCTGTAGACAGAAGGCTGCATCAGAGTTGCCAAGTCACTTACATTTTAGAAGTAATATTGTCAGTTTTTGTTCTATTTTGGCATCAAAAAATAGTTTCGAACAAAGATCACAGAAAAGCCCTACACTCAGCCTTGTTTTCATTACAGAATGATTCAGTGTTTTGAACAAATCAGTTGAGTCAAAGATTAAATGAACCATTAAATGCCTCATTCTTGAATAAATCAGCTATTGGAATGAATCGTTTGAATGAATCAATCAATGACTCACTCAGTAAGACTGTAACTTGCCGCCACCTACTGGTGGTTTAATTTCATGTTTAAAAGTAACATTCCCTCCAACATTTCATATTTGTATTTTCAAAAAATATTTAAAACAATCCTATAACATTAATTAATGCACTTGTAATCAATCAAAAATATCCAGATTTACATATGTCAAAGCTGCAATATACTGAAAGGATATTGCTTCAGAACAAATTTATTTTTCCACCACCACCACAAAGAAAAAAAGGGAAACTATTTTTTTTATCAGACAATCAACTGTTTTATTCTTACAAGTGAATAAGTGAATGACTGATTTACGCGTGTCCACGTGACAAGGCTTAATATCAAGCCCTGTATGTAATCTTAATGGGCTGTGTTTCAGTCATCATTCCATGTTGTCTGACAACCAAAACAGAAAAAAATATATAGATGAAACAATTTTATTTGGAATTTGGCTGTATTAAAATGTATTATGTGAACAAAAGAGTAGCAGCAGAGAAGCAAACAGATGTAAAGGGCTGACACTTGGCAGAATTCAAATGCAACAATGACCCGTATGTCGTCATCTATCGACATTTAGCAACATATATATGGCATTAAAAAGCATTAAATTAGATTTGATGAAACCTGTAGAAACCCTGTCACAGACATGCCAGGCTCTACTCTCACCCAATCACGATGCACTCCCTCACCAGAATACTAACCACGCACACCTGACACTCATCACCAACCTCATCAGCTGCACTACATAAGACACTAGCAGACACTCTGTCACTGTCTGGTCTCATTAACACACACCTACCTGCTATGCTTACCTCACGGACTCCTCTAATGACTACTTACCTGTCTCCAGCGTTCTCCAAGATCCCTAGTGTTCTCCTCGTCTTCTGTGAGTGTCTCTGTGTCTCGTCTGATCCACGTCTGCCTGCCATCCACGATCCCTGGGAAAACAAGACAACTATCATTTACAAGAATATCATCTGTCACAAACTTTACCTGCATTCACTCACCTGCACTCTGCATTCTCATCTGGTTGTTCAATAAAGACTCTTAAACGGTCTACCTGTGTCTCAGTCCCCTTCTGTATGTAACAAGAATTTAAACAACTCCTAATTGTTAATATAATACTGAGGTAATTCCCTGAATTCCTGAAAACTTACAATACAGTCCAATACTTCCCTGAAGTATGGTGATGGCATCCCATCGAGAAGCTACTATCACACTTTAGCTGTCTGTTGTCTTTTGAGCGTAGGATCTTTAGTACTTCTATTCCTTAGCTGTGCAGCATATACCTGACACGACTTCCAAGTTGCTCTTTGCAGAAATGAAGTTTTAGTTATGGCCGGGAGATCACTGGTCACAACAACCGAGTGAGTCTCAATGAATAGAAAGATACATGCACATTTAATTCTTACAGTTATAAATGATTGTCACTCAAGTCTTCTTTAATGTGATTTGTTCTGGTTATTGGTTTGTAATGATCTAAGCTAAACATATGACTGTTAGTTTTACTCTGTTTATTACTTTTTGGTAAGTCTACATGGTCTTTGACCTGAGCATCCTTAGTCTGCATTTTCTGTACATTTCATGTTTACATAAAATATTTCTATCACAGGATCCACAATGTGGGGTACAGGACGTGGGCAGCGATTAAATAAAAGAAATGCTTACATCCTTTTCATGCCTTGTTTATTAGTGATGGGATTTATGGCTCTTTGAGGGGATCCGGATCTTCGCGATCCGTTCCTTTCAAAGAGCCGTTCAAAAGAACGGCTCTTTTGGCTCTTTTTAAATATTTAGTCAGTTTTAAGAAGCCAGCTTGGGGGCATCTCAGTTTATCCTGGAAATAATCACTGGGAGGAATGATGAGGTGAGATTTGTAGTCAAATAATTAAAACTCGGATATCACACACCAATATTTGAGTTTGAATTATTCTGAAATATTGATTATTACCTCATTTGTCATGTGTGGACTATATTCCATAGGGTTGCACAAATCCCTCTGCTTAGACAGTGACATCACTATTTTGGATTTACCTTTAGTACAAAGTGTGTGTGTGTGTGTGTGTGTAAAGCTACGTTGACTTATGTTATTCATACAATACCTACTCACAAATAAACAAAAAAACAAAGCCGGCTGCAATGAATTTCTGTGCAAAACAGCTTTTACTACAAACACTTCCACACAAGAACATTGTTATCACACAAGAACATTTTGATAGAAAACAAAAAATATTTAAAGTAGATAAAATTAGAATAAATAAAATGGAAATGTCTACATACTACATACTATTACTACTGCAAACTTTGCAAATAGGACATCAGCCCCTTCAAGTCAATGAACAATAACAAAGTGGGCTTTTTTTCCACTGGAGTACTCACGTGAAGGATGCGTGCACAACTAATAACTAATATCATCACGCTATTAAGGGTTGGCCTGCGCTGGGTGCGCCTCTCCCCCTATAACTGTTCTGTCTCGCGGAGGAGCTCATTTGTGTGCATCTGTGTGAAACACGCATAGGAAAAAAGAACGACAGAAAGAACGGCTCCCCTCCAGCCGCGACTCGGCTCCCATCGTTCATGTTTATGAGCCGTTCAAAAGAATCGGTTCGTTCGCGAACGTCACAACTCTATTGTTTATGCTTTATAGTTGTGACATGAGCTCTTTCTCTTCACTTGTAAGGTCAGGCTCCTAAAATACATATAAAACTACAATGTTTCATTTTTAGTCAGACTTGATGACTGCAGTGAGACACAGTACGATCTCAATAAAGAATGCAGCTGAAGATTCAGAGTCTCCTGGTCTTCACATCTGTAGCTGGATATTGTGGGGATTTTGTTTTCAGCTCTTTAATTTCACTATTAATATACTTATGTGCCTGGTTTCACAGACAAGGTTTAAGCTCAGATCTCAGACTAAAATACATGTTTTAGCTGTTTGAACTGAAAGCAACTTGCTGGGACATATCTGAAAATGTAAGGCTTTAATCTAGTGAATCATATTCCTTTATACAGAGAAGGGGAAAAACAAACAAACAAAAAGCAAATTATTTTAACCATTTTAATTTAAGTACTCCATTCAGTTGAAAAGTTGAAATTTGATTTTATTTATTTCCTCAATATTCTGAGGAGAAATTGAGATGGAATAAATTGATATTTCTAATAGTTAGATCTCTCTGCAATCACACATTTAATTTTGATTTAATATTTTAGTTTAAAATATTTTAAAGTTCTTTACAATCTTTTAATATGAAGACCAAGCATTTTGACTTTATTCTTGACTGAGAATATCAGTGCTTTGTAGATTATTGAACTTAGAGCAGTTCACACTTGCTTAGATATAAGCCAGAAGCTCTTGAAAAACTGTTTGGTATTGATAACTTTAAGAATCTATGATTCATCCCATAAATCAACATTTGAATGTATTTTCTGTATGTAGATTTATATTAGTTTTAGCGTGCAGACATGACTTTTATTTTGGTGTGGGGGTGTGACGTCAAAAAACTGCGTCGCACTCCTGCTGCATCTGATGTGATTCGACTGAAGAAAGGTTTGTGTTTGTATTAATTTAAAGTGTTTAAATTAATGCAACATTTTCAGACAGTTTATAGACAACTGTAAAATTATTATTACTATTATTATTGAATGTAGCTCTGTAATGTGTATATAATAACACGAATGAACGTTGTTTTTGTCAGTAAAGTTTATTCACATGAGTAATAGAAAAGAATCTCATTCAAATGGACCAGATAAACAAACATGTGAAACTAATATAAAACAACAACAAACCGTTGATGTTTAGCTGTGTAATTTATTAAATGTAACCTACGGAACATTTAAGATTATGAAATATAGAGTTTGCATGTTTGTTCCTTTATTGATTTGCAATTCTTGTTTTCTAAAGTTTTTAGTCTAATCAGATCATTTAAGTCCATTAACTCTGACTCTCTCACCAGTGCACTGAACTACTGAACTAGATCATATTGAGACACACCCAGAGATTTAGAGTGGTTTTATTTTTAAAATCAACTTTTGATTGGAAAAAACAATGAAAAACTTCAAAGGGATAGTTCACCCAAAAATGAAAATCTGATTTTAGCAATATTATATATTTTAGTTTATCTGCTTATCCCCAGGGCATCCAATATGTAGCCGACTTTGTTTCTTCAGTAGAACGCAAATGACATATTAACAATAATAACACGAAATAATACTTATTTCTATAACTTTGTAGATTTTCCGATATATTTTGAGTTACGGAACAGTTTTTGTCATCATTTGTAACCCAGTTTATGTACAACAAATTATTCAAAGAATATCAACCTGAGAAAGCTACAGAAAGAACAAGCTGAATTCAACATACCCCAACATTGCTTAGTTCTGATGAGTTTCTCTCATTAAAACCAATTGTATATCAAGAGCAAAGACATCTTTGTGTGCATTTTGTTTTGTGCTTTTAGCAGAAAGAAGTGCTTTATCGTCTGACTGCACATTGTGCACGATCGCCAAGAAAACTGATAACAGCGGCAACGAGCAAAAACAACTCATTCCAGCGAGAGATCACCTCTTATTTATCACAGATCAACAAATTTCTTATCGAATTGAGATATTTCTTTCTTTTAGATACATCCGTACGTGCCGCGAGATTGAGACAAATTATGCATATACAATAAGCCTACTTTAAGGAAACTATTAAATATTCCACAGAATGAATAGTCTTGTTTTATTTGTTATATCATTATGTCGTTTTATTAGAAACACCCTTGCAGCATTAACTATCGCAACATAAGTCAGGAGAAATTGTGCATCTCTTTAGTTTACAGATTACACCGCAGGAGAATATTTGTTTTAAATGTGTAAAGGCTATTTAAAAGTAGACATTTCATGCTTTCTTTAGACGTATGTTTCATGTTTGTGTGATAATTATTCGCTGAGTTTCAGTTAATTTTTTAGACGTTTCAGAAAGATTCAAAGAAAGACGGATGAAAGCGCATTCTCTTGCAGAAGGTTTTGTTTTTAATGTGAGCATACACAAATAAAAGTAAACCCTTTGTAGTTTGTGATGATGTCTTGCACTAATCTGTATCGCCAAAAATGATGGAGTATAGGCCTACTTTAAGTTGTTTCAGCTGTCATGAGGAAAAATCCATCAGAACACGCTGGCGACAGAGATATGAAATGCCAAGTAGTAACTCATAGAAATTTAACTTAGACAATAGATATAAACAAATAATTTTATTATTAATGACTTGTAAATCAAACAATGCTTATTTGTTTAAGACAGGTGTTTATTGTCTCATATTGTATGTAGGAGCAAAATACAGCTTAGGGCAGCAGTGATACATATGAAGTTATACAGCAGCAGCAAGCCATTCATGTAAGATTACTGCGACTATGCATAGCTGATATGAGAAAATGATCATGAGAAAATGTTTAGCAACAACACTTTTTTCCAAGGTTGATGTTTTCATTTACCCGTGTGTGTGTGTTTCGAGCTGGATTCAGCTGAACACGTGTAGAGTCATTCTCAGCTAATCATCTGTTGTCGAAATGACAAATATGAGTATTGTCATTTCTAATTTCTATTAGCCTGCAACATGTTATCATATGTTAAAGCCACACAAAATGTGCATTCTAATTTGAATATGTTTGAGCTTTTTGGCTCAGGCACACACAGTCATAGGCCAATAGAGTTAAGCCATTTGGCAAATAAGGCCCATCGCCAATTTGCCTCCCTCATGTTGGGGGATTTTCTGACATACAGTACACTTGGCTTGCATTGTTCAAATTTCATGTCACCTGCTCTGTTGGGGGGTAATTCATGTACACTATATTATACAGCAGCAGCAGCAACTCTTAATTGCTCACAGCGGTGTGTTGTGTATATTTTAGCAGTAGGAAGTCCTGTACTTGCTCTGCAGCAGCAATAACCTACAGCAGCAGCAAAAGAAAGCAGCAGCAGCAGCATAACAGATCTATTCCGCTAAGACCAAACACATCAACATTGTAGTACCTATTACCATGCCAAACACTCCGATAGTTGTCATGACAAATACAAAGTTCTGTCATGAAACTCTAGATGGTGCAAGCTAATAGGTCCTTTAACTCAACTTGCTCGTAATCTCATCATTATCTATAGGACATGGATGATTGTTTCTTGCTGAATCAGTAGCCAATGAGCTTCTATGCTCAGACTTTAAAATACTTTGGTAGCATTGCCTTAGCAGTGCAGCGTGCTTCAGAAACCCTCCCCCTTCCCCAGCTCCACCTGTATAGATCTGCTATGGGTAATTCATGTACACTATTTTGTACGGCAGCATGTTTTACTTGCTCATGGCAGCGTGTCGTGTATGTATTGGCAGTAGCAAGTCCCATACTTGCTCTGCAGCAGTAGCAATAAAAGCAGCTGCAGCTTAGCAGATCTATTCTGCCATGACCAAACATATCAACATTGTCATACCCATTACCATGCCAAACACTCCCGAAGTTGTCATGACAGAAATCTATTTGGTGGTATATTTGCGAAAATGCTTTTCTTCCTGTTTTCTTCAAAACAAAAATTGCATCATAAATGACGTAAGTGGGCCAGAGCCCAGAGTATTTAGTGCAATGTGTGTGCGGGTCAGCGGGGGAGTGGGGACAATCATGCCAGGGCACGGTAGAAGGAAACTCTGCCTAGTGTGAATACACTCTTAATGTCTGTTGCTTTGTGCCATTTAAACTGGGGTTAACTTTTAATTGTCTTTTTTGCCTTAGATCTGATGGTGCAGGAAGAGGAGAGTCAAGATCTGAATGGCATGAAAGAGAAAGATCTGAATGAGAAACAGCATGATTTCATAACTGAAGAAAAATCTTTTAATTCCTTGCAGACTGAAAAGGCTTCCACACAAAAAGCTCAAAATACAGAAACTATCAGTCAATTAATCTGCAAACAGTGTGGAAAGAGTTTCTGTCAGCATAAAAACCTTGAAGTCCACATGTGAGTTCACAAAGAAAATAAGCTTTACACCTGCCAACAATGTGGAAAAAGTTTCAACCAAAAAGAACACCTTACAGACCACATGAGAGTTCACACTGGAGAGAAACCCTACACATGCCCTCAGTGTGGAAAGAGTTTTAAACGTAAAGACCACCTTAAAGGCCACCTGAATGTTCATACTGGAGAGAGCCATTTTACCTGCAAACAATGTGGAAAAAGTTTCAAACGAAAAGGATACCTTAAAGTCCACATGAGCTTTCACACTGGAGAGAAGCCCAACACCTGCCCTCAGTGTGGAAAAACTTTCAAACAAAAAGGACACCTTAAAGACCACATGAGAGTTCACACTGGAGAGAAGCCTTTTACGTGCCAACAATGTGGAAAAGGTTTCAAATTAAAAGGAACCCTTAAAGACCACATTAGAGTTCACACTGGAGAGAAACCCTACACATGCCCTCAGTGTGGAAAAACATTCAAACGAAAAGGAACCCTTAAAGACCACGTGACAATTCACACTGGAGATAATCCATTCCTATGTGATCTATGTGGAAAGAGATTTAGATATAAAGGAACCTTTAAGTACCACATGAGCCTTCACTTATGAGAGAACGGTTTTATATGTCATCATTGTGGAATAAGTTTCAGACAGAAGAACCTTGGGTTCATGTTATAACTTATACCGGAGGGAAGCCTTTCATGTGCCATCGATGGAAAGACTTACAGAAACAAAGTAAACCTCAAGGTTCACATAAGAGTTTTGTTATAGAGAGGTCTTGTACCAGCCCTGAAAGCCCTGATATACTCACTGCAAAGTTCTTTTCCAGTCTTTGCTTAGTGGCAGCAGACTTAAGTGAACATCTCGAGTGTTGCATTTAAATTAATGTGTAAATATGTGCTGTGCTTTTTCCTTTCAGTAACAAAATAAATGTGGTGGGAAATGTGTAGCTGTGAACACTTCAGAATATAGTGATGTGGATTTGTTTGCACCAGATCTGCAATTCAGCTCCCCAGTCACATCACATACACAATTATACAGATTGATTTAAATCAGGCAGCTTTACAGTATTAAACATGAAAAAACAGAGATTGTGTCACTTAGAATAAAATTATAACTCTTCTATGAATCAAAGACTGTACATGCACTTTTGTCTTCTCCGTTCTCAACATCTTGATCCAGAGCTACATAGGGAGGGTGAACCAATCAAGATTGTTAAAGAACTCAAATTTCTAGGTCTGATGTTTGACAACAAACTCAACTTAATTCCATGTATGAGAGCCTTAAGGAAAAAATGCTCAAACTATGTATATTTTAAAAGTATTAACTAAAACAAAATGGGGTGCAGATTCTACTGTGCTTACGCCTCTACAGAGTTCTAATAAGATCTCGATTGGAATATGGAAACATAGTGTATGGACTGGCAATGGTATCTTATACAAAAGTACTTGATAGAATACGTCATCAAGGAATATGTTTGGCCTTAGGAGCCTTCAGGACTACTCCCATACAAAGCCTCTATATAGAAGCTGGAGAATCATCCCTTCAAAATCATCCCTTAATCCCATATGAAGCTGTCCTTTGATGCAGAAACTTGAGAAAAGAGATCCAGGCAGTAGATAATGTTGAAGAAAAAATTATTTATTCATTACAATTAAATTTAGCCTCGCATGCAACCTTTAATCGATAGTGAAAATATTTAATAAAACCAGAAGGTAAAATAACAATCAGAAAGAAGTAATTAATAGTTAATAATAAAATTTAGAGTACTGTAAATCCAGAGTTTGTATCCAATAGATGAAGATCAAATACCAAAAAGAAAGAACAATAATTCAACATTTGCAGATGAGAGAGAGAAGCAGAAGCCAAGGAGAGCAAAGCAAGAAAAAAAGCTAAATTATCAACGACTCAGTCCATATTATATCATAAGCATATAGGGAAATTTACTCAAACCTTGTTTTCGTTAATTAGAAAGGTCAATGGATTTATCCGTGACGTCATTTCCTTTAAGGGTATTTTGCAAATCTTACACTTTCAAATGTCATCAGAAATAATAACAGACCTATTTTGCACATTCGTGTCAGCGTGACCTGTCACACTGGAACACTTTAAAGAACAGTTAAATATAACAGAATAAAGACCATAAGGGTGTAAATACTTGAAAATATGATGAGAATTAATATATAAAGTAGGAGTACATGAATATATGAAAGCAAAAGTAAAATTGATAAATCATAAGCCATAAATGATTGACATAAATATTAATAAAATTAATGACCATTTTGGATCCATCACCTTACAATATGCAATCAAACTTAAGGCACATTAATCTTTCAGTTTTCCAACCAGAACGCCTTTACTTATATGAAGCTAGACCGAAATATATTAGACTAGAAATATTAACTTAAATACTAACATGGATTATATAAAACGGCTCTTATTGCCCTGTACCTCCCTGGACTCTGGAAAAGACAACCATTTTTTGGACTCTGAAACAGCACAAAAAGACAGAAACTGATCCAATTGAATACCAGCAGAAATTCTTAGAGCTAACATCTTCATTTCCGCTACATAGAACTGCGTTCACGGATGGATCAAAGACCAATAACAGTGTATCGGCAGCAGCAGTGATAGGAGATCAACAATATGGCCTTAGAATTCTGGATAAAGGCTCTATTTTCACAGCTGAGGCTCGAGCATTACTTCTGGTTCTGGAAAATATTGAGAAGGGTCAAGAACGGGACTTTTAAATTGCCTCTGACTCAAGATCATGTCTTCAAGCATTTGAATCCCTTAAAGGCTAATCACCCCATAATTGTTGAAATCTGAACTAAATTCAATCTTTTAAAGAAGGAAAACTTAAATATTATTTTTTGCTGGGTTCCAAGTCACATTGGACTTACTGGTAACGAGAAAGCGGACACGACTGCCAGGGATGCGCTTGACCTGGAAATATCTGATTTTAAACCAGTAATTAATTTATATATCACTAACAAGTGGCAGAAAGAATGGGATGAAAATAAAAATAAGTTGTATGAAATAAACCCTAGTATAAACAGAAGTACCTTCCATAATTTCAAATCAAGACATGGTTCGATTGCCTGGGCCGAACCAGAGTTTGATTGCTCCTCCTTTTTAAGCAGACTTGGGTATGGTTTGAGGGTGCGCACCCAAGTTCTGAAGACGGTGTTCACATCATCCAAACATACCCAACTCTGATGTCAATCGAACCCAGTTGCGCACCAAAAGTGCTAATATGAAAGCCTCCTAAACGGCATATAAATCAAAACGAATTTTAGTGAATGAAATGTTGACCCAGGAAGAGCTATAGGACTGTGAAGCTTTAGGGGTCTTGATGGAACTGCTGATACCGATTTTTGTTGATTCAGATTTTCTTTCTAACAACTATAATTTACAGCAGAAATCTGAAAATCTGCTTTTCTTCAATAAAAAAAAAATATTTTCATAAAAAAACCAAGCAGAAAGTCAGTAATAAAATAAGAACAAATAAACAAATTGCAAACAGCAGCACAAGTAAATGCAATAGTATAACGAGAGAGATGAAATAAACAAGGCTTTAAGTTTTCAGGTGGGTATAACAGTAATGTTTAGGTAAGAAATACTACAGAAATGGAAGTAATCACATGTAAAATAATAATGGATAGTCTTCAGTGTAAAAATTAAATACAGATTAATGCTTACAATTTACAAAAGTTAAATTGTTACAAAAGTTATTCAGTCAAGAGCAGAGAAAGCACGTATTAACATTCTCCTCTAAAAGTGATCGCGCAGACCAAACCGTAAGTCCTGAAACTTTGAGGGCTGGTAGTACTGACACTAGCTACAATGTCACCAAGGTTCCCCCTATTGGCCTGACGGGGGCGCTACAGTGGTGAAAAGTATTAAATCTCTGGCCCTTAAACCCTTAGGCGTAGGCTCAATTGTGTTATATCGTTGGAATCCTTGGCTCCAGATGGACAAATTTCCCATAATTTGTCCTCAGATTTGATTTTGCGCTGGTGAAATTTTTAGGTATTTCTTGAAAAACCTACTTTTTGAACTAGTCCTAGTTTTTTGGCCCGATTGGAACCAAACCAGTGCAACAAGATTCTCAGGGGCCAGTTGCTCAAAAGTAATCTGAACGAATTTCAGTTATCGGATTGGATCAAATCTTAAAAATGTTTTTTTCAAAAGGAAAAAGGGATTCTGAAATCAGATTAGATCACAAAATCCAATCTTGGTTTTGATCTAAATAAAATCATCAGTTTGTGTTGTTCAAAACTTTTTAGTAAGATTGGGATAGCTTTGATAAAAAAAAATCTGGATTATTCTGATCCCATCAGAAGGGTGGATTTCAGGAACAAAAATGTAATAAAACTGGTCAAAAATACAACATTTTTATCATGTAATATACATACACACTTTTTAAATTTTGCAGTAAAAAGTAAACAAACAAAAAACTAATTATTTTAACCATTTTAAATTAGGTACTCCATTCAGACAAACATAATCAATTGTATTAAATCCCACATTAAAGTAATATCCTTTACAGTCATGCACTTTAACCAAATAAAGTTGAAATTTGATTTTATTTATTTCCTCAATATTCTGTGGAGAAATTGAGATGGAATAGATATTTCTATTAGTTAGATCTCTCTGCAATCACATATTTAATTTTGATCCACAAATTCTTAATGAGTTTAAAATATTCTAAAGTTCTTTACAATCCTTTAATATGAAGACCAAGAACTTTATTCTTGATTGAGAATATCAGTGCTTTGTAGATTATTGAACTGAGAGCAGTTCACACTTGCTTATATTTAGATATAAGCCAGAAGCTCTTAAAAAACGGTATGGTATTGATAACTTTAAGAATCTATGATTCATCCCATGAATGAACATTTGAATATATTTTCTGTATGTAGATTTCTATTCGTTTTAGCGTGCAGACAGGACTTTTATTTTGGTGCGGGGGTGTGACGTCAAAAAACTGCATCGCGCTCCTGCTGCATCTGATTAGCCTGACTACGTCAGACTTCCTACTTCCGCTCAATTTCATTTCGCTTCTGTACTCAGTCTGATACAGCGTCAGAGCTTTCTGTTTGCCACCGGTCTGGAAACAGCCGGGCCAATCAACGAACAGAGGGCGGGCTGAGAGCCGTGACGTAGATGCTAAGCGCCGAGTTTTACATTGTAGGTTAGAGAAATCGAAAACCGAAACGACCGCGGAAATGGGAAACGAGACACGGGATGCAATTCGCTCTGTTATGGAGAACATTCAACTCTTTTACAAACTGAAGCCAGAACAAGAAGAGATAAACATTTTAAATGGAGGTGATGTTGTGGCCCTACTCCCGACTGGTTTTGGGAAAAGTTTAATTTAACTTAATTCAAAAATAAGTTTAGAGGCCATGATTGTACCGTGTATGCGTAGATTAACTTCGCATAATCTGCAAAAGTCGTTTACAGTCATGTTCACTCCGGTATTTCGCTCGCATCATCATGTGTTTACAACAGGTTTACAGTGGAAGTTCAATCATAGATTTGAGTTCGATGCATGATGTCTGTGCTTCGATGCGGCTGTACAGGCGCATAACATACGTCATAACTGAACATATCTGATTGGCTTACGGGTAACCAATGATTTTAAACTTCAGACAAGCGCCCCCTAGCGAGAGAGAAAACACTTCTCTATTATGCCATTCCAGACTCTGTCTACGAAGCAAAGTGAAGTAGCAGAGTCTGGTTTTACCAGGCTAGCATCTGATGTGATTCGACTGAAGAAAGGTTTTTGTTTGTATTAATTTAAAGTGTTTAAATTAATGCAACTTTTTCAGACAGTTTATAGACAACTGTAAAATTATTATTACTATTATCATTGAATGTAGCTCTGTAATGAATATAATAACAAGAATGAAGGTTTTTTTTTGTCAGTAAAGTTTATACACACATGAGTTATTACTCATTTTCTATTGAAAAGACTTTCATTCTCCGAGTCAATTTAACCAAATATAAACTAATGTGAAACTAATATAAAACAACAACAAACAAACTGATGATGTTTATTAAACCTACAGGACAGTTAATAATATGAAATATAGAATTTGTATAGTTTGTTCCTTTATTGATTTGCAATTCTAGTTTTCTAATGTTTTAATTTAATCAGATCAAGTCTATTAATTCTCACTCTGACTCTCTTCCCAGTGCGCTGAACTACTGAACTAGAGCTGATTGAGACACACCCAGAGATTTAGTGTGGATTTATTTTTCTTTCTGTTAATTATTCTCATCTTAATCAGGACAAACAAACAGAAAAACTCCTGGTGAAGTGACTGAGATCCACATGACACACTATTATAAAGATGGAGTTTATTCTAGAGAAAAATGTAGATGTGAAGATTGAAGAAACATTCAGTGTGAAACAAGAAGAAACTGAGGAACAAACAGGTCAGTTTCATTCTCAAAGCTGAACTCAGTCATTTGATCCTTATTAAAATGTCCAGCTAAATAGAAATTAATGATATTTTGAATAATGTCATATGAGTGTCTTAATTAAAGTGGTTTTATTTATTTGGGTCTCCTCAATTGGACAGACGAAGTTGAGATCACATGATCTCACGATTTTTCACCTCTAAAACACCACTATGTCCCACTGCCTTGAGCATCCGGTGTGTGAGGTCTGAAAACACGCTCTGATGCTGGAAGTGATGTCTGATGTCTCATGCGTGTACAATGAGTGCGAGAGATCACTTCCGGCGTCAGAGTGCTTATGGAGCTACAGCAGTTCCTATTTGTACTTCAGCAGCAGCATGCACAACAAATTCAAAATGTCATGTTAGAAAACAACAGCAATAGAACGCTAGTAGAAGTTGCGTTGGGCATACACTGTATGTGTTTGCTCATTTGAGTGAGATGAGTTTTGTGTTGGCCAGTGAGTCAATCATGCTATGTGAACATTAGTATGAATGAAAATGCAAACAATGTATTTATTCACCTTATTTACTTAGAAGTACGTGAGCAGCTGCATTCAGCAGAATTATATACTATTTCATAACTACAGGACAAACAGCGATTGCTAATGTGGGATACCTTATTGTCAGTTTATTTCAGTAGACATCATTGTTGTCAAGCAGAATGATAATTATCATTTCAACTTACCTAGACAGTCCAATACTCAAACCAAATTAAGAGCACCCCAGTTGATGCTGTATTATAATATATAATTTTGGCAAACGATCCACTGGGTATCTTTGCGCGCGCTCTGGAGAATGTCAGTCGTTTCTGTTTACAGCGTGTTTTGCAGCGGTGGGGCCGATCATGGACATGTAGTTGATCATGAGTGCTCAATCAGTCAGAATCGCTTACTGCTCAAAACGTATTTGCTTTAACAATATGCATGTAAAAAGGAAACTCATTGCAGTGTGAGATCGCTACAGGCTGAAATTAGTTAGCTGTTTTGGACACTCTTACGGCCATGTCATTCATTGAATAAGTGTTTATCCCATACTATTGCATGGGACAGAGATATGAAATGCCAAGTAGTAACTCATAGAAATTTAACTTAGACAATAGATATAATAAAATAATTTTATTATTTTGTAAAGTTATTTTATTGTTAATGACTTGTAAATCAAACAATGCTTATTTGTTTAAGATGGGTGTTTATTGTCTCATATTGGATGTAGGAGCAAAATACAGCTTAGGGCAGCAGCGATACATATGAAGTTATACAGCAGCAGCAAGCCATTTATGTAAGATTACTGCGACTAAGCATAGCTGATATGAGAAAATGATCATGAGAAAATGTATATCAACAACACTTTTTTTCCAAGGTTGATGTTTTCATTTACCCGTGTGTGTTCTTCGAGCTGGTTTAGACTGCAACATGTTATCATTTGTTAAAGCCACACAAAATGTGCATTCTAATTTGAATATGTTTGAGCTTTTTGGCTCAGGCACACATAGTTATAGGCCAATAGAGTTAAGCCATTCAGCGTGGTAGCCCAGGCACACAGTCATAGGCCAATAGAGTTAAGCCATTTGGCAAATAAGGCCCCTCACCAATTTGCCTCCCACATGTTGGGGGATTTTCTGACATACAGTACACTTGGCTTGCATTGTTCAAATTTCATGTCACCTGCTCTGTTGGGGGGTAATTCATGTACACTATATTATACAGCAGCAGCAACTCTTAATTGCTCAGAGTGGTATGTTGTGTATATTTTAGCAGTAGGAAGTCCTGTACTTGCTCTGCAGCAGCAATAACCTACAGCAGCAGCAAAAGAAAGCAGCAGCAGCAGCATAACAGATCTATTCCGCTAAGACCAAACACATCAACATTGTAGTACCTATTACCATGCCAAACACTCCGATAGTTGTCAAGATAAATACAAAATTCTGTCATGAAACTCTAGATGTTGCAAGCTAATAGGTCCTTTAACTCAACTTGCTCGTAATCACATCGTTATCTATAGGACATATGATTGGTTCCTGCTGTATCAGTAGCCAATGAGCTTGTGTGCTCAAACTTCAATATATTTTGGTAGCATTGCCTTAACAGTGCAGCGTGCTTCAGAAACCCTCCTCCTTCCCCAGCTCCACCTGTATAGATCTGCTACAGGTAATTCATGTACACTGTTTTGTACAGCAGCATGTCTTACTTGCTCATGGCAGTGTGTCCTGTATGTATTGAATCCTGTGACTGTTCCACAATCTCACACACTCATCCAAGTCCTTCTGAATAACATCACCAAAGCAATATCTCAATAGGTGTGTTGGAAATTCTTCACATTGACAGAAACTGGCTCTTCGTCCTCTTGCTCAACATTTGGTGAATACAGGTCTGTGTATTTACTGTTGGGAAATTATCATTTCCATGTTAAAACATCTTACAAACAAAAATGTCCTCCCCATGTAATCAGTTAAATAAATTTAAATGATGTCATTCATTATGATTTTTTTTTTATTATTATTTACCTGTAGCAAGAAGTTTTTTTCTGGATTTTTTCAGGTGGATCCAGATCCTCAGCATCAGATATTACTATCTGAAAAAAAAGATTAAAATGTCTGAAACAACAACACTGAAAGCAAGAAATGTCACGGTGCCAGTCTGCCTTATTACCTGTCCTGGCCAAATTGTTGATGAATGTCCTGGTGCATCTCTGAAACATGATAAAACATAAAAATTATTAGCTCCATGATAAAGGCTATAATGTAGTTTTGAGTAAAAGGTAGTAGTAGAGGGAACAGATAGATTTATAAAAAAGATTCTTTTGTTATAAATCACATTACACATATGGTATTTTCTGTTTCAAGTTCATCAGAGCGAATTCTTCACCGAATTGTTTCAGTAGATCAGGTGCTGCTACCTCCGGGTCTGTAAATAATGGGAGTGTTTTCCCTCTTAGAGGTTTTAAACCGGTTCCATGAGTTTCATGTGGCGCCATCAATCCTACATTTATCTAGTAAAATAAAGATATATAATTAATGTATACATAGGTAAAATAAATATACACACAAATACATATAGAGCATTGCAAAATTGTATAGGACGGTCAGTACAACTTACCTAGACGTGTTTTCTTTCTTTAGGCTTATAAGGGGCCGTTCACACAGAACGCGTTTTTCTATTCCAATGCGCTACTTTCCCATTGTTTTTCTATGTAAACACGCGCTTGACGGACGTGCATGACCGTTACGCTCGCGTCTCGTGTCTTTTGCAGCGCCTCACACATGAGCGCCGCGTTTTTAAGACGCCGTGTCAAGTTAAAAGAATTTCAACTTTTACACGCAGCGCAGCTCATCAATGTCAGTTCCAAAACAGTGGACCAATCAGAAGAACTTGGAGGCGGGGCAAGCGTTGCGAGTTGGCATGACAACTGTTTTATATAATGGCAACATGGCGGAGGAGGCGCTCATTATTATCTTATTTTCTTTTCTTCCATGTCAAAACTTGTATCTGTATCTGCTGTTTACCTATTTCTATTATTTCCGTTGTTGTCGTTATTGCCTCACGTCTCAAAAGCGCGTCTCGAGACACTTGCGTTCTACGCTGCGCTTTTTTTAAAACCACTCCTGAGCGTTTTTAGATGCAAAGACGCGTTCTGTGTGAACGGCCCCTAAATCTTCCTTTTGGCCCTTAGTTAAAAGACTGCCATTCTTTTGACTTCGAGCTTCTGTACTCCATGAACTGTTTGTATGATGGACATGGTTGTTCTACTGAAATGGACAGAATTCCGTTTCAAAACAGAAAGTTATAAGCTGCTTAAAAAATCACTGATTTTTATTCACATGGCCTCAGATAGCTTGCGTTTTGCTACACTAAAAAATAACAAATAACAACTTACTTTGCTTAGCACTGTCCGGCTGTCGAGACGTCCTCTGTGTTTCCGTCTGGTCCGCGTCCTTTAGAAACTCCAAACACCGACCACACGTAAAGCAAAACCGCATAAAGCGTCTCATGTGTTTGCCACAAAATGGGCAAAACATCCCTCGGCCGCAGTCCATGTTCGGTCACCATAAACTTTATTTACGCCATTTACTCCACAACCGCGCTCACCAACAACAACAACAACACCTTTCACCGCGTCACTTCCGGTTTGTGGTACATTCCCTTTCCGTGAAGAATCTGTCATTGTAAATTTGTTTCGGGACTGGTAAAAGTGTTTTGCGTCTTGTTGATTTGTTTTCTAAAATGTAAATTTGTTTCGTCCTTGGTAAAAGTGTTTTTCTCATGTAATTGTGTTTTATTATAGGTAAAAATGTTTTTCAAAATGTAAATTTGTCTCGAGCTTCGTAAAAGTGTTTCACACTTTGTAATGTTGTTTTGCACTTCCCAGCCACCGTAGTAATGTGACCATATGATAAATTTTATAATTGTATTAAAAAAAACAACGAAACAAATGAGGGGGTGGCCTCCCATACGCCCCCCATCAGCCTCCCTGGTCTATATTATACATTAATCCAGCCTGTGGAGGAGAGAAATGTTTCAGGCCCTGACGTTGTGCTCTCAGAGGTGCAGCGGCGAGAGCAGGCAGTTCTTGAGGCGGCCCATCATTTTCCATTTCAGCTGTCTAGATGCATATTATTGATGAATGCAATGTTTATGTTTCGACCCTGCTTGAAGAATTCATCAGCAGATCAACTGAGAGAAGGCCCACTTTTGGAAAAGTGTGAAAGCCCTTAGGAGCGCAAACTGTTCTTTTTCTGAATGCTGTATGATATAGCCTAGTGTTATGTAATAAAAGCTTGATTAATTCATTTATTTCGTTTCATTTTCTTAACAATTAAGATGCTGCATGTGTTTATCCAATTTAATCAAAGTGTGCGTCTCTCCCCCGACTTTCCCAACAAAAATCCCGCCCCCTCTCAGAAAATACATAAAACTGACATTACTGAGCTATATGCGTTTAAAATGTGTAAATAGCATCACAAGAAGTACACATGACAAAGCCAGCACTTTGGTCATCTTTCATTATTTCGGCAAACGTCTCCCACACTTTGCTCTTTCTATTTGTGTATTTGCGGAGCTTCCACTCCCCAGTCTTCACCTTTTCTCTTGCCGCCTCCATCTCTACCTGCAGACTGAGCTTGTGCGTCATCTTCGCGCCAGTTATTCAGCCAATAAAGTGTAGGCCAATGTATTTTATAGAAAATTGTGTCTAGTACTATATAAATTACAAAGGTTTAATTGGCATCTTTATTTCAAACGACCCGACCGACCGCGACCCGAATATCATTAAAAATATTTTGACCGCAGGCACCCACTCATTTTGGATCAACCCGCGCATGTTATGTTCAAAATGATAGCAGTGTGTTTAAAAAAGTGAGTAAAGTGAGTTTATTTCAATACAAGCAAATGTATTGGGAACACTGCAAATTCTATTCTAAATCAAAACATGAAGAAAAAATGATCAAATTTGTTATTACTTTACAGAAAGTGAAGAAAAAGGAAAACCAGGCTGTTCAGAAAAATAGCAGTGCCTGCATTTTTCTTTACAAACTCAAACATTTACTGTGTCAACTGAAAAATGCTTAAAGATTTTGCTTTCTTGGGAATCATTCAATTAATATTTAGTTGTATGATTAGATTGTAAATGAGAACTGGTTCTCAATTGACTCACCTGGTTAAATAAAGGTTAATAATAATAATAATAGTATAACCACAGTTTCTGAGAACTGCTTCACATCTATGTTGCATGGAGTCGGCCAACTTCTGGCACCTGTGAACAGGTATTTCAGCCCAGCACGATTGCACTACGTACCACATACGTTCCTCTGCATTCCTTGGTTTTGCCTCAGAAACAGCATTTTTGATGTAACCCCACAAGTTTTCTATTGGATTAAGGTCTGGGGATTGGGCTGGCCAGTCCATAATGTTAATCTTGTTGATCTGGAACCAACATGCTGCTCATTTACAGGATCACAGACTTGTTCCAGTATGTCATTTTTTGAAGGGAGGGCCTCGGGCAGACAATTCTCGTCACGTGAAAAAAAAAAAAAATGAAGGATGGGCAAAAGGAGCTCCTGTCACAGGACTCCACATGACAAACATGCAGAATTAAATGTAATTAAAGTGGCTAGTAGGTGTATTTCTGATGACTGTGTAACTGCTTTGAACAGACGCCCTTCTTTTGTACCCATTTGTCATTGTAAAGAATTCTGACATGAATGTTGACGTACATACATTTCTTTAGAACATGCAGTGGTGTGAAAAAGTGCTTGCCCCCTTCCTGATTTTTTATTTTTTTGCATGTTTGTCACACTTTAATGTTTCAGATCAACAAAAACATCAAACAAATTTAAATATGTGTAAGGTCTGCACAGGATCAAAAATTAGCAGGCCAACTATAAACTGTGTTTAAGTTTTAACTCCTTGAACTTTTGTTTGTAAATCTCACATTGGCTCCAGACTGGCTGACATTAACAGCTCACTGGACACATTTTATGGCTATATCGATAGATTCCTGAAACTCTCCCTTGTGACTTCAAACGATCGTGGTCAACTCGGATCGAATTACTGCAAGCAATGTGGCTGCAATCCAGACACCAGCCAAACCCCAATACACACACACGCCTAGAGATGGTGTGTACAGTTATTCTCAAAATATGACTGTAACAAAGTGTACCCGTCATTGTCTTTCAAGTTGCATGTATGTATCCCTAGTGTATAAGCTTAGCTATGACTGTAGTTTTGTTAATTTCATTTTAAACGATAAAATTCGAGTATAAACTGTATCTCCCCTTTTATGTTTTTGCCACCTGACAAGTTTGGTTTCTTTGTAAAGCTCTCTTTATGCCTTATTTGACAATGTATGTCACATTACTGTAAAATGCATTGTTCTATTTTTAATGGTACTTCGAAGAAAATGTACTCTGATCTTACACTTCATAAACCATGCAAATGAGGTCATAAATGGAGACAAAGAAAAGTTTGCCTGCCAAAATTGCACCCTTATCATTGGCTGTTTCACCCAAGGAGGCGTGTTGGCTTGTTTTTCCTTAAAAAGACAAGAACAAGCATTTTTTCCTTTGTCTCTCGATTGTCTCCCAATTGTCCCTCTCCCGGACGTCTCGGCGACCGTGCTCACGTGCCCCTCTTCTTCTGGACGACCATCTCCGGTGAAACAAACTTTCAAGTCCTCAGTTCAGATCTTCCCGCGGAAACGGAAGAAGCCAACGAACGGCAGCCGCATTGAACCGTCACCTGTATCTTTTTGAAACTCAGCACACAAACTCATGCAAGTACCGCTTCTCTCTTATCTTAGATGTGATAAGTCATATGACCTAACAAAGTGATACTGATTCTTTGCTGGATCTCAAGGACTGTCTGTAAGTTTTGCTACTTGTGTTCTCTCTTTTCCTGTCTTTACTTTTGCTTTTGTATATATGTATATCCTCTGTGCATATTTAGATGTATAATCTCTGTATTAGTAGTTTCATACAGTGGGTACGGAAAGTATTCAGACCCCCTTAAATTTTTCACTCTTTGTTATATTGCAGCCATTTGCTAAAATCATTTAAGTTGTGCCTTGCCACAATTCTGTCTCTGAGCTCTTCAGGCAGTTCCTTTGACCTCATGATTCTCATTTGCTCTGACATGCACTTTGAGCTGTAAGGTCTAATATAGACAGGTGTGTGGCTTTCCTAATCAAGTCCAATCAATATAATCAAACACAGCTGGACTCAAATGAAGGCGTAGAACCATGTCAAGGATGATCAGAAGAAATGGACAGCACCTGAGTTAAATATATGTGACCAGTCACGGAAAGTAGGGACACAAGTCGGTTCTGGGGCATTTTGAGTTATTCACAGATTCTGAAAGTGTAGTTTCCAAGCTTTCCAACGATGTGTAACACATGGAAATCTGATAATATTTGGAGAAGTTGTAGCCATTTGAAGGTAGGCACTTAAGAAAGCTCTATAGGGAGAAAAACGCCTCTAAAGTTGCAGTTCTCGCCTGTTCTCACCTGCTGGGAGTGACAATAGGGCTCATTTACATCTCATTTAGATAAGCCATACCCCCTGTAAAGCTCCCCCCTGTTAATGTGGGGACACATTTCAAGTGAGAGCAAGGTTACATCGTGTTACCTTGGAAAAATACATTGTTACAGTTTTCATGTGTCAAACACAACTGTGCAAAAAGCTTTTTTTTTTGCATTTATTTTTGGCCATATGACAGAGGTCTGATTCTATTTGTCATATTTCTGTTCTGCATAAAACTAAAGAATATTCGGTACATCCTATACTGTATTCTAAAATGATCTGATATTAACTTTTGCATGGATTTTATTGAAAAGAGCTTAGGCTCATGTAACCAGTCATTTCACAGTGTGTCTGTGAAACGCTGAGGTACCGTAGTAGTTTTGTGCGCGCGTGAACATCATGGCAACGTACAACACAAAGTAACTCACGTTGTAAACACTTAACGTAATGCGTAAATGCAAGTAACTAACGTAAATCAAGCATAGTCCACGAAGTGTTGGTGAAATAACACATTATTGGACCGGAGAGAATAATATGGAATTTCTTCCAGAAAACTTCTTGCACAAAATAAATTCAAGCACTTTCAAGGATCTGTATCTATGTATGTTTATTTTCAAAAACTTTCCAGGGCATGAGTATGAATCCAAGTATGTACCAAAAGTACCACTTTTACTTGGTAATAGCAGCATAAGACAAAGGTCTTTGTGACACAGTCCAATGATATTACATTCGCGGTCTCTTCTGTGTTGTGACCCTTGGCGCTGGGCATGTGATGTATCTTGCCTCGTCAGCACAGAATGGCCTGATTTTTTCATACAGATAGGTCTGCCTGTCAATGTTCAGTCCAGGTGGGGCCAGGACAGAAAGACCGTCGATAGAGGGCAGATCTGCTCCGTCGCGCAGTAGCTGATATTCGACAGGTTGTGCATCACAGTGAGTTTTTGCAAGCACCACACCTGGTCTCTTGGCATCAAAGCTGTGACAGAATAAGCACATACGACAATTTAAACATGGCAAAGTATTTTCTCATAAAATACTGTCATGTGTATGTTGTTACTATGTTATATTGTATGTACACAATGTGAAAGTTTCAATATAAGTACCTGAAGTGCTGATAACTCTTGATCTGTGGGAGTCTACGGAAGTGGTGAGTCAGATGCTGCTGCCAGTCGAAGGTCTGGACTAAAACTTTGCCCTCTGCCGTTCCAACAAGCTGTGGGATATTGAGGTGACTCACAGGAGAGCTGTTTTCCACAACCTGATGACAAAAAAGAGAAGAGAGGAAAAAAAAATCTTCAGTTAAATGTTTAATTGAAGCAGAACAGAAAACAGCACTGAAGTCATTAAAGCAAAGTAAAGTTAAAGTACCTCAGCGATGTCTGCCAAAGTGTTGACTCTTGTCTTCATGTAGGCTTGCTTGATGAGTCCAAAGCCACAGTCAGGGGAAAACTTGGTGTGGCCAGCAATAAGGAAGTGGATTTCAATTTTATCGTGAAGCTTGTGTCCAACCCGCCAGGCAAGGTACCAGAGCATGAAGTTGTTCTTGTTCTGTCCACTACAGTTGTCACAATGAAGATCCACCTCTGTTTCTCCAACTCCAAAGTTGCCGAAGAAATGATGCATGTAGCTGATGACTTCATTGCTTCCCTTAGTAGATGACATGCCTTCATCAATCAGGTAATTCACCTGTTTCTGCAGCCCTTCACAGGAAACACCAAATAGGCCACATTTCCGTGGGGTCAGGAAGTACATTGGTCCTGGCTGGAGAGGGTTTGAGGGAAAGTGTAACTGTTGGAGACAGAGGGAGAGAGGGAACTTGGATTAGATTAAATAAAATTTGTGTATATTCATAACTGTCTAATAAAGATAAAAATTACTATATTGATGCTATTCTGCATTTATCATTTATCTGCATTTATCAGGCTGCTTATTCTCATGCACCAAATCGCCCTTTAAGGGACATTAATAAAGTAAAGTAAATGTGTGTGAAGTATTACCTGCTGAGCAAAATCAAAACTGTAATGCATCCTAATCTTCTTGCTTGCTGGTAGGGACGGTCCAAAAGACAGGTTAGAGCCAGAGCAAATCTTTTTGCAGGCAGCAGTCATGTCATTGTACACAGCCCTCTCTTTCTGCACAAGGGAAAGATGATCTTGTTGCTTCTTTACTGCTTCAGACTTTCTGTCATCTGGGAGGTTTGCACTTCGTATCAGCTGCTCATTATTGCTTTGGCACTGCCAGCAGAGATCTGTGCGTGGCCGGCAACTTTTGATGTGTGGGAGAAGTCGGTCCCACAGTGCTTTGAAGCTGGTTTTACAAACTGCACGCTCACCTGAAAAACAGATATGGCTTATGGTTAATTGTATTGTAATTGCTAATAGTGCTTCGCATTATTTCACATTATAAGCACTCAATTCTAAATCAATGTTTACACATACCAAGCTCCTTAGCAGACTTCACGTAGAGACGCCACACTGAGGCCTTGGACACATGAGTTGGCAGCAACTTCACATGCCAATCCTTATGCCCAGGCTGTCGGCCAGGCAGCATGATGGCATTGTCTTCTGCATAGTTTTTTATGAAGTCCACAACTCTGTTGATATCCTCAGGCCTGATGAACCTGGCTGGCGGACGTGGCAGTGAGTGCTTCTTCCTCAAACGTGGTCTTGCGCCATTCTCCTCATAGTGTTTGACTATATCAGCCAGGGTGTCTTTGCCAATGCTGAAAAAAGGAGAAAAAACAAGGAAAAAACGTTTAACATCATGCTAACAGGCATCTTGTCACCTATATCAGAATGCATTGTACAAATTATAGGTCAAATTATTGAGTCAAAGGATTTAAAAAAATCCTGTACATTAAACTCTTCATAAATACTTTTACTTTTGACTTATAACGCACATTTTGCGGCTACGGATACTTTTACTTTTACTTAAGTAGGAATTTAATCTGATACATTTACCATTACGTTAGAAAATCCTTGTTAAGAATGTAGCACTTCCTCCACCACTAGCTAAAATGATTAGCATCACATTCAATTCAAGAATGCTAACTGGCAGGTTTACGTGGGCTAAGTCATTCACACCAGTCAATTCAAGCAATTGAAGCATTATTCAAATTAATAGCAGATGCTAACATTACCATCTAAAAGCCCATTATAGTAATGGGGCTTTTTGGCAAGTGATACGATGCGAACGATTACAATTAAAACGACAGTCCTGAGCTAGCTAACAATAGACACATGAGAAAACGTGTACGTGTTCTTAGAATGAACACAAAACGACAAACTTTGATGTTAATGGAAACTCACCCCATAAGAAACAGAAAAGTATTCTTGCAGATCTCGTTGCCTCCAATGAAATAAGTCGTTCGGGCACACTTTCTCTGTGTCGGTGTCTTCTTTGTGGATGTAACCATCTCCGAAGTTTGCACTGTGCGTCTGTTTGCCTCTAAATGTCCAATAATTCGCATGTCCTGCCACTCTTTTTCCGCAGCTAAAGAATCCAGCCGTATGTTGTACATAATATCTGGAGAAAGCTTCTGGCTACATGACTGTCTCCCATGCAGAGAGTTCTCTTTTCTCCTCGTGCAGCATTTACAGTCAAAGTTACGGATTTTCACCATTTCTCTGTCTTTATCCCCATCAAATGTTACTATCGATATAGCCTCTGATATCTTACGGTCCAACTCGTCTGACGCCAGTCCGATACATTCTTCCTCGTCTTCATCTTCGCTCAGTTGCAGATTAGGGATATTATTCAGTCTTATTATGCTGCTTTCATCGTCGCTCAGATCGTCTTCAGAATCAGTAAGCGCTTGTTCATAATCATCCGGCTTTTCGAAGAAGTACTTCAAAACATTTTCGGTGTAACGGCCACGGTTCAGCTCGTCTGCGATATTCTTTGCGACGTCCATCTTCACTGAATTTTGATATCAGAGCCGGTCAGAGCGCTGCATAAATAAGTAGCCACGCTTCCCTTGGAGGGCGGGAAGAAACAAAAGAAACAAAAGCCGGCGTATCCGATTCCAGTATGGAAATACACACAGACAATGACACGCCCCTACTGCGAGATAGAATCCCAGAAAAACAAGCCGATTTCAACCTCAAAATGTATGCTTTTAAATAAACCAATACTGCTATCTCAAACACGGAGAGGCTTCTTCGTGATCTCAACTAACAGATTCTGCAAAAAAACGAAAATCACCAATTTTGAAAAAAAAACGCTTCTTTCTCATTTTGCTCGATAGTTGTGCTGCCGACTTGTGTCCCTGGTTTTCGTGACGGGTCACATATGAGTGTCACAGGAAAGGGTCTGAATACTTAGGACCATGTGATATTTCAGTTTTTCTTTTTTAATAAATCTGCAAAAATGTCAACAATTCTGTGTTTTTCTGTCAATATGGGGTGCTGTGTGTACATTAATGAGGAAAAAAAATGAACTTAAATGATTTTAGCAAATGGCTGCAATATAACAAAGAGTGAAAAATTTAAGGGGGTCTGAATACTTTCCGTACCCACTGTATATTAAATACATTATATTCATGCTCGATTGTTCTGCTGCTCATTCAGAAAACTAAGTCGCTTCTACGTTGATTCTGCAACATTGCTTTACGCTTTAATGCTATAATAGGAAGTTATTCTTGTGGCCAGAGAATAACATTCCTTTTATAATTGTCTATGAGAAAACTAATGGTTTGCTGGACAAACTAGGATAGTTTTTCTAAAACAACTATTAAACTAGAACTCATCATATATGTAATTGATTATAATCCGTTGTAATTAAGGCCCCGTCCACACGGAGACGCGTTTCTGTGAATATGCACAAATTTTTTATCGGATAGGCATTTCGTCCACACGGATCCGGAGTTTTAGAAAGGCGAAACTGCTATTTTTTGAAACCGGGTCCCAGAGTGGATAAATTTGAAAACGCTGTCTTTGCGTTTTCGTGTGGACGGGGCAATCCGTATATTTTCTGAAATGATGATGTCATCAACCCACATGTAGACCCTAGTCAGACGCACTAACACCACAAAACAGCACCAACAACAGCAATAGCAGAGTCTAGATGCTTGTGTTCATGCTGCAGAAGCTACTGAGACAAAATTAAGCGTTATTTCTAAGCTTTACTATAGTTTGTATTCAGTGCGCAAGGTTTATGCACATGCTCCAAGTCTTCTTCGCTGCTTTTCTTTGACAGAATTACAGCGCCACATAATGGTCTGGCATGTATACTACATCATTTTGAGTCGTTTCAGTGGTTTCGTGTGGACGCAGATATTTTTTGAGACAAGGAAAAAAAAGATCGGTTTAGGGTAAGCTCCAGCTTTGTGTGGACGTAGCCTAATTCACAATTTATGGACATAATTCCCTCTTGGGTCAACATATATCATAATTAATCATAAGGCTTTATGATTTATTATGTATATATATCACCCATGATTTGAGATAATTGATTAAATAACTGAAAATTCGCTACATTTGAATCAAAGATAACACAAGTAAACACAACATGCAGTTTTTAAATGAAGCTTTTTATCATGAAGGGAAAACAAAATCCAAACCTACATGGCCCTGTTTGAAAAAGTGCTTGCCTCCTAAACTACATAATCTTCAAAGGTCGTGTTAACCGAATATTTTCCGCCATTGATGGAATTTTTTAACAGTGACGGAAAAAATCTGCAGCCCGTCCATCATTTTGACAGATTACTGAGGCTGATGTTGCTTGTAACTGTAATTCCCCTGTCCAGTTGGTGGTGAGCGAGTTAAGTCTCCAGAATAAAATGAAAACAATGTGTTTGGTTACACGCACACAGTTTGTCCATTTTATTATATATTATAATACTTACGTAATTTTCTGATCCATTTTGTTTTGTTTTAAATAGTTTGTTTTGTTATTTTTCTTGCTGCTGACTATAAGTTTATGGTCAACGAATGGCTTTTCTGAGGTATAGCTATATGTGACATTGTTTGCAACACGTTTGAACTAACGTGATACAGATTTCAGTAAGCTACTGTTTCTTTCAACATATTTTTTTGATTTTCATTCATATTTATTTCCTTCTGTAAAGTTGTAAAGAAGAAATGATGATCGCGTTCACTCATGATCCTTGACAAGTGTTCAAGATGAAAACTGAAAAGTGATGCAGTCTTTAACTTTCTTTTCATAATATAAATAAATGCATAGCCTAGACCTATTTGCTTATATTGTCCGTAAATTTTTGAAACGCATGTGACTTGAGGCTGAGCTCTAATTTTTTTTAGATCACAGTTTTTGCAAACTTATTATATTGGGCTTTATTAAACTTTATGAAACTATAATAAATTTATATTTATAATATAAGATTTGCTATCCTGCTTCTAGTGGACAATGTTGGTATTATGTCCTTTATCTCTGTTTCTCAATGGTCACTTATTTGTATCCTTGGTTACTCATTTGATTAGTGTCTTCAGTTCAGCTGTCTTGTTTATTAGCTCATTAGTTCCTGTATAAGTACTCCTTGGTTTGTTCACTCTTTGTCCTGTCACTGTTGTATGTTGGATGTGTTTACCTGCCTTTTTGAAGTATTATTAAACCTTTTGAGTTCTATTTGAAACCTGGTTCTCCTGCCTTCTTCCTCCTGCGGTCACACACCATTACACACAGGATTGTAATTTCAATGTAGCTACATCGTTAATCTGATTCAAATATTCATAATTAATCATAATTAATAATCATAATGAGTTATGAATAGTTATTAATATTAACCCTTTGAGCTAATATCGCTACATTATATACATTTTGAACAATACAAGTTGAATAGTGTACCTTTAATAATGTAATTTTGTGTAAACCTATGTTACAGACCAGTAATGTTTTGGAGGAAGGGCCTCAGACACATTTGATCACATAAAAAATGCAGGATGGGCAAAACTACATGACACATAGCAAGATCCAGAAAGTACATGTCAACAACCTGTTTGGTAGGTCTATTTCTGATTAAGTGCTTTGAACAGACGCCTTTGTTTTGTACCCACTATTCTTTGTCAAGAATTAGTACATTAGTACACATACATTTCTTCGGAACTTAACCCTCTGGGATCTGAGGATTTTTGGGGCCCTGGAGAAGTTTTGACATGCCCTGACATTTGTGCTTTTTTCAGTTCTTCATAAACATATTAATGGAGAAAGTGTCATTACACTGTATTCAGCACAAACTAGGCTACCATAATATGTGAGGAACATGTATGTACATGTTTGTATTTTTGAAGGAATAACGTTTATGCGTGGTTATTGAAATAACAAAAAACTTAAGTCACTGAAATAAGGCCACAAAACTAATATATGTGTTCACAAGACTTCTGGGTATTGGAGGTTGTAGACTAGAGTTTTTGCTTCAAAATTATGTAAAAAATTATACTGCCTACTCGTTCATATAAAACAATAAATTTAATTTTTTAAGACACTTTTTGTCAAGAAACACAGTATGCGTGGAGACGTGAATCTTCATGAATAATGCTGTGATTCACACCTGAGAAGACAAAGACCAGCATAATGACCTGCATAATGAGCCGCATAATGTTCTCTTTCAGTCAGGTAGGCTATGTGAAAAAAAACCTCTGATAACGGGATCACATCAGCTATTGTATTATAGTTAATGTAATGTCCACTCTTGACAAAAATAATATGATTTTTGTGATCTCATGCATGCATGTATTATTGCACGTGAAGAAAATTTTGTATAAATTTTGTAATAGTATAAATTACAGTACCAGTCAAAAGATTGGATGCATTAGCCTACTATTATAATGTTTTTAAAAGAAGTCTCAAGTCTATAACCAAATAATGGTTTTCTATTTTAAAATACTTTGTTAATGTTTAGTTGACAAACTAAACATCATTAAAAAGATCTAAGTCTCAAGCTTCACATTTTGACCTCTGTTTTACTCTTATAGTGACCGTAATTTGTTAATAGCCTATGTGTCAGGAGTTATGAATATGAAAAACGAAGTCGTTACCTTTGACAAAACAACATCCATCAGGGATTTTAGCTTAAAAGCATGCACATTTAGAGAAATACTGATGGATTCTTATATGTTTGTCAATTTTCTATACAGATGAGTAATATTTATTCAACATTTATTGTCATCACTATGAGCGCTGGATACTGTTTTCAATTCATACTTGCAGCCGGAGGGCGCTCTGTGCACATTTTGTCCACAAAGGTCTCAGTGAAGAACAGGCATACCATGTGACATTCCAGGAACTAACAACAGAGGCTTCCAGAGATCACTAACCATGGCTATAACATGCAGATAAACACTTTTGAAGATAATAAATACACGATTGAGACGATGTATACATGTATTGCCTCAGAATTTGCGTCTGAATAGCGCTCGCTCCGTGGGCGTGGCCGAATTAGCGGATAATGAGCTGAATCATGGATGGCTGACATGTTTCTTTTCATTCAGATTACATAAACAGAAAACTTTTGTTTTCAATTTGACTTACACAATTTAACTCCCTGAGGTCTGAAAACGCGCCGGCGCGTTTTGCAGGATTTTTTTCACATTGCAGCAAAACAGACTTAAAATACTCCGTCATTTTTTGTCATAGAGACATAAGTAATATATCAATTGAAACTATAGAATATCTTCTTTTATTTGTATACACTCAGAGTAAAAACAAAATGTGCTTTTTCAAAATAAAGAAAACTAAAATGATGCATGATCTCTCGTCTCCCTCTGAACAAAGTCCAATCTGATAGTTCTCAGAAAATGAACTGTAACTTAGTGAATACTAATGACAAAAAAATTAGACTTATGTCAAAAGAAACGTTGAAATGTCAGGTTTTAAATCGTGCAAGTCAAATCGAAAACAAAAATTCTGTGTTTATGTAATCTGTATGAAAAGAGACACATGTCAGAAGTCCGTGTTTCAGCTCATTATCCACTAATGCGGCCACACCCACGCCCACGGAGCCAGCGCTATTCAGAGGCAAATTATGAGTCAATACAGGCATACATCATCTCAATCATGTATTTATTGTCTTGAAAAGTGTTTATCTGTATGTAAAAGCCATGGTTAACGACCTCTGGAAGACATGCCGTTAGTTCCTGATATGTCCTCTTCTTCTTTAGAATAATTTGTGGACTAAATGTGCACAGAGAGCGCCCTCCGGCTGCAAGTATGAATTGAAAACACCATTCCTGAAATGTCCTCTTCTTCTTTAGAATACTTTGTGGACTAAAGGTGTACAGAGCGCCCTCCGACTGCAAGAATGAATTGAAAACACCAGCGCTCATAGTGATGACAATGAATATAGAATAAACTCTGTATAGAATAAAATCTGTATAGAAAATTGACATAAACATATGAGAATCCATCAATATTTCTCCAAATGTGCATGCTTTTAGACTAAAAACCTATAGTCAGACTCTTTGCATCACAGAAATACATTATATTTTAAAGAATATAATAGAATACCATTATTTTAAATTGAGCTGAGACATGATTACAGAGGGTTTTTTTCACAGCCTACCTGAAGGCCTCATTATTATGCAGCACCATTAGAGGTTCTTTATGTGATTCTTTTGTCTTCTCAGGTGTAAATGACCCATTATTCATGATGATTCACGCCTCCACTCATACTGTGTTTCTTGACAAAAAGTGTCTTACAAAAACTAAATCAATATATTGTTTTTTATGAACAAGTAGGCATTATAATTTGTTACATAATTTTGAAGCAAAAACTCTAGCCTACAACCTCCAATACCCAGAAGTCTTGTAAACACAGATTTAATATATATTTTTGGCCTTATTTCAGTGACTTAATTTTTTTGTTTTTTCAATAACCACGCATAAACGTTATTCCTTCAAAAACACAAACATGTGCATACATGTTCCTCACATATTATGGTAGCCTAGTTTGTGCTGAATACAGTGTAATGACACTTTTTCCATTAATATGTTTATAAACAACTGAAAAAAGCACAAATGTCAGGGCATGTCAAAACTTCTCCAGGCTCCAAATCAGCCAGAGGGTTAAAACCTGATAATTCAACGTTTCTTTAGACATAAGTCTCATTTTTGTGTCATTAGGATTCACTAAGTTACACAGAATTTTCTGAGAACTATCAGATTGGACTTTGTTCAGAGGAAGATGAGAGATCACGCATCATGTTACTTTTCTTTATTTTGCAAAAAGCACAACATTTTGTTTTTACTCTGAGTGTACACAAATAAAAGAAGATATTCCACAGATTAAAATGGTGTATAACTCTTAATTGTATGTGCAAAACTGATAGAGTATTTTGAGTCTCTTTCATACTTGATAAGAAAAAAGCATGGTGGTATCGCCGGCACGACCAGCTGAGTGTTAAGGCAGATTTTTTTAAGGGTTGTAATTATGTGTCTTGATCTTGATGCCATTGAGTTGTTTCATGTTGGGTGATAATGTTGTGACAGATGCAGTCAATACCATATTCAGGCATCAGTCTACATATATTCCTTCTAATAATAGCAGTGCTTCTCTTGATATGTATTGAATGCTTGTTGAACGTGAGGTTTCATTATTATTTAGACATAAAAGACAGTTTAAACTGGCTCATAATTTGACAGAGGAGCAAAGAGATGAATTGGAAGCCTTATGAAAAGACATCTGTAGTTAGTCAAAGTTCTGACAAAGGAGGTGGTTATCTTGGATAGACATGCATATGAGTCAGTGTTATGGAGGGACTGCAACGGGAGGCATGCGGATCCATATGCAAAGCTTTATTCCAAAACATGGTCAAAACAGGCAAGGGTCTGACAATGACACAGAGGCATATAGAGGGCAAGACAGAAGAGTAATCCAGGGAGAAGAGTGGTCATTCTGTGGCAAACAATATCCAAGAGGGCTAGGCTAAAGAATAATCCAGGGGAAACAGGCAATAGTCCAAGAGACGTGCAAACGTCTGGATGGACGTCTGGATGGATCCGTGTAACGTCTGGATGGATCCGTTCGTAGTCAATAAACTTTGGAATTTTCAGAACGCTTTTAACCTGATGAACTGTGTTTTTAAATCACTAAATCGGCTCCGTCCGACTGCGACTTTTGGCATTTTTGTGGACCTGTGAGGTTAAACAGAAAACTCCAACTTCCTAGCTCTGGAGACTTCAAAAGGTTCACCCCCTTTTGTGGGCCCAGAGACTGACCAGACAAATTCCACACACACACACACACACACACACACACACACAGACACACAAACATGCTTAGAGATTGTATGTGCAGCTACTCTTAGAATATGACTGTGCCAAAGTGTACCCGTCACGTATATAAAGTGCATGACTGTATTTGTGCTAGTGTTCGTTTTAATGATGGAATCATGACATATAAGTAGCTTATATGTCAAGTTTAGATTCCTTTTAAAGCTATTTCCACGTCTCATTCACCTATGTATATTACATGGCTGTCAAATGCATTGTTCGATTTGTTTAACCCTCTGGGGTTCTTCATTTATGAATCACACTCAGGGTCTTCGGGTCAAAAATGACCCGGAGGGTGGGATTAAGATTTAAAAAAATTTGAGTAAAATCAATTAAATATATTTTTGTTCAATAATATTTTTTCTTTTCTTTTTTGGTGTTTTGAGAAATTTTATGATTTATAATTAATATTTATGCAATAATTATGACCAATTTTTTCCCATTGAATATAATAGAAATTTTTTATATATATATATATATATATATATATATATATATATATATATATATATATATATATTTTTTTTTTTTTTTTTTTTTTTTTAATTAAAGCTGTATTTCATTTTAGAGACATGCCTAGGCCTCATGAAAACAATTTTTTAAATGAGATTGGTGCCATCCGGTGGACACATTGAGCATTTTTATCATGCAATACCCCAGTTTTACCACTAAATTGCACTAAAGCTCTCTGTAGAAAGGCTTGTGAATTCTAGTGATTTTTGCACATATTTGCCAATTTTTTTCAGGTTGTTGATTTTAATATATAATAACAGATTCTCAAAGACTATTTTTGTCAAGTTTTTTGTTTGGTTGGTTGGTTTAAATGGTAATTTGAAGTGCCAGTTTTACTTTATAATACAGTCAAACCTGAACATTGCATTGGAAAGAGAACAAATGGAAAGCATTTTGTTACCCATTGTTTTAATTCTTAATAAAAATGCAATTCTTTCAGTCATAACAATTTTTATTAATCTTTCATAATAAACATTTTCATTAAAATTATTTTTTTGCAATTCAATGAACAAATTCAATGAACAGTAACTCAAAATTGTCAACATCAAATAATGAACAAAAAACTAAAATAACAATAAAAGTATAATAATTATTATCAAACAATGGAAAATAGAAAAATAAAAAAGTGTTTTAAATATCATAACTATATATTTACATATTATTATGTGCATACTATTTACTTAGGCTATTCTATGAACAGTAACTCAAAATTGGCAACGGCAATTATAAACAAAAAACTAAAATAACAACAAAAGTATAATAATTATAAAACAGTAAATGGAAAATAGAAAAATAATAAAATAAGTGTTTTAAATATCATCCTAACTATATTTACATATTATCTGCAAATTTACATAACTGTAATTAGTGTGTTTTGCACGTCACAGATCACAACTGAGTGTCTCTTGCAAATTGGATGATTTTTTTTTATAAACAATTATTTGTTATAAACAGAAGAATTCCATCCTTTGATCTTACTCTGTGTGTGTGTGTGTGTGTGTGTGTGTGAGAGAGAGAGAGACACAGTTCTCAATGTTCTCTGTTACAGTCTTACCAGTCTCACATCTCTCTCTCTCTGTGTGTGTGTGTGTGTGTGTGTGTGTGTGTGTGAGAGAGAGAGAGAGAATGTGTGTGAGTGTGAGAGAGAGACACAGTTCTCAATGTTCTCTGTTACAGTCTTACCAGTCTCACATCTCTCTCTCTCTCTGTGTGTGTGTGTGTGTGTGTGTGTGAGAGAGAGAGAGAGAATGTGTGTGAGTGTGAGAGAGAGACACAGTTCTCAATGTTCTCTGTTACAGTCTTACCAGTCTCACATCTCTCTCTCTCTCTCTGTGTGTGTGTGTGTGTGTGTGTGTGAGAGAGAGAGAGAGAGAGAATGTGTGTGAGTGGTTACGATGGCAGTTGGCAGCAAAAATATCAGCTCCTGATATCAGCATAATTTTGCCAGAGAATGTATGATTTTTATGACTCAAACTGTAATTAATTAATTGGATACTTAATTGTGAACAATAGAGGCAGAAGATTTTAAAGGTAAGACCTCTAAAAAGATTTATTTTTCTGTCATCACCTAAAACTGGATATAAACTCAACATATCAAGCTAACTGCTAGCCAAGCTAACATTCCGTGGCAGTTAATTCAGTTGAGAACAACATGGGCCTACCTAAAGCAGAGGCATTTTTCAAAAATGAAGAGGAGTTGGAGGTAATATATCCAACAGAAGTTAAATCTGCCAAAGATAAGAAAAAGATGAAAGAAATTATCCTGAGAGAGAACCCAGAGATACTGCTGTCTGACTACACTGGACCAGAAGACAACAGAGTCCGGTGTAACCTGCTCTTCTTCACTGAACACCCATCAGTCTGGCACACCATCCTCTGCTCTGCCATGACATGCAGAAGAAAAGGAGGCATCAGCAAAGGCAGACAACTCACTCTAGAAGGAGAAAATGACACAAAGCTGACTGTGAACCTTTATCATAATGGTACAGTCATGGCCCAGGGACCAGAAACCAGCCTTAATTAATTCCAGAGGAACTTTAAAAACCTTAAACTGGAAGTTCAGAAGATTAAGAAAGATCCTGAAGTAAAGAGAAACACAGAGGATGGACTCTGCAACACAATAGGTACCAACATAAACCCCAGTTCAAGAACTCCTATAACAGACAGACACATCAGCACTCCTGCATCTCCCAAGATAAAGGCCTTGAAAGACAACATCGCTGAGCTGGAGCAGGACTTCTTCCTGTTTAAAGAGGAAACTACTAACAACCTCCACCAGCTCCTGAACCTGAACAGCCACCACAGCATTCAACAAATTCAACAGCTCTGCTCCGCTGTCAGACAACTGGAGGAGGACAATCAAGAGCTGCGCCAGGAGCTGAGGAGGGTGAGAGAGGAACTGGTTATAAGAGAACAACACAGCCACACTCTGGAGAGACTGCTGGAGGAGACCAGGAACCAGCTACACACAAAACAACATCAGCAGTGTGTCAGCACACAAACACACAGCACCTCCTCTCCTGAAAGAGTCCCAAACTCAACTCAACATCAGAAGAGAGTCAGCACACAACCTCAGAGCTCCTTCACTCCTGCAACTCGTCAGTCTCCTCAAGCCCCTCAGAGCCTCAAGAGGAAAGAGAACAGCAACACCACACAGAGTCACCCACCACGAACAACAACAACATCACCCATGAGCACCAGCAGAGAACAGAAGAGTAAAGACAACATCGTCATCCTCTGTGACTCCAACGGCCACCATCTTGACCCCAGACGACTGTTTCCGGGGAGATCTGTGAAAAAGTTCTGGTGTCCCACCTCACACTCTGCTCTGAGACTGCTGCAAGAGGGTGTTCTGGGTGTACCGTCACACATCATTCTTCACACCGGAACAAACGACCTCAGTGCTAGAAGGGTGGACGTCACTAAAGCCCTGTCCAACGTGGTGAAAACAGCCAGCAGGATCTACCCCAGAGCCAAGGTCATCATCTCAACCCTTCTACCTCGCAGAGACGTGCCACACAGGATCATCAGCACAATCAATGCGGAGATAGCTAGAGTCTGCGCTCCAATGCCGAATGTCCACATAGCCGACCATCAGCGCATCACCCACAAGCATCTGTACGACCACATCCACATCCATCAAGAGGGCATGAGACTGTTTGCAAAAACCATCAAGGAGTCAGCCCTGAAAAGCCCCCAGAAAACACATCCTGACCGCGAAGAGAGGGTCAGTCAGACAGACAGCTATGCCGCTGTAGTGGCCGGACGAGGTAGAACAGACACCAGTGACCTGGTCCAGATAAAACACATGCTAAAAATGATATGTGACAACCTGTTAGCTTAAGGCATCACAGTATGTCTGTAGTCAAGTATGATCATTATTTCTTAATGATTTCATTATTTCTTTTTATTAGTTTATTTTTAAATGTAACATTTGTAAAATTAATTCACTCACTATATTTCTATATACCTTTTATATTACTTTTTTAATTGATTAATCTATATTTTAAAACATGATTTGGTCATAAATTCATACATTGTTCCGGTAAATACAATATTTTTCAATGTCATCGTTTAAAATAACATGTTATAATATTCAAGGGATGTTCTCTTCAGCTTTTGGAGAGAAAATGACTAACCCTGATTTTGTCAATACTGTATATAGTTCAGATATAATTATTTTACTTGAGACATGGAGTCGTTTAGACTCCAAAACCCGCACTCCTTTAAACTACAGAGAGCTACGAATACCCTCAATCAAAAAGCCTAATGTTAAAAATGGAAGAGATTCAGGAGGAATCATAGTTTGGTTCAAAGACCATCTGTGGCATTATATTCAACCTGTGAAAAAAGGGAAAACACATATTTGGATAAAACTTAAAAAAGAGCTTTTGTGTTTAGACGAGGACCTGTACCTGTGTGCCACATATATCCCCCCATATGAGTCACCTTATTATAATGATGACATCTTCTCAACCCTACAGTCAGAGATCATTTACTTTCAGTCTCTAGGATCAGTCCTGTTAATGGGGGATCTGAATGCTAGAACGGGGAAGGAAGTGGACTACATCAGCTCTGATGGAGACAAATATATAAACGGTCCACTTAATCATCGATAAAAAAAAACAAAAACGATATACTAAAACACGTCAGAATTATGACAACACAATAAACAGACATGGAAAACAAGTCCTGCAACTCTGCAAAAGCCTGGGTCTTTATATAGTTAACGGCAGAACAAAGGGTGATTCTCTGGGTCGATTTACCTACTGCTCACATTTAGGCAGCAGCACGGTAGATTACGCCATCACAGATATAGACCAAAATAAAATCAATTATTTCACAGTGATGCCACAGCTACCGTTATCAGACCACAGTCACACGGTCCTCAGTCTGAACAGGTCAGTGAATCTTCTGCCATCTTCAGATCAGAAGGTTAAACTGTATCCACTCCCCCCCAAATTTATATGGAGTAAAGACAGTCCTGTCCAGTATGAAGCTGCGCTCCAAAGCACTAATGTTCAGAACATGATAGACTCATTTCTATTGACTTCTTTTAGTGAAGAGAAGACGACAACCAATTTAGCAACTGAACAGTTAACAAAAATCTTCTCTACAGTGGCCAAAAAAGCCCTCAGAAAAAGAAAGAATTATAGAAGCAAAAAAGAAATGGCTAATGCTGGTTGGTTTGATAAAGAATGCCAAAAAGTAAGAAAAGAATTACGTTCATTATCAAACAAAAAACACAGAGACCCAGCAAACCAACAAATACGAGCCACATATCAAGAAACCCTTAAAATGTACAAGTCATTATTAATACAGAAAAAAGCTGATCACACGAAAATAAAACTAAACAAGATTGAGGAGGCAGTAGATCAAAATTGTTTTTGGGAATTATGGAACAATTTAGACAAATCCAAAAAAGCCAAACACCTTCCCATCTATGACCCTAAAATCTGGACCGAACATTTTGGAAATCTTTATTCACCAAACCAACCAACCCTTAGCCAAAAACATCTGACCTCCCAACTACATAACCTGGAACGCACTATAAAAGACCAGCTAAATAATTTAGACCAGCCCATAGCATTAAATGAACTGACAGACAAGATGAAATCCCTAAAAAACAAAAAATCCTGTGGCGTGGATGGAATATCTAATGAGATGCTGAAACACAACAGCCCCAAACTGAAAGATGCCATTCTAAAATTGTTCAACCTGTTATTAAAATCAGGAAAATTTCCTGAAATATGGAAAGAAAATTTGATAACTCCAATTTTTAAACAAGGTGAGAAGTACGACCCAAATAATTACAGAGGCATCACAGTGAGCAGTAACCTCGGAAAACTATTCTGTTCCATTATTAATGACAGATTAGTTCAGTTCATTCAAGAACACAAAATTTTAAAGAATTGTCAAATTGGATTTATGCCCAATCAGAGAACATCAAATCACATTTACACACTTCACACACTAATTCAAAAATATGTTCATCAAAAAAAACAAGGAAAAATATTCGGCTGCTTCATTGATTTTAAAAAAGCCTTTGATTCTGTATGGCATGATGGGCTTTTTCTAAAACTTATCCAAAGTGGAATAGGAGGAAGGACATATGATATCATAAAGGACATTTACAACGGGAACAAATGCTGTGTCAAGATCAATGACAAACGGACTGATTATTTCAGTCAAAATAAAGGGGTCCGTCAAGGCTGCAGCCTCAGCCCGACTCTCTTTAATATATATATCAATGAGTTGGCATCAGCACTTGAGAAGTCCTCCTGTCCTGGTCTGACCCTCGAGGGCAGAGAAATCAAATGCCTCCTGTACGCCGACGACCTTCTGCTGCTGTCACCTCATGAAGAAGGACTGCATGAAAGCCTCTCAATTCTAGAGCAGTACAGTAGCGACTGGGCCTTACCAATTAACATGGACAAATCCAAAATCATGATCTTCCAAAAAAAACCTCGCCTTACTGACAAAAAATATAATTTTACAATCGGGGGAACACTTCTCAATCATGTCACATATTATAATTATTTGGGTCTCACAATCTCAGCTTCTGGACAATTTGAAATGGCAATGAAAGATCTGACCGATAAGGCACGCAGGGCTTATTACAATATAAGAAAATCATTGTTCAAATTCAACCCACCCATAAAACTGTGGATGAAAATTTTTGATGCCATCATCAAGCCCATTCTTTTGTACGGCTGTGAAATCTGGGGCCCCAAATTTAAATTAAACTATGAATCGTGGGACAAAAATCCTATTGAAATTTTCCACCTCGAATTCTGCAAAAATATCCTGGGTCTCCACAGAAATGCCCCTAGTCTGGGTTGCAGGGCAGAACTGGGCAGATTCCCTCTCTTATCTGAAATCCAGAAGAGAGCAGCGAAGTTCTGGTTTCATCTGTCAGACTCACAGGCAGATGCCTACCATCACTGTGCTCTTTCATACAGGGCAGGACACCCAGAGAATGACCCCTTGCACTATTTAGTAGAAACACACCAACTAAATTCAAAAATTCAATTCAAACTCTCAAAAATTAAAGAAATCGGTCAAAGAACCCAGGAAAAATACACCCATGATTGGCAGATCAAAGCAGCACAAATAAACAAATTAAAATACTTTCACAAAATAAAGACAGAGTATCAATTGGCACCTTACTTAATAAAAATTAAAGAATATCGTCAGAGAAAGCTCCTGGCGAAGTATCGTCTGAGCGACCACAGCCTGTATATAGAGACGGGCCGACACAAACAGAGCTGGAGAGCCAAAGAGCTCAGACTCTGTTCAAACTGCTCCGATGGAGTCGTGGAAGATGAACTACATTTCCTTACACAGTGCAGCAAATATAATAATATTAGAGAAACATATTTCACCCAAATTGGTCAAATTCTACCTGAATTCCAACAAGCAAGCCACATTGAGAAACTTTGTTATATTTTAGGAGAGAAAGAGAAGTGTGTCCACCTGGCAGCAGAGTATGTGTCCTCCTGTCATATTATGAGGGACAAAGAATAAACCCTCTCCTTTCATTTTTTTTTTTTTCTTTTTCTTTTCAATCCCATTACTGCTCTCTGTATTTATTTACCATGTTTTTTTTTTGTTTTTTTTTTAACCACTTGTTAAATTATATGATAACATATACAATATAGCCATGCATGTATATATATTTCTTTTTTCTCTTCTTCCTTTTATTTTATTTAATTATCAATCTATACCTGTATAACCTATTACATGTTTATTGCTTTGGCAACATTGTATCATAACACAGTCATGCCAATAAAGCCCAATTGAATTGAATTGAATTGAATTGAATTGAATTGAGTGTGAGAGAGAGACACAGTTCTCAATGTTCTCTGTTACAGTCTTACCAGTCTCACATCTCTCTCTCTCTGTGTGTGTGTGTGTGTGTGTGTGTGTGTGTGTGTGTGTGTGTGTGTGAGAGAGAGAGAGAGAGAGAATGTGTGTGAGTGTGAGAGAGAGACACAGTTCTCAATGTTCTCTGTTACAGTCTTACCAGTCTCACATCTCTCTCTCTCTGTGTGTGTGTGTGTGTGTGTGTGTGTGTGTGTGTGTGTGTGCGTGTTTACATGTGTTCAAGAGCATTTTGGATCCAATGTCTCCCCATTTTTTTGATTCATTGATTTTATTCCACATATTCTCAATTTTCCCTGTTACAGTCTCATATTTCTTTCTGTGTGTGTGTGTGTGTGTGTGCGTGTGCGTGTCTATTTTGCAATCTTGATGGCTTACAGTCTCATGCTTTCATGCTTTCATTGCTGTGTGCTTTTTTTCTTACTTTGTGGTTAAATAGTTGATTTTATTTCACACACTTTCCAAAATTAGCTTTTACAGTGTCACACGTTCATTTGTGTGTGTGTATGTTTATGTGTGTGTAGGTGTGTGTGAGTGTGTTTGTCTGTTTTGCACTCTTGATGTTTTAGAGATTCACCTCTTCAATGTTGAGTCATTTTTTTATGCATCCTGGCTGATTTGTAGATTGTATGCACAAAAAAACTCTGTATTTTCATGTTTTTGCCAATTTCCCATTCATTTCCTATGGGGGTCATTTTTGACCCGAAGACCCTGAGTGTGACTATTTTTTTACGACCACTTAGACTTTTCAAATCCTGTCCCCAATTTTTTTGGGTGTTCATATACCAAGTACCAAAAAAGTCACCAAGTTTCAGACCATTCCGATGAAGCTACGATTTAAAAAAAATTTTTTTTAAAAATCTTCGGGTCGTTTTTGACCGAAGGACCCCAGTTAATGATGCTGTGAAGAAAGTACTCCATCTCGAAATCCGATAGTCATAAATTATGCAAATTCAGCTAGGAGACCAGACAAAGGAACTTTGCCCACCAACTAGTGCTACGCATCTATTGGCCGTTCCAACTCAGGAGGTGTGTTAGCTTGGTTTTCCATGAAAACAACGACACACAATGTTTCCTTTGTCTCCTGATCATCTCTCGATTGCCCCTGAACTGCCCCAGGTGACAGCGCTGCCGTCACGCGCTAAGCTCCCCCCCACCGGGATGACCATTTCCTTGGACTTTCTCGCTCTCTTCTTTCTTCCCGGCCATTTTACATGCCAGTTAAGCCTCGTTTGAAAACCCCGCCGGAGAAACCCTCTCGGAAAGGACCAACCAAGCCAAGCGCACTGAAACTCTACTGCACATCGACTTGAACCAATATGCAAGTATTAATTTCCTGAAATTCGTTTAAGCTGATTTCTGTGCTGGCTTTCACAGGGTTAACTTGTAATTTGCCATTCTTTGACCATCTCTCTTTTCCTGTCTTTACATCCGCTCTTGTATATTACGTGTATATTCTTGTATATATATTTAGACACATAACCTCTGTATTAGGGGTGTCCTCGACTACGGATTTACATAGTCGAATCCGATTTGAATCAGATTGCCTATATTCGACTGATAGTCGAATCATAAAAGGGGGGGGGGGTGCCTTGAAAAACAGCAGTCCACTAGAGAGTGCGCACGGACTTTGAAATGTTTGCGCGCTGAACTGTGCACGAGATGGAGCGGGACACGGAAAATGAAGTAAGGCCTGGCTATAGTCTATCCGCGGCTTAAGACAACTTTTATTTTCTTTCACACACAGCACAGAGAAACATCTTATAAACCAACCAAACTGCCTGACAAGTGATAGACGAAACTGACAATGATTTTATATTTTTTAAACAAATGAAAGGCAATGTGGATAAACATTCACAGCCACAATGTACAGAACACTCTCAAAGATATAGAAAAAAAATGAATAAAAACATTTTGGATAAATAAACTTTAAAATATATATATATTAATAACTGCAGAAAGGCCACACTGCAGATAGATATACATTTCATATGTCGGCAAATCAAATTACATCGGCTAAATTGTCTGTGCGAGCAAGCTTTAACTACAGCGCAACATTGATGCACCAAACCCCCCAATTAATTTAATTTTAAAAATTAGCCTATATTATTATTATCCATTAATTTACAAAATTGAATTGGAACAGAATATAGGCTACTGTTATAATAAATGAAAAATGAAAAATGAAATATGAAATATGATCAAGTCAAACTGCAAAATGCAGGGGAACATATATTCAAAACACAAGCCAGAAATAGTTCAATTAAATAACCCAGAGTGATCAATAAATAAATTAAAATTAAAGAAATTATTAAAACAACAAAAGTATAACTAGAATTGTCAACTTGTCTTTTTAACTGCAGAGACAATAAACGCTAAACTGGAGTGGCAGTCTTTTTAGCTAAACATCAACAGCATCCAAAAATCAAATTACATCCTGCTAAAATAGTTTGAAATCATTTGTAGCTACCCTACCTGATTGAGAGAGAAAAATCCAGTCTTTCACGCGATCTGCCTGTGTCCGTTTGAGTCTTTTCAAATAGCAAGCTATAGTCAGCTCGTTGGCCGGCAGAAGCGCGCCGCAGTGTTTGTCGTTGTTGAGTTCTAGGACATGAGCTGTTGGCACAACTTGCATCATAAGTTTTTTTGATCATCTTTTACCATTTCAAAGTGCATCCAATTCTACACTTTATCCCAGACATTGTTGAAGATTTAATCCCTGCCGTAAAGATGCTCATCTGCCGGTCACGGATCATGGAAGTGAAACTTAAATCGGTCACAGGTTGGATTTATTCACGCACATTAAAAATATTTATTAAAAGCTTATTTTTTTCACATTTTTATTGATAGTATTAACATAATAGGCTGTATATTAACCTATTGGGAAAGAACCGGTATGTCTATGTAAAATCAGATATTGAGCGCACCCATATCTCTTCTCATAACACCTCTGCGACGATTCGACTGTGAGATTGGTAGTCGAATCAGGCTCCTCCTATCGAAGATTCGAATCGTCGACTATTCAGGGTCACCCCTACTCTGTATTAGTAGTTTTCATATATTAAATACATTATATCCATGCTTTTTGTTCTTTTGCTCATTCAACAAAAACCAGGTCACTTTAACGTTTCGATTCTAATACAATCGCTCTATGTTTGATGCTATCATAGGAATTTATCCTCATGGCCAGAGGATAACATTTCCGTTATAATAGTCTGTGGGAAACTTACTGTTTGCTGGACAAACTAATAGTTTCTCTAAATAATTATTAAACCAGAACTAATCATATAGGTAATTGATTGTAATTCGTTGTAATTAATTCACAATATATGTTTAATTTCCCCTTGGGTCGGTATGTGCATATATTGAGTCATAAAGCTTTATGACTTATTATATTCATATGCCCCACCCATAAATGGATTAATAACTGTACAAATCGCTACAACAGAGTCCAAAAGGCAAGGTGTAACACAGTTCGTATATATGGGAAGAAGGAGGCGGGAACCGGCGAACATTCAACAAAACTTTAATACCAAAATAAACAAAGAACAAAACGAAAGAAACACAAACATAATAAAACATAAAATAATATCCAGGCCTGGTCCTCTCTTGTCCTTCACTGTCGTCGCTCCTCCTTTTATGCTCCCGGAGCTCCTCCATGAGAGACTCAAGGCTCAAGGTTAAAGAATAATCCAGGGAAAACAGGCAATAGTACAAGAGAGGTGCAAACAGTGTCCAAAAGGCAAGGTGAGAGAGAAGTCCAAGACAGGCAGGTAATCAGAAAACAGACAATCAGAAAACAAGACGAGACTAGACTTAGACTAGAACTAGACACTCAAACAAGGACTGGGAACTGGCTTCGTAAAGTAGCTAAGCAAAACAGCATAAATGCTAAACAATACTCAGCAGTGAAAGAGAGGAAGTGCATTGCTTATGTAGGGTGTGTGATTGGCTGCAGGTGTGTGTGTGTGTGTAATCAGTGCAATGGATGATGGGAAATGTAGTCTGGGGTGAAGTGCAAAAGGTAGTGTGGTGGAAGAGTCCATACAAAACAATCATGACAGTCAGAGATATAGAGACAACTTTATATTACTACCTTTTGAGAAATTTAATATATTCCTGTATCTTCATTTAAAACATCAGTACATGACTCATTGAAACATTTTTAGAGCATGGCTGCAATACCAAAGAAATTTTAAAATACTATTTTAGATTCCAAGATGCTGCCATTGTGTGTGGCTAGCCATCGGACTCATTTAACACAGTGTGCTTCATCACTATTGGTCTATGACAAATCAACTCTTTTGAGCTTGCAAACTAGCGCAAACGACCTGATGTTTCAAACACGAAATGGCTCATATTACTCACCTTCTCCTTTTCTGATGTTGATACCTGGCTACATACGCCGCTGGCCATGTTCCCTACTGGTGAGGAAGCATAGGAAGAAATGCGGAATACGGGGTGGCTTTGCAATTTTGCCTGGCTCAACAATGTGAATCGCGGCCTTCTCTGGGTCTCTATGGGAAGGAATTGGCCGGCGATTATTTTATTCGCTGGTGCTCTCTAGATCCAGTACGCGAATGGAATATTTCATCGTTCCCTATTTACAGCTCGCCCCGTGTCCACCGTGGAGGAGTGTCTTCCAGCCATCTTCGAGTCTTTTCACGGGCAAGGCAGTCTGAGGAGTTGACTGAGAATCCACCTCGGCTAAGGATGGCGTTGGTAAATGCCAGATCAGTGGTAAATAGGACTGTTATTAATGACTTTTCTCATCGTGGGAACTGGATTTTTTATTCGTTACTGAATCGTGGCTGACTTCTGGGGACCTAAGTCCATTCTCTGAACTTTTACCCCCAAAATGTTTGTTTTTTTATTCACCTCATACAACTGGTCGTGGTGGAGGTTTGGTCTCTGTTTTTAAAGACATTTTTTTTGCCGCCAAACTATGATTAATGACTAGTCAAGTCAAGTCACCTTTATTTATATAGTGCTTTTTACAATGCAGATTGTGTCAAAGCAGCTTTACAGTGATAACTGATATATAATTTAGCTGCACAGCAACTCTTAAAGAATAGTGTCAATGCAGGCAGATCAAAGCACTGTTGAATAAATGTCAAGAATAATGTTGAATATCAAATGTCAAGTCAAATGTCAAGTGTCCCCAACAAAGCAAGCCAAAGGCGACAGCAGCAAGGAACCCAAATTCCAACAGGTGACATCAGGTGGCAAATAGGTGTTAAATGGAGAAAAAAACCTTGGGAGAAACCAGGCTTAGTCGGGGGGCCAGTTCTTCTCTGGCGAACAGTGCTTTGTTACGATTCAGGTTGCTATCATAAGTCTGATAGGATCTCAACATTCAAAGTATTTATTTCAGTTCCATCCAGTTGAGGATCGTATTCATCACGCCGGTATGGATGGTCTGTTGAGGAACTGTAGCACTGGCTGTCGTGTCGATGAGGCCTTCACAATGGATGATCTAGTTGACTCGATCTATGTTGATACTTCAGGGCTGCGTTGTGGTCGTGTCAGGGCACCAGTCCTTGGTCTCATCTGGATACGGCCCGGATCCGGTTGACTACGGTAAACCTCGGGATAAACAGAAAAACCAATATTAGCATAGATGCCATTCTTCTTCTGATGTAATGAGTACATCTGGACTATCGGAGTTTTGAGTTGCAGCTGTTTATATTTGGATAATAATGGTCCACTTTTGGTTGCTCTGATATATCGCCCTCCTTAGTACAACACAAACTTTTTAAATGAGTTTGCAGACTTCTTGGGGGAATTTACACCGAAATATGATAAAATGTTAATCCTTGGTGATTTTAACACTCTGAGGTCTGAGGGTATTGCCGGCGATACCACCGTGGTTTTTTCTTATCAGTGTGAAAGAGACTCAAAATACTCCGTCAATGTTGCACATACAATTAAGAGTTATACACCATTTTAATCTGTGGAATATCTTCTTTTATTTGTGTACACTCAGAGTAAAAACAAAATGTTGTGCTTTTTGTAAAATAAAGAAAACTAACATGATGCGTGATCTCTCGTCTCCCTCTGAACGAAGTCCAATCTGATAGTTCTTAGAAAATGAACTGTAACTTAGTGAATACTAATGACAAAAAAAATTACACTTATGTCTAAAAAAACGTTAAGATGTCAGGTTTTAAAACATATAAGTCAAATCGAAAACAAACCTTCTGTGTTTATGTAATCTGTATGAAAAGAGAGCCATGTCAGAAGTCTGTGATTCAGCTCATTATCCGCTAATGCGGCCACGCCCACGGAGCCAGCGCTATTCAGACGCAAATTCAGTCAATACATGCATTCGTCATCTCAATCGTGTATTTATTGTCTTCAAAAGTGTTTTGAATAGCCATATTTAGCGATCTCTTGCCTCTGTTAGTTCCTTGATTGTCACATGATATGCCTCTTCTTTTACTGAGGCATTTGTGGACAAAAGGGGCAGAGCGCCCTCCGGCTCAAGTATGAATTAAAAACACAGCATCCAGCGCTCATAATGATGACAATAAATATAGAATAATAAATATTACTCCTCTGTATAGAAAATTGATATAAACATATGAGAATCCATCAATATTTCTCCAAATGTGTATGCTTTTAAGCATATTAAGAAATTATGGTCAATATAAGTTTTTAAGAGTCAAAATGTGAAGCTTGAGTCTTAGATCTTTTTAATGATGTATAGTTTGTCAACTGCACATCAACATTTAGGCTATATAATATAACAAATATAGTAGCCTATATGAAATGCCCTAGAGGTAGGAATGTTCAGACGCTTTGCATCACAGAAATACATTATATTTTAAAGTATATTAAAATAGAAAACCATTATTTGGTTAGAGACTTGAGACTTCTTTTAAAAACATTATAATGGCAATGTGTTCAATCTTTTGACTGGTAGTGTAATTTAACATAGGCCTATACAAAATTTTCTTCATATCATGTGCAATAATACGTGCATGCATGAGATCACAAAAATCATGTTTTTTTTTGTCCTGAGTGGACTTTAATCCTGTTATTAGCATGATCACAGAGGGTTTTTTCACAGCCTACCTGACTGAAAGGCCTCATTAATATGCAAGTCATTTCAGGGCATTATTATTCAATTCTTTTGTCTTCTCAGGTGAGAATCACCCATTATACATGAGGATTCACGCCTCCATGCATACTGTGTTTCTTGACCAAAAGTGTCTTAGAAAATTTTAATCTCTCTATTGTTTTATATGAAGGAGTAGGAAGGATAATTTTTACTTCATTCTGAAGCAAAAACTCTAGTCTACAACCTCCAATACCCAGAATCCTTGTGAACACAGTTTTAATATATTTTTTTTTGGCCTTATTTCAGTGACTTAAGTTTTTTGTTTTTTCAATAACCACGCATAAACGTTATTCCTTCAAAAACACAAACATGTACATACATGTTCCTCACATGTTATTGTAGCCTAGTTTGTGCTGAATACAGTGTAATGACACTTTTGTCATTAATATGTTTATGAACAACTGAAAAAAGCACAAATGTCAGGGCATGTCAAAACTTCTCCAGGGCCCCAAAAATCCTCAGACCCCTGAGGGTTAATGTTCATGTGTGTTGAACAGCGGACTCATTTGCTACAGAATTTATTACTCTGTTGAATGCATTTGATCTAGAACAACTTGTGCTCTCATATGGCTTTTCTCTTTATGATCTTGAGGTATTTGAAAATGGGTTTTCTGACCATAAATCTGTTATGTTCTCTGTTCCCTGTGCATCTAATACTTGCAGAGCCACTAAATATGTCCGTCAATCTCGATTAATTACCTCCACTACTAGCAAAGCATTCTCATTAGCCTTTTGTGATGCTATTGAATCAGCTGATGTTAGTCAGTGTGATCTTAACTCCACATGTGTGGATGTCTTAGAATCAGTGGCTCCTGGAAAGTCCTTTAAACCTAAATCTAGATCTGAGCCCTGGGTTAATGATAACATACACTCTTTGAGACAGATCTGTAGAAGAGCGGAACGCAAGTGGAAAAAGGACAGGCCCCAGATTTCTTTTGAAATATTAAGAGATTATCCAGATTCCAGAAGGCAATGAGAGTAGCGAAATCTAGGTATTTCGCAGATATTATTAACAAGAATTTCCATAGTCCCAAAACACTCTTTACTATTTTTAATGCTGTTGTCAGTCCACCTGTCTGTGAGTATCCTGGTGTGTTAAAGACTATGTGTGAGGATTTTCTTAGATTTTTTGTTAAGATCAGTGATATCAAATTAGGGATTCCTCCACCTGCCTTATATCCATCCATTCCCTCAGTTTGTTCTGCTGAGTTCAGCCAGCTTGAACCTGTTTCTTTTATACATCTCCAAGAAATTGTGGGTCAGTTAAAGCCATGCTACAGTACAGAAGGGACGGAGGCAGATGTAAAACAAACAGTATGGTTTATTGATACCAGCAGAGGTTGACAGAAGTGCAGGTGAGTAATACTTGATGTAGAAATGGATATAGCAATGCAGAATGGTGATACTGTCCTTTATGTGGTTGTAGGATAGAAGAACCGGGATGGCGCTGGAGACTTGGAACACTCACACACAGGAGGAGAAGCACACGAGGGAAACAGGAGACATTGGAGACAGGTAAGTAGTTTGTCTGGAGTCCTTAAGGTAAGCATACAGGTACGTATGATACAACGAGACCGGACAGTGAGTGTGTGTGAGTGTTGGCTTCTTATAGTGCTGGTGATTGCGGTGATGATGAGATGCAGGTGGCAGTGATTAGTATTCGGGTGATTGAGTGCGCTGGGACTGAGTGAGGGTGGAGCCTGGCGTGTCTGTGACAGTACGAAGAACGTCGAAGGTCTGCTGTCATTCTGCGTCTGCGCAGGGCTCTCTGCATTTGGTGATGAGCTGAGTCCCAAACCCTCTCGCTCTCCCGGAACCAGTAGTCGACCGCAGGAACATTGGATGATTCCCAGGGGAACAGAGGGGGTTGGAAACCTAGCACGCACTGGAATGGTTGACTGTCATAGAGAGTTCTGTGCGTACTCGGCCCAACCCAGGTACTGGTTCCAGGAGTCCTGGTGGCCGTGGCAGAAGGTACGCAGGAAGCGGCCGATCTCCTGAATCTTTCTTTCCGTCTGCCCGTTCGACTGAGGGTGGTAACCAGATGACAGACTGACGGTCACACCCAGGAGGGATAGGAACGCCTTCCATACACGAGAGATGAATTGGGGTCCTCTGTCTGAGACAATGTCTTCGGGGATACCAAAGTATCGGAATACATGGTTAAACATGAGTTCAGCCGTTTCCATGGCGGTAGGTAGACCTCTCAGGGGAATCAGACGACAGGACTTGGAAAAGCGGTCTACTACTACCAGGATGCATGTGTGACCATCAGAGGCTGGGAGGTCTGTGATGAAGTCCACTCCTAGGTGTGACCAGGGTCGCTCAGGAACGGGCAGAGGATTCAGCTTGCCGGCTGGGAGATGACGAGGGCTCTTTGAGATGGCGCACTCCCTGCAGCCCTGCACGTACCTTCTGACGTCGTTGGCCATATTGGGCCACCAGAAGCGCTCTTTCAGCAGCGAGAGGGTCTCATTGACCCCCGGGTGGCCAGTGCCAAGTGACGTGTGCGCAGAGTGGATCAGTGGAGTGCGTCGTGTCCTGGTGATGTACTGCAAGCTTTGGGGGCAACCCAGCGGAGCGTTGGTGGAGGCATTGGAGGAGGGGAGCGGTGGTGAAGGCATTCTTGAGGGCTTCGAAGGCGTTGGTGGCTGTTTGATCCCAGGACAGAGACTTGGGCTGGTTGCGGAGTAGGTTGGTGAGTGGATGAACGATGGAGCTGTAGTTCTTTATGAAGTGGCGGTAGAAGTTTGCAAAGCCAATGAAGCGTTGGAGTTCTTTTATGGTGGATGGTGTGGGCCAGGATTTGATAGCTTCCACCTTCCTCTCGTCCATCCGGATGCCACTGTGATCAATGATGTATCCGAGGAAGTGTACTGAGGGTTGGTGGAATGAACATTTTTCTGCTTTTAGGAAGAGATGGAACTGTCGCAGGCATTGGAGGACCTCCGCAACGTGGTGGCGATGTTCGGCCAGGCTCCGGGAGTAGATGAGTATGTCGTCAATGTGGACCAGGACAAACCGATGGAGAAACTCCTGGAGTACCTCATTGGATGAAATCCTGGAATACGGAGGGGGCGTTGACCAGGCCATACGGCATGACGAGATATTCATAGTGGCCAGTGGGCGTGACGAAGGCGGTCTTCCACTTGTCCCCCTCGCGTATCCGGATGAGGTTGTGTGCGCTGCGGAGGTCCAGCTTGGTGAACACAGTGGCACCACAGAGATGTTCTAGGGCAGCTGGGACGAGAGGAAGGGGGTACCGGAACTTGACTGTTATCTTGTTCAGTGCACGATAATCAATACAGGGCCACAAGCCTCCGTCCTTTTTAGCCACGAAGAAGAAACTCAAAGCAGCAGGGGAAGTAGACGGGCGGATGTAACCCTGGTTGAGTGCCTCTTTGATGTAATCCTCCATGGCCTTCTCCTCCGGTACAGACAGGGGGTAAATCCTTCCCCTGGGCACTGGCTCACCCGGTAACAGATCGATGGCACAGTCCCATGGCCGGTGTGGAGGCAGCTTGGAGGCTCTTTGAGGGCAGAAGACGTCACTGAAGGGGGTGTAACAGGCTGGAATATCCACGGAGCGTTTCTTAATCGGGCTCTCCATGAAGGTGGCACAGAGGGAGAGAACATTCGCACAAGGAGACTTGGGAACAGGATTTCGCCCGTACGCCATGAGATGGTTGGGTTGTGCTGCTCTAGCCACGGGCGCCCCAGAACCACGTCAGAGGTGGATTCCTCCAGAACCAGCAGATGAATTTCTTCCACATGTAAGATTCCCACACGTAACTGAAGAGGACCCACGCACCGACTGATCCTTCTTCGGCTTAGGGGTTTGCCCGTGATGGAGTGGACTTGGTAGATGTTTGGAGAGGGCGTGGTCTTGAGCTGGAGCTGTCTGCAGAGGGAGCCGGAGATGAAATTCCCTGCTGACCCTGAATCGAGGAGCGCCACCACTGGAATAGATACATCAGCAGCAGTAAGGTTTACAACAGTAGTGAGTGGTTTCATCTTCTTAATGGAGGGAATGATAGCACTCACCATGGGACGAGGAGGACGGATGGGGCATGCAGATATGACATGCCCAGGAGCACCACAATACAAGCAGAGATTCAGGGTCAGCCGGCGTTGACGTTCAGTGGAAGAGAGTCGGGATGAATCCAATTGCATGGGCTCGCTGGCTGGTTCTGGAGGGCTGACGGGTTCAGATCAACGGAGGAGGATGTTGGAGAGTGGCTGGCCCTGGTGTTCTTCGATACACGACTGCATACACTACGCAGATGGAGAGTTGGATGAAGCGTTCGAGGCCGATGGAATCCTCGTATGCAGCGAGATGCAACCACACACTCGGTTCCAGACCCTGACGATAAGAGGTGATGAGGGCTTGTTCGTTCCATTCACTAGCAGCAGCCAGCATTCTAAATTGCAAAGCATACTCATTGACAGACATAGATCGTTGTCTTAAATTGTAAAGCTTCTCACCAGCAGACGAGTCGGAGACAGGTTTGCCGAAAACCTCACGGAAGTGCGAGAGTGAACCAAGTAAACATTGCTGTTTTGAGCTGCGCACGCTGAAGCTGAAGAGAATCAAAACCCATAAACTGAAGGTTAATTAACTCAACTGAACACATCCTAGGCTATATAAGATAATTCAGAAATGTATACAAAATAAAAATATTACAACTAGTATTTGCACGAAATCACGCACAGATGAACTTGAAGTAACGTAGTCAATAACTCTGAAACACAGCAAATAAGCCCAAAGAATTCACAACGTTATATTACATGTGTATACGATTAAAATATCATGTATATCGTCGCTGTCCGATGAAAAACATGTATGTCCATTTTGCAGATTTTGAGATTTTTCGACGGATTGAATGTCCAGGTTCATTTCCGTATACAGTATGCTTCACATATCTAAATGGCCAATGAAAAGTTGTGAAATCATGTCATCTGATTTTCACGTATATCCATTTGGTGTCAAAGCTGTCAATCACGCCGCGTATCTCCCACCCTGTGGAAGCATCTCGCCGGTCTCGTGAAGTTTCATCGAAGCTCAGCACTGGATAGCCGAATAACACTGTGAGGTTACATTGCCAAATAAACATAGCCTGGTGAGACAATGACTTTCCTTTATCGAGGTAAACGTTTCCCCCCTGATGCCAGACGTACGTCTAGGAGTGACAAAATTACGGTAGGACTGTGCAAACAAAGTATCTGTCTAGCATTACCATGTCAGTGTATTGATTCACTGTCCCTTCATAGTTTGCAAGAGACATTTAATAAATTTATAATTAATATTAAATAAACTAAGCGTATTTAATAAACTAAGACGTAGGCTATTTAATAAACTGAGCGTATTCATCTGTCAATATGAAACGCGACTTGGCCATTCTAATTAATGATCGGAAGAACGCGTATCGACCACCATTACTGTAAAATATGCACATATGTCCATTTAAACTCAATTTTGGTCAAATGTGGATTATATCATTACACTGGCAAGAATATGGTTACATGTAAAGATGCCGTACCAAGTATGACAACGCTACATTCAACTGCTTTTGAAATACGGTGTTTTTTTCACTTCCTGAAAAGTAACCGTTTTGGACATACGTGAGTTTCATCGGGCAGCGACGATAAGAAGACAGTCATATTAATGTTTTGCCTTACTTTTTGAGCCCTATGATGATCATCAGCTCTGCGGGTTATTTACCTCAACGAAACACATCTTTTATGAGATTAATCAGATATTTATACTTAAATTTAAAAATTACGCTAATGCACAAGTGAAGTTTGAACAAGTTGTGTAATTAATGTTTAACTCCAGTAGACGCGCTCTTTCCACAAACAACAACATAAAGGATTCACAACATTTTATTACAATAGTGTTCTTGTTATAATGTTATGTAAATGACAGTCCCAGCAGTTATTAATGTTGTGCATTACTGTTTGGCTGCCAGTGGTGTGGTCCCTTTTGATTGAAGCCAACAATTCCGCCGATCTAACTCCTTCGGAATCGAATAAAATTGTAGTTCAGGGTTTCTCTGATGACTGTTAAAATGGCTAATAACACAACATATACCAGATATATTGTAAACTTGTTGTGAACCTTCTGAGAGCATTTTGTTGGCCTTCTTCTGCACTTGTAGCTGCTGTCATCATAGGCTTAAACAGGGCGCGCAGCTGTGACCGGACACAAATATGGCGGCGATAACATACAGTGACGTCACATGAAACCCATGGATAGGTATAGGCCTATATATATATATATATATATATATATATATATATATATATATATATATATATAGGACATACAGCAGATCTTGTTCTTGCTTCTCGGCTTGAGGATGTCTGTCACAAGAAGAAGACGAGCTTTGCTTGCTGCACGCCAACATTCGGTGTTTCAGAATACAAAGTACACAAAGTTCAGACGTCCATGCAGCAGCACCTACCAGCAAGCGGAGGAGAAAACCCGCGTAATTCAAAAATTATTTTATTGTCATGAAATGTAGTTTTAAAAGTTTTTCAGGCGAGAATGTAGTTGTTTAAACCTAAAATCTGTGATTTATTTATAAAGATAGCGCCTATTTGAAAATTTGATCTGACGTTGTCGGAGTTGTGAGATCCAGGCGATCACCGGGCGCTCGGTGCTAATGTACCCAGCCGAGAGCAGCTGTACCTCGGCTAGTCCTTCTGACATTCGCTGCTGGCTCAGATGTCTCTGTAGTGGTTAAAAACAATATATCATTAATCTTGTGTATAATGGGCAATCATTGGTCTCATGAATTTATAATTTGTTCTCGGGCAAATAATTTTTGCTGAGGGCAAAGCTAAGTTTTATAACTTTATATATTTATTTAACTTTACCGTTGTAGTGCGCTGTACGTTTGACTGAATTGTTTGCTTGTCTTTATTTCTTATTGTATAGCTTGTCATATTTTATACTTATACTTTTATAATGGTTATTATTGATAATTAAAACTGACTTTTAACAAAAAGAGAAGGTTGTTTTGTCTTATTTCATTTTATTATAGGCTACATACAGTGAAGATATGTACATATGCACATATTTCCTGAACCACACATTAATAGGTTTCTTTTTTTTTTTTTAAATAAAAACTAAAAGAGGCAGGGTTGTGTTTTATATTTTGTTTTGTTATATAGCCTACATGAAGTGAAGATAATCAATGCACGCGTTGCCTGAACAACATTTGTGTGTGGCGCCTTGTGTTGTCATTCCCCTTGTTGCACACGCAAGTGACGATTCTCTGTCAACCAATCAACGTTCTGTAGAGTGTAGCTCCACCCTTTTGGTACGGTACTGTTGTGCTTGGTACCCCAACGAAAGGGTCCCAAAAAAGTGGTACGGTTCGGAATTAGGGTACCATTCACAACTTTTGACAATGGAAATGGCAAAAAATGCGCACCGAACCGTACCAAACTGATCCGTACCGCTCAGTGGAAACGAGCCATAAGCAAATGCTGAACGCAGTTGGACATAACGGTGTATTAGAGGTAAAAAAATGATATAAATAATGTTCGGTTTCTCGCACAAACCAATCGTTTCGTGTCTTAGGACATCAGTGTGCCGTCACGAGCCACAGGGTTTAATTTGGATTTGTCTATGCATATTTTTTGACTCTTATAAATTGTGTTACCATTCACTCGCATTATCGGCAACGGTTGGAGTTAAAAATCATTATTTGTGTTCTACTGAAGAAACAAAGTCACCTACATCTTGGATGCCTTGGGGGTAAGCAGATAAACATAAAATTTTCATTTGTGGGTGAACTATCCCTTTAAATTGGGCTTTATTACACTTTATGAAACTAAGAAAATTAGAGCTCAGCCTCGTCACATGAATTTCAAAACATTACGGACATACATAGACACCCCTTTGTTCGGTGCCCCACACACACAAAAAATGTTTTGATTTATAATAGGTGCTAACATAACTACCAGATGAATTCATTAAACTAGCTGTTCACTAAATCTGATCGGATTTCAATCAGATATGCAGAAAAATCAGATTTGGACAGTCTAAATGTAGCCTATTGTGATGGGTGACTGAGGCTGGAATCGAACTCTTGTCTTCTAGTCAACTGAACTGCCTCTTTACCACTGAGCTATGGTGGATGACAAATAACAGATGGACCCAAGGGCAGAAGAATAACATGTAGGCTTAGATGACTGAACAAAAAGTGTTTTACTTAGGAGTCCAAGTACAACAGTACAACAAAAGGGAAGCCGTGCTTCCACAGAAAAATACAAGAAACAAAAGATGAGTAAAGGCAAATCAAAAACTCAACAGACTTAGCTTTCATGGCAAGGATAACACTGGAATAGTAGGCTCAAGACTGAACACAACTGATAGAAAAAGGCATGCTTAAATAGGCAAACACAAACAAGATAATGACCCACCGGTGGGAGAAATCAAGTCCTAATGAGTAGCAGTACAATGTGTTCTACTGAGGCTGGGGCCACCAAGTGGCTGGGAGAGTCATTACACGGCATTAGGTGTCAGTGCCAGCTAGTGGTTGGGAGAGTCATTACAAGTCAGCACCAACTAGAGGTTGGGAGAGTCATGACAAGCTGGAGCCTTACACCTATGTCTTCTGAAAGCACTTCTGGAGACTCATAATGTGAGCACATTCCTTTCTCTTTCAGACCTTTGTTCACAGTTACATGCATGATTTTTAATAGTAGAATAACTTGTTCACATAAATGGCTATATTATACTTCAGTGCTTCCCACATAGACTTTACTTGGGCGGGCCGCCCAGGTATAATAATCGCCGCCCAAGTATATTTGGAGACACATTTTTGCTTTTATTATTTTTATCCTCATATACTTTTATACCTGCCCAAGATAATGACACCAACTGCGATCGATTAACTAGACGTTTCGTACCTGCTCATTATGTGTGCGTCAGAACTGTTTACTCCCTGTTTACTGTTTATTCCCATGGGTGCTGCATTTTGCAAAGTCACAAGGTGGCGCTGTTTCGCATTCTACAATCTTCAGACTGCTTCAAAGTTATTCTCAATCAATGAAAAGCACAGATTTATGCCAAGCGATTGCTAATGAAATCAAGTTGATGAATTATTACAATGTCTACTTTATGGCCTTTATATAAAATGTTTTATACGGTTGTAAGAATCTGAAGGATCAGCCTGGAATAGTACAGACATTTCAAAATAAGAGTCCCGGTGTATTTCAGGTTTGTTTATAATTAAAAGTCACACACTAAGTTTTTTCTTTTTCTTTTGGGCATTATTGGTATTTTGGTTACACAATAACTTGTTTTTAATTTGATTTCCATTTAATTCATAGTAAGTTATTGTAGTCTCCCCCACAGGAAGAAAAGACTAAGAGCATTATTTGACACATATATTATTCATTTTATAAATTTTACTAATAAAATCTGTGTCCCATTCACTGAGAGAGACACTATATGACAGCAAGGAGAACATAGGAAAATGTGAACCATTTAAATGCTGTAATTTTGCATAATTAGCAATGCATAATAATGCATACTATTAGTATGTAATTAAATGTAATAGTATACTATGTAATTAAAATTAATTTCAATAAATAAAAATACTGTTAAAAATCACACATTATTTGTCACATGTAGTAGACCATTTTTGTGCCGTGGGTAATAGGAGGATTTTTCACCCGGCTACCACCGCAAGTATATTTCAAACCTGTGGGAAGCACTGTACTTATTTAATTTATATTCTGATTAATACAAATATTCCACGCTGCACAGTTTTGGGCATTTATTATTAAACATTTTCATTTAATTCACTGAAATATTGTTAAGGTTCTCTTATTTCTTTCACTTAACTCTGTACATTACTCAAATAAAATGTTTGAATTACAAAAGCAGCTTTTTCCAGCATATGACAAATGGCACTTAGATTCATAGCTTTGTCAGAGGCAGTTGCATAATTGAATATTGTTGATGCAAGTTGCATGTGACTCGGCACAAAACAAAGAATGTTGTATGTTCAGCCAAATTTTCCCCACCTATATAAAAGCTCACACACCTCAACTCATATTTGTACATAGTGAATTGACAATAAAATGAGTTATGTTAGACACACATACCTGGACCAGAATGAAGGTTTTAGTTGTCCACATCTGGCTTCTCTTACTGCTCCTGTGCCTAAGAAACAGGAACCTGGCTGCAGGTAAGACAGACAACGCTCCTAAACTAACTTAGTGTGTATACATGCTCTGAGACAAACTACAGGGAACAAAAATAAATAAATAAAAAAAAAAAAAAAAAAAAAAACATAAAAACAAGTGCTGCATTTTCTACAACCAAAGTAAAACCTCAGTGTCTGTAAAGAGCAACTGTGATTACTATTATAATTTATTCATTTTTGCCATCGACACATAAATGCATTGTGTACATTTCATCCACTTGGAATTATAAGGTTCTATCTGTGTTCTGAGCAGTTTTGAGATATTGAGCTTCAAAGTTTTATTCATATAGCAAAATTTATATGGGGATCAGGTTTCTTTCAAAGATGAAAATGACAGAGACCCTAAATGTATTCTAAATGCACAATATCAAAATCCTCTCATATTTGTGTGGCGGGATACGGAAGAATTGAAGATTGACAACTAGCGACTATGCCACCCTGGACTCTCACCAGGGACAACACTAAAGAAATTTCCTTTTTAAGGAAACACAGGTTAGTTCACAAGGAATCAGCAGGAGATGTGGATATAAAAAAAAAAGAAATATAAATTTTATTAAAGATAAAAGATTTTACAACAAGCACAGACACAAGAAAAGCAATCACTAAACAAAAAAAACAACAACAAAACACAAATTAAGGGGAGAGAAATTAGAAATTTAAAATTGGTTTAAACAATTTAACCAAATGCAAGGGCTATCTGGGTTTCAGGGTGCAGGAGCTGAGGTGTGGCAACAGGAAATAAAGGGCACAACAAGGCCTCCACAGCAAAATCACTGCTCCCTTACACCTGTGCGTAAACACACTCACACACACACATACACGCCACCACACAACGCAACGCTCGTAAAGGACTGCCACCAGAAATCCACCCCTGCCTTAGGCACTCAAACAGAATATGATTATACACTAAACCCATGATTAAAATACCACTGGCACAAACCGTCACTCCATAAAGACAATACAGATGAAAACAAATAAAGATTTTCCCCACAGACAATAACCCACAAATCAACTTATAGATACTGAAATTATAATACCAAATAAATTAATATAAAGTAGAATATAATCACTTATTACAGTACAAACAAAGTAGGAAATCGAGTAGAAATTCACATTAACCAAGATTCACAATCAATCACTAATATAACAAATGAAAGAAAAACACCTTTATCCTTAAACAATAAACCAATACAAAAAGGAAAAATAATACAAACAAAACCTGTACCATCCATGTTTACACGATAATACTAGTTCTCTAATTCTAAAAAAAACAAAACACTTTTTGCTTCTATCTGTCAAAACATTATTTGAAGCAATAATTTTCAATAAACACTAACAGTTTACTTAAAATTTTATTTAAAACAAAATAAGTGTTGACATGCATGAGAAAGTTAAATTTAATGCTTTCTATGACATTTATTTCATATTTTACAATGAATTTTTTTCTTCTTGTTCAAGTTAAGCATTAAAGGCGGTGCTAAATCTTTAGTCCAGTGCAGATGTTAAATTTAGCCACTTAAGCTCTGCAGCACTTTTTTTTTTTTTTTTTAGAGAATTAGGCATATCTGAATTTAAAAGAACACCCTAGCCACATACATTGCAGTAAATTGATTAAAATGGTCTCATTTTACAGAAAACCCTCTTTATTTTAACACAGTGGTGGAATATTGTATATATTTTATTGTTTTTCACAATTTTATTGTAAACACAGATAAACAGTCAAATTTTTTATAAAATTTGTTATTATTATTTTTATTAAAAATGTGTAATTTAGGATTGGCTTCATCTATGAACCTGCAGAAAGTTTCTTTTGATTCCACTAGGTGGCAGTAAACAGGGGAAAAAAGAATTTTCTTGATATCTCCTTGTAAACAAAAGTTATTGAGATTTTACTGAAAGGAGGTATTGGTGCCTCGAAGCGTTCCTTTCCCGTCTCTATTTTTGATTTCTGAAAGAATTGGACATACCTGAATTAAAAAGAGCCCCTTACCCATATAAATTGGATTAAAGGGATAAAAATTGTCTCATTTTACAGAACACCCTCTATATTTTAAAATAGTAATAGAATATTACTTATATCTTTTAGTATGTATTCATAATTTTATGATAAACACAAATAAAAAGTCAGATTTTTATTAATTTTTCAATTACGTTTTTTTTTTTTTGAGAGTCTGTGGTGTAGGATCTGTTTGGTCCATGTCCCTGCAGAAAGTTTCTTTTGATTCCACTAGTTGACAGTAAACATGGGAAAAAAGAATCTACTTGATATCTTCTTGTAAACAAAAGTTATTAAGATTTTACCGAAAGGAGGTATTAGTGTCACCAAGCATACCTTTACCATCTCCATTTTTGATTTCTGAAAGAATTGGACATACCTGAATCAAAAAGAGTGCCTTACCCATATAAATTGGAGTAAAGGGATAAAAATGGTCTCATTTTATAGAACACCCTTGAAATTTTAACACAGTAGTGGAATATTGGATATATTTTATTGTATCTAATCACAATTTTATGATAAATACAAATAAAAAAAAATCAAATTTTATTTATTTTTCAATTAAGTTTTTATTTGAGAGTCTGTAATTCAGGATATGTTTGGTCTATGCACCTGCAGAACATTTCTTTTGATTCCACCAGGTAGCAGAAAATAAGGGAAAAATAATCTTCTTGATATCTCCTTCTGAACAAAAGTTATTGAGATTAAACTGAAAGGAGGTGTTGGCGCCTCCATGTGAACTTATACGGTCTCCAGTTTATGAAAGAATTGGGCATACCTGAATTAAAAAGAGTGCTCTACTCATATACGTTGGACTAAAAGGATAAAAATTGTCTCATTTTAAAGAAAACCCTCATACAATTTTATGATAAATAAAAAAAACAGATTTTTATTTATTTTTCAAATCAAGATTTGATTTAAGAGTCTGTAATTTATGATCTGTTTGGTCTATGTCCCTTTAGAATATTTATTTTTATTCCACTGGATAGCAGTAAACAGGGGAAAAAAAGAATCTCTCTTTCTGAAAAAAAATGATTGAGATTTAACTGAAATGAGGCACTGGCGCCTCACTGTGTACTTGTACTGAAAAAATTGTGAATACCTGAATTAAAAAGAGTGCCCTATTCATATATTTTAGAGTAAATGGATAAAAATGGTCTCATTTTACAGAGACCATTTTACAGAAAATGGTCTCTGTAAGACCTTTTTACAGAATGGTCTCTGTACAGACCTTTTTACAGAAAACCACCTACATTTTAACAAATCAGTGGAATAATTTGTATTTTTTATTGTATTTGTTCACAATTTTATGATAGAGATGGAGGTGGGAGGTGTGCTGGTGGCCAAAAACTTCCTTCTAGGTGCCTGGCTGACTTCTTAGCTACTATCCATCCTTCATCAGTCAGTCTAGTCTGAAAAACAAAACAAATTTGTAAATTCACATTGAAATCCTGAAATGCATGTTAAAATAATGATACATGCGCACAAATGCCTGCTAAAATAATTAAACATATGCACAAAGGTAATTCATATATACACATAACATTCACAAAGGCAATTCGCATAACCACAAAACAGATACACAAATACAAGTGCATGCAAAAAAATAAATAAATGAGCACAACCAATGCACAAATGCAAGCAATTATTAAAATATGCACGAAACAGAAACAGTTATGTAAACTGCAATTTGCGTGCAGACGAAACGTATAAAAGCGCACAAGACAATGCACTCCTAAATGCAACCGATGCACAAATGCGTGAAACAATACAAATATGCATGCAACAATACAAATATACACACGATATGAAATGCACAAAGACAACGCTTATGTGTAATGTTACTTACTCAAGATGAGGATCCTGTCCCACGCAGCTTTTCTGACCGCGTCAAAGCTAGTGTTGCTGAAAGATTCAGTCACTCAGACGATCAAGCTCCTCCAAAACCGAATTCAAACCAAAAACACCTTTTGTGAAGCCACTGTGCAAAGACAAAGTGTTCTAACCAGTTTTTAATGCAATAATACAGGGGGAAACACTGTCTGTACTCTCCAACTAGCTTTCTAGCTGAACTGGACATCCTCAGGAAGACACGCTCAGTGGTCCCGCCTCCTCAGCCTATGAATGGGCTAGGAAAGTGATCGACATGTCTATGGAGAGCTAAGAGAGCTAGCTTTATGGCATCGCAATCCTCGATGACGTCATCAAAAATCGCCGCTAACAAAGATAATTGATCCTAAGAGTAATAAACGTTTTTGGCTGCATCGCATGTTTAGATCTGCACATCTGAGACATATTACAGTGTCGTTTGGCCATACATGCTCATAGACAAGTGAAAATAGTCTAATTTTGAAGAAAACAACCTAAAGAACGAGCTGATATAGCATGTGAGGCTAGTAGCAACACGAGGAAGTAGTGATCGGAGCAGGAATATGATTCATGTATTGGCTTGTTCAAAGGAGTCATTTTTATCATAATGATTCTTTTGATAATTTTGATACTAAAACATATTGGATCGGTGAAGTAAACTAGTGATATTCTGGAGAATATCGGCAGTGATGTCTCGTGCATATACTTCAATGAGTGCGAGACATCACTGCCGTTGTCAGAGCGCGATCAGACCTCACGAATCGAGTGATGAATGCCGTTGGACATAGTGGTGTATTAGAGGTAAAAAATTATATAAATACTGTTCGGTTTCTCGCACAAACCGATCGTTTCGTGTCTTAATACATCAATGTGTCGTCACGAGCCGCAGGGTTTAATTTGGATTTGTCTGTCGTGTTTTATTTACTCTTATAGTCCAAATTCCCGCTGACTTGCATTATACCACTGACAGACGGCAGCGGTTGCAGTTAAAAATCATTTGTGTTCTACTGAAGAAACAAAGACACCTACATCTTGGATGCTCTGGGGGTAAGCAGATAAACATCAAATTTTCATTTTTGGGTGAACTATCCCTTTAACTATAATGAACATTTTAAACATTTAACAGTTTTCTTTTTATCAAATAACATCGAAATCATTTAAGATGCATAACTCACATCCACTACACCTAAACGTGCATTTGAATTTACTTAACTATAGATTTAGTTTAACAGTAGGTTTTATTACTCTGCCGGACCTGGTCACAGTCACTCCTTGTGTTTCACATGGTGTCTGCGACACTGGCTGATCCGCGTTGCTGGTGTGCAGTTTTTCAAGCATCTGCGGGCTCTTCGCTGTTGTTTCACAGTTGTTATCAGCATTTATACATTCCGCAGGCACTTTCTGTAGATGTCTGCGGTTTTGCCTCATCTCACCTTCCCCTTTCGGAGCCTGCACCACGAATGAGCGCGGTGCACTCTCTTGTGTTCTGACCTGCACTGGACCTTTCCACGACTTTTCCCCATCCAGTTTCATCAGCACTGCATCACCTGGCTTCAACACAGGTAAGTCACGCACCCCATGTCTCCGATTAAAGTAGAAGGCTTGTTGTGTTTTAGTCAAAGCGTCTCTTTCTCTCACCAACAGTCTACTTGGCCACTTTGGCTGCAAGTTTTTCTTCAATGTAGGCAGTGTCGTACGAATTTTCCTGGCCATCAACAATTCGGCAGGGCTTACCCCTGTAGATGAATGTGGTGTTACACATCAAAGCGTCGTCTTGTCTGAGGATGCGTTTGGCTACTTGGACCGCGCGCTCGGCATGCCCATTTGCTTGCGGGTTGTGCGGGCTCGATGTGACATGTTCAAAGTTATATTTTTACTTAAATGAAGTCCATGCCTCACTAGTAAACTGCGGACCGTTATCACTCATAATCTGCTTCGGTATTCCAAATCTCGCAAATGTAGATTGCAGTCTGTTTATCAGCTGCGCTGTCTTTGGCAGATGAAGGATCTCTATGAAGCGTGAGTAATAATCCGAAACAATCAGACACATCTGGCCCTTGTTCTCGCAAATGTCTATAGCCACGCGCTGCCATGGTCTGTCAGGTAGCGGGGTTGAAGTGGCTCTTTCCTTTGTGTTTTCCTGTTTTCACGACAGAACATACACAAGTCAATTTTGTTATTTATATCCGATGATGTACCAGGCCACCATACGGATGAATTTGCCCGTTCTCTGCATTTTGTCAACCCTAGATGGCCTTCGTGGATGCGCTCAAGGATGTCCTGTCTCAGTTCACTTGGAATACAAATGTGTCTGCCCAGAATTATCAGTCCTTCACTTATTGACAGCGCATCTTTCTCTGAAAAGAAGTCTCTAATACCTTCTGGTACATTTCTTACGTGCTCTGGCCAGCCGTGCTTTATGAACTTACTTACTAGTTGTAACTGTTCATCCCTTTCAGTCGCTGCTATGATCAAGCTCAACTTTGACTGTGACACAGGCAAACCGGCTATAACTGCGTCAACGTAACAGGCTATCTCTTTCGCTGTAGGTCTACTGCTAGTTGCATCATCGCCTATTGGACTTCTCAACAGTATATCGGCTACTACCAATGTCTTCCCTGGTGCGTATTCCGCGGTCACTGCGAATCGCATCAGTCTCATTAAAAGTCTTTGGCAGCGTATTGGTACCGTGTCCAAGTCTTTTTTATTAATCAATGGTACGAGGGGTTTGTAGTCTGTAATAAGGCGAAATCTGTCCAGGCCTATGAGATACTTCTCGAATCCGGCCAAGCATTCTTTTTCTATCTGCGCGTACCTGGTTTCTGCGTCATTTAACCTCCTCGAACAATATCCCACCGGCTTCCAGCTGTCTCCGTGCAGCTGTAGTAGGACTCCTCCCAGCCCGTAGCTACTCGCGTCTGCTGACACCGCCGTGGGTTTCCCTGAATCGTAGTACGCGAGAACAGGTGCAGTCATTAGAGTTTCTTTAAGCTTTTGAAATGCGCTTTCTTGAGACTGGTCCCATGTCCATGCTACAGTCCCTTTTAATAAATCAAACAGCGGCCCGCCCACTGTCGCCAAATCTGGAATGTAGCGTCCCATGTATTTTATCATCCCCAGGACCCGTTTCAGTTCACTCACATTTCATGGGGCTTGCAGCTCTGAGATAGCCCTTATTTTCCCTGGGTCAGGCCTGACTCCTCGTCTATAACGTGTCCCAGGAAATAAAGCTCCTTCTGTCTGAAGATACACTTATCTTTGTTGAGCTTGAGCCCTGCGTGCTCAATCCTCTCCAGAACGCGCCAGAAACACTTGGGTTTCGCCGTGAACGATTAGATCGTCCATGTAGACCGCAACTCCCTCTAAACCTCCTAGGAGTTTGTTCATTTTGCGCTGAAATATTTCTGGCGCAATGCTAATGCCAATGGGCAAGCGCTTAAAACAGTATCTAGCAAACAGCGTTATGAATGTAGTGAGAAGACTGCTCTCACTATGTAGGGGAATCTGCCAAAAGCCGCTTGCGGCGTCCAACGAAGAGAATATTTTGGACCCGGCGAGTTTGGCAAGAACTTCATCAGTCATGGGTAGGATGAATCGTTCCCTTTTTACATTTTCGTTTAGTCTTTTCAAGTCTACGCAGATGTGCACTTTCCCATTAGGTTTCATCACTGGTACCATCGGCGCGCACCAGTCCGTGGGTTGTGTTATCTTTTCAATAACTCAATAACTCAATAACTTTGGGAAGTAACGGTAACAGCACTCTTCTCGCAGTGTGGACTGCGTATGGCTCTACATTCTTTTTTAGATTTTTTTTACAGGTTCGGTTCTCATTGTTCCCTGTTCACCGAATGCTGTGCTGACTTGCTCGATTCTTTTAACTAAGCCCATCTCTACTGCTTGTTCTCTGCTTAGCAAATTGTTCACGGTGTCGCCCTCCATGACGTGAATTGTGAACTTGAACTTTTTATCTTTGTACTCTGTGGTTGTTTCAAATTGTCCCAAACAATTTATTCTTCCACCTGGGCTATCATATCTCGCATGTGTCTGACTCAGCTTCACTTTACTTCCAAGCGAGTTAAAAGTCTCTTCATTCATAACAGTCACGTCAGCTCCGGTATCAATTTTAAATTTTACTCGTGAGCCTTGCACGTTCAATTTCACAAACCAGTTCTCTGTGACGTCACCCCCAGTTTTGCTTACCGTTCCCAGGTAATATGAATCGTCATCGCTTGCCTGTGTGTGTGCTCCTCTTATTAACGTTACTTCATTAACTGTCCTTGAGTAACACATACGCTCCCAGTGTCCTTTCTTTTTACATTTTCGACACTCACTTTCTGCTGCGGGACATTTTTCCTTGTTGGGATGTTTCGTTTTTCCACACTTTCCGCACCGGCTGCCACCGGCCATTCTATCATTTTTTCCTCTCGCTGGCTTCTTTTCATCCCATCTTCCCCTCCTTTCAGGTCGTCTGCGTGTAACCTCCTGAACACTGCTTGGTGCACCCTCCTCCTGTTGGCTCACCATGTCCTCCGCCTGCCTCACCATCAGCACCGCCATGTCTAAGGTAAGGTCTGTCATCAGCTGCAACTTTCTTGAAAGCTCTTTATCTTTGATGCCAACCACAAGCTTATCTCGGATGTTCTCTGTTTTCTGGGCACCGAAGTCACAACTCTCTGCTAATTCGTAGAGTGCACGGATGAACATCTCTGCCTTTTCCCCCGGCCTTTGTATGCGTTGGTAAAAGCACGCCCTCTCGTGGATGATGTTCTTTTTCGGGATGAAATAGTCATTAAACTTGTTCAGCACGGCGTCAAATTCTTTTTTCTGCTCGTCTCTCTCAAACGTGAACGAGCTGAATATGTTCTCTGCCTCTGGTCGCATGGCATATATAAGGGTACTCACTTGTACCTCACCATCCTCCTCCTTGAGCTTCGAGGCTATCCTGTACCTCGTGAAGCGCTGTTGCCATGCGGCCCATTCTTGAGGTCTATCAAAGGTGAAGTTCATGGGTGGAGCGAATTTCACCATTTCTACTGCTCCACAACTTCTGACACCATGTCAAATAAGTCTCACTTACAATGGCTTTGTTGCTAAGAACTTATTTATTTAACCGAGTGCAACAGACAGAGTCTCAATCCCCATGTCTCTGGCTACTGGCTTCAAGTCCCACCCCCTCTTACTCTCTGATAAGTTGTCAATCATCATATTATCTAATCTCTATGACAGGAACCATTTAAGTTTAAGTTTCTTTTGTTTAGACAGAAAGCAGTTACTGTAATACATCTGAGCAGGATTTATTACACAGAAAGTGGGACAGATAAAATGGCTTTCTCTCTAGACATCAGTATGGCTGAAATAACATGCTAACGTTTACTATTGTAATTAAGAATGTTTTTTTTAATCTGAAAACGAAAATCAACAAAACAGTCAAACATCCATTGTTCACAGAGGAAAACGGCTGAGCGAGTGGAGGCGGGGCTAATTTGCATATTCATAGATCTGTTTATTTTAAATGAGACAAGGGTTTACAAGCTATTTTAAGGCATGAAGACATTTTTTTCACTTGAATTTTTTTTAAATATGTCATTTTGGTGATCAATGATGAGTTTTAAGGGAAAAAATAATTTACTAAAGGGGGACTTTAAGATATTGTTGATGAAATCCGATGACAGTAAGGACTGCATTGAGAGCAAAGCCATTGAATTTCTCAAGATCCATAAAGGTATAAAACATATTTAAATCAGTTCACGTGAGTTCAGTGGTTCTACCTTAATATTATAAAGTGATGATGAGAATAAACAATATCTAAATAAACAATATCTAGTGATGGTCGATTTCAAAACACTGCTACGGAGCTTTACGAATCGAATCAGTGAATATGAGCGCCAAAGTCACGTGATTTCAGCAGTTTAGCCTTTTGATTGGAGATCCGAATCCCTAATTCGAAACAAAAGATTTGTAAAGCTCCGAAGCTTCATGAAGCAGTGTTTTGAAATCACGAGATCTTGTTGAAAAGTCGTTATTTTGTTTATTTGGCACACAAAAAGTATTCTCGTCACTTTATAATATTAAGATAGAACCACTGAACTTACATGAACTGTTTTAAATATGTTTTTTAGTACCTTTAGGGATCTTAAGAGTTTGAATAGCTTTGCTCTCAATGCAGGCCTCACTGAGCCACCGGATTTCATCAAAAATATCTTAATTTGTGTTCCGAAGATGAACAAAGGTCTTAAGGCTTACGGTGGAATGACATGAGGGTAAGTAATAAATGATATGATTTTCATTTTTGGGTGAACTAACCCTTTAATAGCGCTGCTAGTTAGCGTAGTGTCTAACTATGAAAATAACTCCTGAGCAATAGCTACAGCAAAACACAAAATAAAACTGCAAAACAGCAACAATTAGTATTCCCAAATGATTAAAAAGTAAAATTTAAAGGAAATGTGATGTGACAGAGTGGTAAACGTGCCTCTGTCCCAACTTTTTTGGAGCGTGTTACAACCGTCCAAATCAAAATTTGTTTATATTTACAAAACACACATAACTTGGTCAATGAAAATCTTCTCTTTGTACTTTTGTCAGCTAAATAAAAGTTACAGAGAATTAGCAAATCACAAATTCTTGATTTTATTTGCATTTTACAAAATGTGTTAACTGTGTGTGTTTGTGTGTGTACAGGTTTGATTATACTTGTGAGGGCCAAATGTCCTCACTTAGTAAAATATTATGACAACCGACTAGTGAGGACATTCTGGTCCTCGCTAGTTGAAAGGCTTATAAATTGGCCAAACCATGGTTTTATTTAAATATATAAATATTTTGCATGTTTCTGTGCTGGGTAGGTTTAGGGTTTAGGGGTTGGGTTAGGCAACAGAAAATATCATTATCCTGATATAAATTCAATGGAAGTCTAAGCAATGTACTCAGTAATATAGTGAAACGAACATATGGTCTTGGTAAAGCCTACATTATGGGGATGGAAAAGAAATCTTTGACCTTGTGGGGACATTTTTTGGTCTCCATGAGGAAAGCAGCTTATAAATCAATATAAAATATAATAATGCAGACAGCTTTCTGTAAGGGTTGTGCTTAGGGTTAAGTTTAGGTTTAGGAGATATATATTATTTATCAGGAATAGAACAAATATAAATTATTCATCAGGAATAGAATAGGGGAGGGATAGAACAAATCAATTAATCAAGGTAATAAATTCCAAAGCTGTGATGTTGACCTGAAATCTGTCAAAAGATGTTTCTTTTTCTTTATGCTGTATATTTGGATCAACAAGTATTGCTGTTATTGATTTTGTCATGTCTTGATAATTGTAGGATCTGTACACAACTCTTTGACATGTCCTCATTGTCAGCCTCTTGGGTCTAATGTCTTTCAGGTGAGTGTTCAGTGCCCACAGCGCTCTGCTGTGACGGAGGTGAGGTATGCAAACGTGGTGGGTGTAACTGTGATGAGGCTTGCTGGACATTCAATGACTGCTGTCCTGACTACTATGAGACATGCATTCAAAGTAAGACTAAAATGTAACATTCTCAACACAAAACATCCATCCAGGAATTCTTAATAAATTTAAAAAACTGTTAAAAATCACAACACTTTAATGTCACAGAAGCTAATTCTACATCATTTTCCTCATCCCTACCATCACCAGTGAATTCACCTTTATTAATATCCTCACCATCTCCATCCATATCACCATCATCACCAACATCAACCTCACCAGGCTCACCAATTTCAGGACCATCTTCACCATCCTCATCATCTTCACCATCTTCACAAACCTCCGCACCAACATCACCCTCATCATCACGTGACTGATTTAACCATTTCAAAAATTAATTTCATTGGCTGTATCCCACATTGTAAATGTTACCCTGTTACTTACTTGAGATAACTAGGCTGTTGATTTAACATGTTATTTTGGTGCAAATTAAATCAATTATGGGGGGAAAAAATGTTAAAACTATCAACAATATTTAACGCACCCATCCCAGACCTGTATGTCATCTTACATTGCATGCAGATGTTGACGAACATGATGCAGGACAACAACTGATGAAGTCTATTACAATATAGTTATATGCCCCTAAAATTGAAGATATGTTTTATTAAAGGGGTGGTTCAGTGTTTTTTTTCTAGGCTTGATTGTGTTTTTGGGGCACAGTTTAACATGTCTTAATGCTTCGTTTTTTGAAAATGCTGTTTTTTTCATATATTTTACCTTTATTCTACACCTCTGTTTCCACTGTCATATGAACGGCTCGTTTGACTTCCTGCTTCTATGAAGCCACTCCCTCCAAAATACGCAATGTGCTCAGATTGGTTAGCCCACTTTGTTGCGTGTTCCAGGGGGCGTGTTTTGCAGGGTTTATGATGTCACCAACCTGGGAAGAAGCTTGTTGTGTCCAAACCAGTCATTTTTGTAGACATTAAACTGCCATAACTTTAAAAGACAACATATCTGTTTGCATTGAACTTTCAGCGCTGTAACTTTGCAGATACTGTTTATGCTCAAGTAGCAACATTACACACTAACTAAAGTTAAAAAAGTGAAATCGCATTGAACCACCCCTTTAACAAAGTTCAGGAGAATCAACGTTCAAATGATCTACCCAATCAGTATAAGAGAAGGCCTATAAATATGTAGCTGACTCACCAATGTTGCTCGACTGTTTTCTGCATCCCTCCACCACCCCATCTCCTCACACTTGTCTGGTTACTATCCTAACCAAATCTCCTCGGACAGCACGCCAAATACGCATTCTTTTACTCTATCTGAATATTTTTAAGTGTGAACTCGCGAAATGAGCGCAAAATTGCACCTGGAGGAGTTTTTGTCTTACATTTATATCATATGATATAGTTCAGCAATATCACACAAACTGTTTTCCGAATATCTGCACAATTACAAATATGATTATTGATTTTATTACAACAGTTAAAGGTGCAGTAGGATATCCCATTTCCGGCTGTCTTAATTTATGCAGCCTAACAATCCTTTAATGTATTTGAAAATATAAATTGATAATGTGTTATGTGTATTCCAGGTTAAAGAGATGTATTTTTAGTCAAGATTTACTGACAGAGTGTGTCTGCTTCCCAAACAATGTTAGTTTAGGTGCTAAATAGGAAAAGGATCTTCTCCCTTGATGATTTTTTTTTTTTTTTTTTTTAGATCTTGGTTTATTTTTATATTCTAGGTATTATCAACTGGCCAGAATACTGAGATCACAATAGTTGTGAAGGACTATAATGCATTAAGAGCTCGCTTTAAAAGTAATTAACAAGATTTTAAAATCTATACGATGTTTATTATTGAGCCAATGTAGTGTTGACAGAACCAGGCTAATATGGTCATACTTCCTGCTCCTAGTAAGAACTCTAGCTGCTGTAGCTTGTTTATTAAGCGTGCAGGCAACCACCCAGTAGAGCATTACAGTAATCTAGCCTTGAGGTCATGAACGCATGAACTAACTTTTTCACATTTGTCATTGAAAACATGTCGTAGTTTAGATATATCAATGAGCACACCCAGGTTCCTAGCTGCCATCAAGTGTTAGACAGTATTCTAGAATTTTTTGGTCCATTAAGTAGAATCTCTATTTTTTTTTTCTGAATTTAATAGGAAATTACTAGTCATCTCATTTTTTATATCAGCTATGTATTCCATTAATTTTGTGAATTGGTAAGTTTTGTCAGGGCGCGAAGAAATATAGAGCTGAGGATCATCAGCGTAACAGTGAAAACTAATGCCATGCTTCCTAATGATATCTCCCAAGGGTAGCATGTACAGAGTAAAAAGCAACGGTCCTAGTACTGAGCCTTGCGGTACTCCATATTGAACTTGTGATCATTATGACATCTCTTTGTTTACTGCTACAAACTGATAATGAAGCAGGACCAAACTGTTTTCAATGTGTAAATACAACGGTAATATCATCAGCCATTCTGATGTAGTGATATAACACATATGGATAGGTCAAGATCCCTTCCCTGTCTTTCTTTGCAATGGTCTTCTTCTTGTCTTTTTTAGTTTGTAATAACTGCACTGAAAATGAGGCTTGCCAGGAGAGAGGTGGTGTCTATGGCTGTGGTTGCTTGCAAGGACAAAGACCAAATCCTGAAATCTTTGGTTAGTGCTCTCACACTTGTTGTGTATTCTTACATTCATCTAAAATGACTTTTTCATTCACTCACATCACATTTTCACAGTCTACACAACTATCTGCACTGTCTCATTCTGTGGAAATAGCAGAGGTAACACTTTATTTTAAGGGTCCAGAATAATGCATTAGTTAAGCATTAATTAATGATCAACTTGTTCACAATTAACACTCTGGAGTCTGAGGTATCGCCGGCGATACCACCTCATTTTTTTCTTACCAGTGTGAAAGAGACTAAAAATACTCTGTCAATTTTGCACCATTTTAATCTGTGAAATATCTTTTTTTATTTGTATACACTCAGAGTAAAAACAAAATGTTGTGCTTTTTGCAAAATAAAGAAAACTAACATGATGTGTGATCTCTCGTCTCCCTTTGAAGGAAGTCCAATCTGATAGTTCTCAGAAAATGAACTGTAACTTTGTGATACTAATCACAAAAAATGAGACTTGTGTCTAAAGAAACATTGAAATGTCAGGTTTTAAATCGTGTAAGTCAAATCGAAAACAAAAATTCTCTGTTTATGTAATCTGTATGAAAAGAGAGCCATGTCAGGCGCCTGTGATTCAGCTCATTATCCGATACGTGCATATATCGTCACAATCTTGTATTTATTATCTTCAGAAGTGTCTATTTGCATGTTATAGCCATGGTTAGCGATTTCTGGAAGCCTCTGTTAGTTCCTGGAATGTCACATGGTATGCCTGTTCTTCATTAGGAATCATTTGTGGAATAAAGGTGCACAGAGCGCCCTCCGACTGCAAGTATGAATTGAAAACACAGTATCCAGCACTCATAGTGATGACAATAAATACTGAATAAATATTACTCCTCTGTATAGAAAATTGACATAAACATATGAGAATCCATCAATATTTCTCCAAATGTGCATGCTTTTAAGCATATTAAGAAATTACGGTCACTATAAGATTTTAAGAGTAAAACAGAGGTCAAAATGTGAAGCTTGAGTCTTAGATTTTTTTTAATGATGTATAGTTTGTCAACTGCACATTAACATTTAGGCTATATAACAAATATAGTAGCATATATGAAATGCCATAGAGGTAGGAATGTTCAGACGCTTTGTATCACAGAAATACATTATATTTTAAAGTATATTAAAATAGAAAACCATTATTTGGTTAGAGACTTGAGACTTCTTTTAAAAAACTTTAGTAATGCGTCCAATCTTTTGACTGGTACTGTAATTTAACCTAGGCCTATACAAAATTTTCTTTTATTACGTGCATGCATTAGATCACAAAAATCATGTTTTTTGTCAAGAGTGGACATTTATCCTGTTATCAGCATGATCACAGAGGGTTTTTTCACATAGCCTACCTGACTGAAAGGCCTCATTATGTGGCTCATTATGCAGGTCATTACGCAGAACTTTTGTCTTCTCAGGTGTGAATCACAGCATTATTCATGAAGATTCACGCCTCCACACATACTGTGTCTCTTGAAAAAAAGTGTCTTACAAAAACTAAATCAATATATTGTTTATATGAACGAGTTGGCAGGATAATTTTTACATAAGTTTGAAGCAAAAACTCTAGTCTACAACCTCCAATACCCAGAAGTTTTGTGAACACACATATAACATTAGTTTTGTGGCCTTATTTCAGTGACTTAAGTTTTTTGTTATTTCAATAACCACACATAAACGTTATTCCTTCAAAAATTCAAATATGTACATACATGTTCCTCACATATTATGGTAGCCTAGTTCGTGATGAATACAGTGTAATGACTCTTTTTCCATTAATATGTTTATGAATAACTGAAAAAAGCACAAATGTCAGGGCATGTCAAAACTTCTCCAGGGCCCCAAAAATCCTCAGACCCCAGAGGGCTAAGCATTAGTTAAGAATGAACACACTAGTAATTAATGATTTACTTGTTCACAATTATTCATTAGTTACACATGGACACAATAGTAATTAATGATTAACTTAAGTTAACCAAACAATAAACTAGTAATTATGCTTAATTACTGATGATTTTGCAGTTATAAATTGCTAAAATAGTATAATAAAGACAGTTTGACCCACAAAGTGAAAGGTATATCCACATTAATTATGGCACTTATTGAGTGAAATTCAAGTTTGAGCAGAATAAGCCCATAATTAAAGGATTAGTTCACTTTCAAATAAAACTTTCCTGATAATTTACTCACCCCCATGTCATCCAAGATGTTCATGTCTTTCTTTCTTCAGTCAAAAAGAAATTAAGGTTTTTGATGAAAACATTCCAGGATTATTCTCCTTATAGTGGACTTCAATGGCCTCCAAACAGTTGAAGGTCAAAATTACAATTTCAGTGCAGCTTCAAAGGGCTTTAAATGATACCAGATGAGGAATAAGGGTCTTATCTAGCGAAATGATCTGTCATTTTCTAAAAAAATCAGACTGTATATGCCTTATAAACACAAATAATTGCCTTGCACGGGCTTCCGCTTTCCGTATTCTTCAAAAAGCTTACGCTGTATGCCCTATGCCTTCCCTATTCAACTTACGGAACGAATGCTGCGCATCAGATTACATCCAGATCGGATTCAGAATGATGATCAAAACATAGATGGAGTAGTTCTCATCCATCAACACCCCCAAAGCTTACATACACAGTCCTGTACGTTTTTCTGGGTCAACTTTTCATTCGGTAATGTTAGGGAGTTTTGATTTGTTTTCTTCACAATCTTAATGTGACATCAAATTCAATTTTAAACCACAGATATAGATATATGTATCTTTGAAATCTTGTATCTGCTCAGATGCTGTGGGGTCTTGTATCAGCAACACTGGCTCCATATCTCTCTCCCGCTGCCAGCTCTTTGAGTCTGGGTTTTATCCTGAGACCCTGCACCTAAATGACCCAAGCTGCAAAGGAACCCTTGAGAATGGCAGACTTCTGTTTTATTTTGACAATGAAGGCCAAATATGTGGTACCACTCTGACGGTAATGATTTTTCCATCTCAGTTTCATCACTAGAGCTTCTAATTAGATGCCTGTCCATACATATGTGTAATGTGTAACTGACATTTGTTCACCTCCTCACAGAGCAACAGTACTCACTTCATCTACCAAAACTCCATTCAGTTTAACCCAAAGAACACTGAACAGAGCATCATTACAAGAGGTATATGGATGAACAGTACATTTTCTTGTGCATACCCTCTGATCCAGAACCTATCTATGCCCATTAGTTTCCGAGCTGAAGGCGGGTAAGTGTACTTCAATGTCTTCTAAATAAAAATGCGTAGTATTCAGACAATCTATATGCAGGTAAGCAAGCAAGGACAATAGCGAAAAATGGCAGATGGAGCAATAATAACTGACATGATCCAAATGTCTTTCTAAATGTTTCGTTAGCATGTTGCTAATGTACTGTTAAATGTGGTTAAAGTTACCATTGTTTCTCACTGAATTCATGGAGACCAGAGCCATGTTTGTTGTGTGAAGCAGATGACCCAGAAGCGAAGAGGCAATTAAGACAGAATTTATTCATAGTTCAGAATCAAAAAACAAAACAAAAAACGACTTCTTGGGTGCTCGCAGCTGGAACACAGTTCGAAATAAACAAAGAAGATATCCTGGCGGAGGGCTCACAGTAACTCAGTTGCTCAGTCCCGGACTTGGATGTACCGCAGGTGGTTAGAAGATCCACTCAATCCCTGGCTGCAGGAAGACTGGGCAGAAACCAGGGTTGACGAACACGGCGGTGCAATAAGTCTGGAACTGGACAGCTACTAAGACTGAGACTGAGATGAACACACAATCAACACCTCAAAGATATCTGGATAACAATGTAGAGCAGAGTTACACGCCACAACACAGATAATAAACATCTGGCAAAGAGACGAGAAATCAGCAGAGAGAAATAGCAAAGAAAATCAGAGTAGAGAAGGAACAGGTGAAAAATTGATCAGCGCGAGCGCTGATCGTAACGACAAACAGCTGAGCTTAAATGGCAATAAAGATAGAGGAACAAAAGAAACGGAAGAAATCAAACCCGACTCATGACAATGTTGTTATTTTCATTATTAAACACTTGCAGTCTGTATAATTCATAAACACAGCTTCATTCTTTATAAATCTCTCCAACAGTGTATAATGTTAGTTTTAGCCCCATTAGCTCGAGCATAGTCTACTATGAAACTCATTCAGAATCATATGTAAACATCCAAATAAATACTATACTTACATGATATGATATGCTGCATGACGAACACTTTGTAAAGATCCATTTTGAGGGTTATATTAGCTGTGCGAACTTTGTTTTTGCAATGTATTATAGAGTTGCAAGCTTGGGGGCGGGAGCGCGAGCATTTAAAGGGGACACGCACTGAATCGGCACATTTCTAATTATGCCCCAAAATAGGCAGTTAAAACATTGAATAAAAAATGTATGGGGTATTTTGAGCTGAAACTTCACAGACACATTCAGGGGACACCTTAGACTTATATTACATCTTGTAAAAAAGGGTTCAAGGGCACCTTTAAGTGAAATTTGTGAAAAATAACCTAATAATTATAAATCAAACAGCTTATCCATAAGTGTTGTGGAATAAACACAAGACATTACTGACCACTTTGCTATGATAACATTCTCCCGCTTATATTTTTAGCATGCCAAGCTACTCCGTCTTGCCTTTAATCATCTTGTTTTACGTTCAAATATATGTGCTGAGTTAGCTAGTGTTACAACAGAGACACGGAGACTGAAGTAGAAGCAATCCAGTAAAGTATTTATTCACAAGTTGTAGAGCACAGAGTGAGAGCAAGCAGATATAGCGTGATGAGAGATGAATGGGATATAATACTGTCCTTTTAAACTTGCAGATGCTGGATGAGAGATGCAATGGAGGGAGACGATGGAGACACTCACACACACAGGTAGGTTTGCACACGGGGAGACCAGGAGACGAAGGAGATGAAGGAGATCGCTGGAGCAGGTAGGTAAGTCGTTTGGGAGTCCTTAAGGTAAGCATACATATGTCGTAGTGCGAACGAGACCGGACAGTGAGTGTGTGTGAGTGTGGTGGCTTTATGGTGCTGGTGATTGCAGAGTTAATGACGTGCAGGTGGCGGTGATTAGAAGGCTGGTGATTGAGTGCGTGGGTACTGCAGTGAGGTGGAACCTGACGTGTCTGTGACAGTACCCCCCCTCCCACGGCCCGCTCCTGAGGGCCGCGGACCTCGACGCCGTGGTGGTCGTCCTCTAGGTCGTGGGGCAGGTCTGTCCGGGTGATTGGCGTGGAAGTTCTGTAATAGAATAGGATCAAGGATATCATTCTTGGGCACCCATGAGCGTTCCTCGGGGCCATAACCTTCCCAGTCAACGAGGTATTCGAGCTGACCACCACGGCACCGGGAATCCAGGATCTCATAAACCACGTAAGCTGTGCCGTCCTCCAGGATGAGTGGAAGGGGGGGCTCGGCGGCTGCCACGTCAGGTTCTGTGGAGGGAACAACAGAAGGGTGGTGAGGTTTTAGTAGAGAAACGTGGAAAGTAGGATGAATTCTACTATACTGTGCAGGGAGTTGGAGACGGTAAGTGACGGGGTTGATCTGCCGAAGGATGGTGAACGGGCCAATGAAGCGGGGACTCAGCTTCTTGCAGGGCAGACGCATCCTGATGTCCCTGGTGGACAGCCAGACCTTCTGCCCCGGTTGATAGACTGGAGCGTCGGAGCGCCGAAGGTCGGCTGTCCTCTTGCGTCTGCGCAGGGCTCTCTGCAGTTGGTGGTGAGCTGAGTCCCATACCCTCTCGCTCTCCCGGAACCAGTAGTCGACTGCAGGGACGTTGGAGGGTTCCCCATCCCAGGGGAACAGCGGGGGTTGGTAGCCGAGTACGCACTGGAAGGGTGTTAGTCCAGTTGTGGCTTGACGGAGGGAGTTCTGTGCGTACTCGGCCCAACCCAGGTACTGGTTCCAGGAGTTCTGGTGGCCGTGACAGAAGGTACGCAGGAAGCGGCCAATCTCCTGGATCTTCCTTTCCGTCTGCCCGTTCGACTGAGGATGGTATCCAGATAACAGGCTGACGGTCACACCCAGGAGGGAGAAGAAGGCCTTCCAGACGTGGGAAATGAATTGGGGTCCTCTGTCGGAGACTATATCTTCAGGTATTCCATAATAGCGAAAAACATGGTTGAATAGCATCTCTGCTGTGGCCATAGCGGTAGGTAGACCCTCCAGGGGTATCAAACGGCAGGACTTAGAGAAGCGGTCTACCACCACCAGGATGCACGTGTGACCGTCAGACTCAGGGAGATCGGTGACGAAGTCCACTCCCAGGTGTGACCAGGGTCGCTCAGGAACGGGCAGAGGAAGTAGCTTGCCGGTGGGAAGATGGCGTGGACTTTTGGAAATGGCGCACTCCCTGCAGCCCTGCACGTACCTTCTGACGTCGTTGGCCATGTTGGGCCACCAGAAGCGTTGTTTGAGCAACGAGAGGGTCTCATTGACCCCCGGGTGACCAGTGCCAAGTGATGAGTGGGTATTGTGCAGAAGTGGAGTGCGACGTGCCCGTGTGACATATTGCAAGCCTTGGGGGCAACCCGGCGGAGTGCGTGTGGAGGCATTGGAGGAGGGAATGGTTTCTTCAGACCACTGGATAGGGTTCACGAAGATAGACTCCGGCAGGATCTTTTCAGGCTCTTCGGGCTTTTCCTCAGGGGAATGGATACGAGACAGAGCGTCAGCTTTAGTGTTCTTAGAACCAGGGCGGTAAGAGATGGAGAAATTGAATCTCGAGAAAAACATGGCCCAGCGAGCTTGGCGAGGGTTGAGTCTTTTGGCAGCCTTCAGATATTCGAGGTTTTTATGGTCAGTGAGAACTTGAAACGGATGAGTAGCCCCCTCCAACCAATGCCTCCACTCCTCAAGGGCAAGCTTGACGGCCAGGAGTTCGCGGTCACCGATGTCATAATTGACCTCCGCCGGGTTGAGCTTGCGGGAGAAGAAGGCGCATGGATGGAGTCTACTTGGCGTCCCCTGCTGCTGTGAAAGGACCGCTCCCACTCCGGTGGTGGAGGCGTCCACTTCCACGATGAATGGTAGGTCCGGGTTAGGGTGGACGAGGAGGGGAGCGGTGGTGAAGGCTCTTTTCAGGGTCTCGAAGGCGTTGGTGGCAAGTTGGGACCAGGACAGAGACTTGGGCTGGTTACGGAGTAAGTTGGTGAGTGGACTGACGATGGTGCTGTAATTCTTGATAAATCTGCGGTAGAAGTTGGAGAAACCTAGGAATCGTTGGAGCTCTTTGATAGTTGATGGAGTGGGCCAGGACTGGATAGCGGTGACCTTCCCCTCGTCCATCCGGATGCCACTGTGGTCAATGATGTATCCTAGGAACTGGACGGAGGGCTGGTGAAAGGAGCACTTTTCAGCTTTTAGGAAGAGGTGAAACTGCCGTAAGCGTTGAAGGACCTCCGCAACGTGGTGGCGATGTTCGGCCAAGCTCCGGGAGTAGATGAGGATGTCATCAATATATACCAGAACGAACTTGTGGAGAAACTCCCGGAGCACCTCATGAATGAAATCCTGGAATACGGAGGGGGCGTTGACCAGGCCATACGGCATGACGAGATATTCGTAGTGTCCGGTGGGCGTGACAAAGGCGGTCTTCCACTCGTCCCCCTCACGTATCCGGATGAGGTTGTACGCGCTGCGGAGGTCCAACTTGGTGAACACAGTGGCACCGCGGAGATGTTCCAGGGCCGCTGGGACGAGGGGAAGTGGGTAGCGGAATTTGACGGTGATCTTGTTGAGGGCACGGTAGTCGATGCATGGCCTCAAGCCTCCGTCCTTCTTTGCCACGAAAAAGAAGCTTGAAGCAGCAGGGGAAGTAGACGGGCGGATGTATCCCTGTTCGAGTGCCTCCTTGATGTATTCCTCCATGGCCTTCTCCTCCGGTAGTGATAGGGGGTAGATGCGTCCCCTAGGCACTGGTTCACCCGGTAGCAGATCGATGGCACAGTCCCATGGCCGGTGTGGAGGAAGTTTGGAGGCGCGCTGCGGGCAGAAAACGTCACTGAAGGGGGCGTAGTCCGGGGGAACATCCACGGAGCGTTTCTCGACAGGGCTTTCGATAGAAGTGGCGTTCATGGAGAGAGACTTGGAGAGTGGAGACTTTGGAACAGGAAGCGCTGGGAAACAGTCGGGAAAGCAGTGATCGCCCCACTTCAGGACTTCGCCCGTGCGCCAGGAGATGGTGGGATTGTGTTGTTCTAGCCACGGGCGCCCTAGAACCACGTCAGCGGTGGATTCCTCCAGAACCAGCAGATGTACCTTCTCAGAGTGCAGGATGCCGACACAGAGTTGAAGAGGTCCCACATAATGACGGATGTACTTACGGCTCAGGGGTTTGCCCGTGATGGAGTGGATTTGATAGCAAGTCGGAGACGGGGAGACTTTGAGGTTGAGTTGTCGGCAGAGGGCACCAGAGATTAAATTTCCTGCTGACCCTGAGTCGAGGAGCGCCACCACTGGAACACTGGTGTTTGCAGCAGTAAGGATTACAACAGTAGTGAGTGGTTTCATTTTTTGGATAGAGGGAAAAATTGCACTCACCACGGGCCGAGGAGGACGGGTTGGGCATGTAGAGATGACATGCCCCGGTAATCCACAATATAAACATAAGTTCAGGGTCAGCCTTCTTTGTCTTTCATTTGTGGTGAGACGAGAATGATCAATCTGCATGGGTTCGGTGGCTGGTTCTGGAGGGCTGACGGGTTCGGACCGACGGAGGAGGTTGGTGATGGTTGACTGGCCCTGGTGCTCTAGGAGACACGACTGCATACGGGACCCCACGCGAATGGCGAGTTGGATAAAGCGTTCAAGTCCAATGGAGTCCTCGTATGCAGCGAGATGCAGCCGCATATTGGGTTCCAACCCCTGACGGAATGAGGTGATGAGAGCTTGTTCATTCCATCCGCTGGTGGCGGCTAGCGTTCGGAACTGCAAGGCATATTCGTTAACAGAGAGATTACGTTGTTTTAGATTGTAGAGTTTCTCACCAGTCGATGAATCCGTCAGAGGTTTCCCGAAGACCTCCCGGAAGTGAGAGACGAACGCCGAGTATGATCTGACCACAGGGCCCTTTTGAGTCCACAGAGAGTCTGCCCATTGCAGGGCCTTACCTTGCAATTGCGAGATGATGAACGCTATTTTAGCCGCGTCGGTGGTGTAGAATTGCGGCTGCATCTCCAGGACCAGTTCGCATTGGAGAAGGAATCCGCTGCATTCCTCCGCCGATCCAGAGTAGGGCGCCGGTTTGGCCATGGGACTGGCGGTGAATGCTGGTGAGGAAGCGGTGCTGGCTGGTGCTGGAGTGGAAGCGTTGCTGGAGGAAGATGACGATAGCTGTGGTGTGAGTGCTCGGCGCAGCGTGTCCACGAGCTCTTGAAACGGGTCGTTGGTGCTCATACTGTGAAGTTGTTATGGTCCGGTCTTCTGTTACAACAGAGACACGGAGACTGAAGTAGAAGCAATCCAGTAAAGTATTTATTCACAAGTTGTAGAGCACAGAGTGAGAGCAAGCAGATATAGCGTGATGAGAGATGAATGGGATATAATACTGTCCTTTTAAACTTGCAGATGCTGGATGAGAGATGCAATGGAGGGAGACGATGGAGACACTCACACACACAGGTAGGTTTGCACACGGGGAGACCAGGAGACGAAGGAGATGAAGGAGATCGCTGGAGCAGGTAGGTAAGTCGTTTGGGAGTCCTTAAGGTAAGCATACATATGTCGTAGTGCGAACGAGACCGGACAGTGAGTGTGTGTGAGTGTGGTGGCTTTATGGTGCTGGTGATTGCAGAGTTAATGACGTGCAGGTGGCGGTGATTAGAAGGCTGGTGATTGAGTGCGTGGGTACTGCAGTGAGGTGGAACCTGACGTGTCTGTGACAGCTAGCTAGCTAACTTTCCCATCAGATTGTCCTACCCAGGCTTACTGCATGTGCGTACATCAATATTACATCATTGTTGTCATGATAAATAACCCAAAATTACTGTATTTGCATTATTGTAAGGGTAGGTTTAATGTTGGGGTAGATGTAGACAATAATAAAGCACAATCTGATAAGTAGCATTTTTCGCTATCGATATATACTTGTTCTAATGATTAATGCTATATCATATTGTGCTACCACTACTGTACTTGCATTATTATAAGGGTGGGTTTAGGGTTGGGGTAGGTGTAGATGTTAATAAGGCCATAAACCACGTTAATATCATGCTGGAAGCACAATCTGATGGGTAATGTTTGCATTTTTGCAGTCAGATTTTGCTACCTACTGTTTCAATGGGAGGTAGCAAAATCGGACAGGGTAGCACAAATTGTCAGAACACCGGCATTTCTCCCCTTGGGTTTTACGTTTCGGGAAGGGAAAAAATTCCACCACCCCGTCCAAACTTTTTGGATATCGGGTATCAGTTTTAATCCATATGCACAACGCTTCGGCATGTTTTCCTCGCTCGAAACCTTGACAGACGTCCCGCGCCTAGTTGCGTTTGCTAAACCATGATTGGCCTGTGGCAGTTTTCGGGCGTGGCTTAGCGAAGGGTCAATTTGGATTGACTACATTCACTTTATAATATTTAACATGTCTGACTTTTAGATTTTTTCCCTTCCCGAAACTTAAAACCCAAGGGGAGAAATGCCAGTATTCTGACAGTTTGTTCTACCCTGTCTGATTTTGCTACCTCCCATTAAAAACAGAAGGTAGCAAAATCTGACAGCGAAAAATGCAAACGAATAAAATTAGTTATCTCATTTAGGACTTTACAGAGAATTTCCACCTGATGCAAAATGGGTTAAAAGTGTTGATAAGGTTACTGTGAAAGCAGGTTTACATTCTTACTAAGGCTCAGGGCTGCAAATTGAAAGGCTGTTGGTTTGAGTCTCATAAGGCTATCACCATAACAATTTCCTTAAGTCATGGTTGCTGATATTTTTTGTTTTTGCCTACAGTGTGGTAAGTGATGAACTTCCTGCTGGACAGGGCACATACCAAATCCGCATGATACCCTACCATGATGCACAGTTTACTATTCCATATGATGAGGAGCAAGTACAAGTGAACCAGCAGATGTATGTGGCTGTTAAGGTGGAAGGAGTGGATAGAAATCAAATCGCAACAGTTCTGGACAACTGCTGGGCCACACCAGTTAATGATGCTGGATATCATATTCGCTGGAATCTAATTAGTAGAGAGTGAGTGACTTGATGGTTTAAATGGTTTTATGATTAAATTTGTTGCAATCTCATTAAGTGAATTCAACAAAATTGGATAAAAACAGTCCATCATTAATAGGTAACTACACCGTGTTCCAAATTATTATGGATGTGACATAGCAGTGGGGGGTGGGGGTCGGGGGGTGGGGGTCGGGGGTGGGGGGGGGGGGGGGGGGGGTATGATGGTCGAGGAGAGAGAACAAGCAAGAGGGAGATATGAAGAAAAACAGAAAGAGAGATGAGACACAATACAAAAAAGCTCAAAAGAATATCACTGGAATGAAGGTTTGTGACTGGGCAAGCGCTTTAGGGCCTGCATTTATATTAGAAAAACTTTCCAGCGCTGGAGAGAGCTAAGTGGGAAGGCCTGAAAACATGCTGCTTTGATTCCTTCACATGTGAGTAAAACTGGGTTTGAGTGTCATGATTGTCTGGAGCTGCTGTGCTGTAGGCGACTAACAACGAACACTTGATTGTATTTATTCTTGTGTACTGTACTTTCATTTTTTGTGCTTTCTTGTTGTTGGTTCATCATCTGCGCTTTATTTTGAAGCATTAATTGAAGCATTTTGTTTCGCGTCAGCTGTGATAAACAGACATCCACTCGCATTGCGTGTGTATCAGTGGCCAGATAGTGAGAGTTCTGCAGTTAAACAACTGCACACTGACGACCGCTAAAGAATGCTGTGCTTAGTGTCATTGCATGCCAGCAGCGACTAGCCAGCAGTTCGAGACTGACTCGGAGCAATGAAGAGAGGGTCTGGAATAGCGCCCTTCTCTGATGAAATCAGTTTGACGGCTTGGGTTAAAATCGCGCAAAAAATTCCCCACCAATCGTTAGTCTGCTATGAGCGAGAGATGGAGAGGATGAGCGTTAAAGTAAAACTCAGCCCTCTATTCAATATTCCGTTTCATTTGGAAATACGTCCCTAGCTACAGTCAGTGCGAAGGGTGGCAACACCACCAACCTTTTTACCCACCTCCGTGTCCATCTCCCTGCAGATTACGCCATTTTACAGAGAGTAAGTTGCGATTATTTTACTAGTCATGGAATGGGAAATGTTATATTAACCTGTTAACAGCGATTTTCTGTGTTCATATATTTAAATAAAGGGTGATTCTTTTAATAAGTAGCCTACTGCATTTTCTTTACTCGTCTTATTCAGCGTGATGTAGCTATGCATGCAGTTATATGCCCTCAAAATTCAAGATACACAGGCATTTTTTTGCCCCGACGAGTTTTTGTCATTATATCATATTATATGATGTAGTTGTATTAAGATATCACACTAGCAAGAGTGCCGTTTTCCCCAAATCAGCACAAATGCAATGTTCCTTCAAGTTATTGTTAAATGAACTGTTAGTTACATTTTAGACACAGTATTGTTAATATTGTTTTTTTCCCTTTATTTCACCAACAAAAATTTCAAAATGATGAACAGCAGAACAGCCCCTGTGCAACAGAAATGTTTTTGTTATACTGACTGAATCCACATTTAGAACGAATGAATCCGAGTTTCGTTCCTGAATGAATCAGTCATTTGAACAAATCGGTTGAATGAATGACTCACTCACTCATTAAGACAGTGACTTGCTGCCACCTACTGGCAGTTTAGTTTAGTTTCATATTTAAGGTACATTTTAAGTAAAAAAGTTAAAATTAGAAAAAAATCCTTATTTAAATATTGAATTACATTTATGTAGACAAATGATATATGCTGTGTAAATATATTAATGCCACTTCTCATTCTGTGTCTCCTCTGTATTACAAAGATGGATTTTGTTGATAATTATTTCATTTGATTGGTAACAGCCATAATGTATAGGCTACTATGCTAGTATTAATTTTTATTTCTTCAGGTCTTAAAAAGCCTTAAATTTGACTTTTAAAAAATGTGCAGCAACCCTGAAAGAGAAAAACTATTTAGACTTATAATTTTTTCTCCCCCAAGGATTCTATAGATAACGCGATATATTTATATCGTGAATTCTTTTGGCCACAATTACCATGGTGTGAAAAATCTAATATCGTGACAGCCCTAAAACAAAATTAACCAAGTACATCATAAACAAGACATTCAAATTTTGCCATGCTCTAATTTTCCTTTTATTAACTTCCTTTCTAAAACTTTCCTCACTTCCTAGATGTCCAAACCCCGAAGATGCCGCAGTGGAAGTTCTTCAGAATGGTATTGATACAACAAGCCATTTCTCCTTCAGGATATTGACCTTCTCAGGGATTTCTGACCACATCTTCCTGCACTGTGAGGTTCATCTTTGCCTTGTACAGAACGGCCGATGTGCACTGGTAAGTTTGGACAGTAAATCTTAACTGCAATGCTGCATTACTGACAATAGCCTTCAAGCAAATTGTGTACTTTTTACAACATGTCTTTCTAGAAGAAAACACACTCAACAGCCTTTGCATTGTAGAAAGCATGAATTGAATGATAAATTTAATTTTTCTTTTTGTCTGTCATTTTCAGTTATGCAACCATGGATATAGAACTAAAAGGCAGAGATCTTTGGACTTCCTGTACTCTGCAGCAATCTCCATTGGTCTGAAAGCTCAGTAAACCTGATAAATGAAAGAGCTTGCAATTTTAATCAAAAAATTTTTATATAAATTATTTAAAGAACTTTCTTGTCTTTAAACATCTAGATTTCAAAGAGATGTTGCAGATATTTTAAATAAACATATCACTTATGAAAATTAACTGGTTGGTGAAAAAGATTTTGGAGGAACTACTACATTTAACCCAGAGAAAACAAATTAATTATTTTAAAAATCTCTCTAACTCTGTATCCATGTATTGCTTTATAGTTATAGATGAAGTGTTATTCAAAACAGTATATACAAAACTAAGTTCTTGGGTGTATATGAGTTAAATTTAGGTGGATATTTACAATAAGTGGAATTAAATGAAAGTCTCTCTTTCTCTTTGTTCAAGGAGTAATCTTGGAACACATTATACCAAACAAACCTAGAATAAAACTCTTAGCAATGAAGAAAAAACTTTGTGACATTTTTTTGAACGTCACTCAGAGATCATGCATCTCATAAAATGTAACTTGTAGTTCTGACAGAGTAAGAACAATAGCATTTACTGTACCTGTGTGCTCATTAAAAAGAAGTTACACCCATCCAGAGATAAATATGAGTTGTTCCTCTCAATGTAGTATAACTTTGTTGGCAAGGCAGGCAAGACATGACAGTACAAGACGCCCAAACGGGGAAACATCCACAACTGACACACACACACATACAATTACATACACACATGCTCTCCCTTTCATTAATGCTGTGTATCGCTCTGGGGACTGTAAGCTGGATCACGAACAGTTGGTGCTGATCCATCCTTGAGTAAACTTTTTGGCAAAACCTTTTTTGTATTGTACCTCTGTACTGACATTCTTTCATAAATAGACTGATTTGTGTAAAATGATTCGTTGAGACATAAAAAATTTAAATATATGGGGGCACATTCCCTTCAAAAATAAAACTAATCCACTGCGTCTTTAGCGGCTCTGATGTCAGGAGTACATGGAGACTGTTATGTTCACTCTTACATCCAACAACAAAACACAAAACACCTCAATCACTTAGTTACGAGACATTATTTTCGCTACAGCTGCTAAAGCTTGGAGAAAATGGTGGACTGTGTACAACTCGCTAATTATCATTCCTGAGAATACTTCGTTACACCAGAAGATATATAATATCCATACTTGAATGCTTTGAGGGAAACACCTTGATAAAGTCTGTATGAGTATAAAGAAGGTGATATACTTTATCAGCCACTGGGTAAGGATCAGGACTTACAGGCCCATGGGAGTAACATTGTGATCTTTGCCACGCAATGCCACACCCTGTGTGAATAAATATTCCTTTCCACTTTTTACATTGCTTATGAGAGATAACCATGGTCATGAAGTTGTTGTTGCATACATAATATCAAGCAGTGGGACCCCAGAAACCCTTAAGCTTGCACTTCAGAAGCTACAACCTGTGTTTTTACTCAGCTGTCCAATCACAGTGGACATTAATTACCTACAAATCAAAGGGTGATCGGGTCTTTTCTGTGGCTGGGCCCAGGCTTCGGAATGGTCTCCCCTATCTTGTGTGGTCTGCTCCTTCATTGTACATTTTTTAAATCTACATTTTAAACTAGGATTACACATCCTGCTTGTACAACAGATGACAAAAAGCATAGTAACAAAATAAAATTTATAACAAGAGCCAGGTCAAATACTTTACATTGTATTGATATTTTTATATATTCGCTAAAACCCAGCGTAAGCTCATTCAGAAATACTGGTTCATTTGCAGAATCTTCTAAATGCCACTTACCTTTGTCAGCAAAAGCCTCTAAGTTCACAGAAGAACCAAGTGGTAGACTCAAATAGTGTGATTTCAAGATGAATGACGGAGCGCATATGATCCGACATTTAATTGCGGATCTGGAAGTTTTTATCATGTTTTGTCCATCGTTACAGTGCTGATGACAGGAGTAAGTAAACACAACAGTGTTCCTTTTGCTGCTGTAAAACTGACAGAAATGGACGTTTTACTGTCTTGTTGTCCAAAGAGTTAGACTTGGAGGAAAAAAAAAAGCACACATGGACACAAAGACAGTAAAATTGGTTAAATACTAATTAATTGACTAATATGGCATTTTGAAGGTAAGACATTTCAATAACTGAGTAACCTTTTCATTACCATTAAAATGAAATGACTGAATCTAAACATAGGAGCTTGGTAAAATATGCTCATTTATAAGAATGCCATGTTTTTAGAGCACCATGTCATGTGTGAGATACTGCAAAAGTCGCAAGATGCCAGCGCAACCGTTTTGCATGTCCGTCTAGCACGTTAATATAGAATGCATTTTTCCACTCCAATGTGCTACTTTTCCATTGTTTTTCTGGGTGAACAGCCCCTTAGAGGTTTTTATAATGTAACTCTTTTAAAATATCCAGCCCCACACTCTTACCTCGGCAAAGGTAAGACCTGCTTGCTTTGTAGTGTTGTGTAAAATGTGACACGGGCAGCCATGTACATAAACTGCTGTTTTTCTGTAGAACTCTTGGCGCAATTGAACTGTGTTGTCCAATGTTTACGACTGCATTGTAGTTGGTCACCAGGTTTGCACACATCTCAGGAGGGATTTTGATCCACTCCTCTTTACAGATCCTCTCTAAATCCTTAAGGTTTCTAAGGCTGTCGAATTCAAACTTTCAGCACCCTCCACAGATTTTAGATAGGATTAAGGTCTGGAGACTGGTTAGGCCACTCCATGACCTTAATGTGCTTCTTGAGCCACTCATTTGTTGCCTTGGCAGAATGTTTTGGGTAATTGTCATGCTGGAAGACCGATCCGTGACCCATCTTCAGTGTTCTGGCTGAAGGAAGTAGGTTCTCGTCCAAGATTTTACAGTACATGGCCCTGGTCATCAGCCCCTCAATGGGGTGAAGTCGTCCTGTACCCTTAGCAGAGAAATGGACCTAAAGCATAATATTTCCACCTCCATGCTTGACTGTAGGGATGGTGTTCATGGGGTCATAGTCAGCATTTCTCTCCCTCCAAACATGGCGAGTTGAGTTGATGCCAAAGAGCTCAATTTTGGTTTCATCTGACCACAGTACTTTCTCCCAAGCCTTCTTTGGATCATTTAGATGTTCATTGGCAAACTTCTGTACAGGCCTGATGTGCCTTTTTGAGCAGAGGGACCTTGCGAGCACTGCAGGATTTCAATCCATTGCGGCGTAGTGTGTTACCGATGGTTTCTTAGTGACTGTGGTCCTAATTGCCTTGAGATCATTTACAAGCTCCTTCCGTGTAGTTCTGGGCTGATCCCTCAGCTTTCTCTTCATCATCCTTACCCCATGAGGTGAGATCTTGCATGTAGCTCCAGACCGAGGGTTATTTTGTGTTTCTTCCATTTCCGAATAATCACACTAACAGCTGTCTTCTTCTCACCAAGCTTCTTGCTGATGGTCTTGTAGCCCATTCCAGCCTTGTGCAGGTCTACTGTCTTGTCCCTGATGTCCTTTGACAGCTCTTTGTTCTTGCCCATGGTGGTGGAGAGGTTTAAATGAAAGATACAGATTATTTGAACAGGTGTCTTTTATACACATAACGAGCTGAATTAAGAGTACTTTCTTAAAGTGACGGGACTAATCCGTGTTCGACATGGGCACATAAACAAAAAAGAAGGCAGAATTCTTGCTGGTTGGTAGGGGATCAAATACTTATTTCATTTGATCAAATGTTAATCAATTATAACTTTTATATAATGTTTTTTTTCTGGATTTTTTTTTGATGATATTCTGCCTCTATACATTAAAATAAACTTACCATAAAAATCATAGACTCCTTTCTTTGTAAGTGGGCAAACTTATGAAATCTGCAGGGGATCAAATAATTATTTTCCCCACTGTAGAAACATTTTTTATACTTTCAAACATACTGTGTTTCGAGCTGGTTTCAGATGAACGCTATAGAGTCATTCTCAATTATTCTGTTGTACAAATGACCTCTACTTTAACAATTATCAAATGATGAACATGACAGTTCTCAAATGATGCTATATCATCTTACTATGTTTAGGTGGTTGTAGGGGGTTTCTTTACACAACTTAATTTGTGTTTGCATTGCTCATAGAGTGCTTAGCCAGCTTTAGGGAAACTGGTAGCCATGCAACAGACAAGTGACCAATCCTGAGTAGCGATGGCACTTCATGCATTCTACCAACATGATTCAGCACGTTTAGACAACCTTGCCGAGAATTCTGGGACGAGAATGGTTTGTAATCGTTCCGTGCTGTACCAGACTCAAGTGGAAACACAACTGGAACCATTCCTTACCATTCTAAGAACCATTTGACCCGACAGTGGAAAAGCGGATATAGTCATAGGCCAATAGAGTTAAGCCATTCGGCAAAGCAGGCTCATCATCAACTTGCCTCCTGCAGTACTAGGCCTTCATTGTTCACATGTCACCTTTTTTGTTGGGGGGTAATTCATGTACACTAAATTGTACAGCAACAGCATCTCTTACTTGCTCACAGCAGCGTGTTGTGTATGTTTTAACAGTAGCAAGTCCTGTCCTTGCTCTGCACTGCAAACAGTGTGGAAAGAGTTTCTGTCAGCATAAAAACCTTGAAGTCCACATGGGAGTTCACAATGGAAAGAAGTCTTACACCTGCCAACAATGTGGAAAAAGTTTCAACCAAAAAGGACACCTTACAGACCACATGAGAATTCACACTGGAGAGAAACCCTACACATGCCCTCAGTGTGGAAAGAGTTTTAAACGTAAAGACCACCTTAAAGGCCACCTGAATGTTCATACTGGAGAGAGCCATTTTACCTGCACACAATGTGGAAAAAGTTTCAAACGAAAAGGACACCATAAAGTCCACATGAGCTTTCACACTGGAGAGAAGCCCAACACCTGCCCTCAGTGTGGAAAAACTTTCAAATGAAAAGGACACCTTAAAGACCATATGAGAATTCACACAGGAGAGCTCCCTTTCACCTGCCAACAATGTGGAAAAGGTTTCAAAATAAAAGGAACCCTTAAAGACCACATGAGAGTTCACACTGGAGAGAAACCCTACACATGCCCTCAGTGTGGAAAGGGTTTTGGTCACAAAGGACAATTTAAAGCCCACGTAAGAATTCACACTGGAGAGAAACCCTACACATGCTCTGAGTGTGGAAAGAGTTTCAACCAACCAGGAACCCTTAACATGCAAGCCTTTCATGTGCCATCGATGGAAAGACTTACCGAAACAAAGTAAACCTCGAGGTTCACATAAGAGTTTTGTTATAGAGAGGTCTTGTACCAGCCCTGAAAGCCCTGATATACTCACTGCAAAGTTCTTTTCCAGTCTTTGCTTAGTGGCAGCAGACTTAAGTGAACATCTCGAGTGTTGCATTTAAATTAATGTGTAAATATGTGCTGTGCTTTTTCCTTTCAGTAACAAAATAAATGTGGTGGGAAACGTGTAGCTGTGAACACTTCAGAATATAGTGATGTGGATTTGTTTGCACCAGATCAGCAATTCAACTCCCCAGTCACATCACATACACAATTATACAGATTGATTTAAATCAAGCAGCTTTACAGTATTAAACATGAAAAAACAGAGATGGTGAATAAAATTATAACTCTACTATAAATCAAAGACTGTGCATGCACTTTTGTCTTCTCCGTTTTCAACATCTTTATTCTCTATTCTCAACTTTATTCCATGTATGAGAGCCTTAAGGAAAAAATGCTCAAACTATGTATATTTTAAAAGTATTAACTAAAACAAAATGGGGTGCAGATTCTACTGTGCTCTTATGCCTCTACAGAGTTCTAATAAGATCTCGATTGGAATATGGAAACATAGTGTATGGACTGGCAATGGTATCTTATACAAAAGTACTTGATAGAATACGTCATCAAGGAATATGTTTGGCCTTAGGAGCCTTCAGGACTACTCCCATACAAAGCCTCTATATAGAAGCTGGAGAATCATCCCTTCAACATCATCCCTTAATCCAGTTTGAAGCTGTCCTTGCAATATGCAATCAAACTTAAGGCAAATTGAAATAATCCATTTTATCTTTCAGTATTCCAACCAGAACGTCTTTACTTATATGAAGTTAGACCAAAATATATTAGACCTTTTGGTTTATGTATCCACATCTAGATTATATGGATTATATAAAATGGCTCTTATTGCCCTGTACCTCCCTGGACTCTGGAAAAGCCAACCATTTTTTGGACTCTGAAACAGCACAAAAAGACAGAAACTCATCCAATTGAATACCAACAGAAATTCTTAGAGCTAAGATCTTAATTTCCGCTACATAGAACTGCGTTCACGGATGGATCAAAGACCAATAACAGTGTATCGGCAACAGCAGTGATAGGAGATCAACAATATGGCATTTGAATTCTGGACCAAGACTCTATTTTCACAGCTGAGGCTCGAGCATTACTTCTGGTTCTGGAAAATATTGAGAAGGGTCAAGAATGGGACTTTTTAATTGCCTCTGACTCAAGATCATGTCTTCAAGCACTTAAATCCTTAAAGACTAATCACCCCATAATTGTTGAAATCTGAACTATATTCAATCTTTTAAAGAAGGAAAGCTTAAATATTATTTTTTTTTGCTGGGTTCCAAGTCACATTGGACTTACTGGTAACGAGAGAGTGGTCACGGCTGCCAGGAATGCGCTTGACCTGGAAATATCTGACTGTCAAATACCACCTTCTGATTTTAAACCAGTAATTAATTTATATATCACTAACAAGTGGCAGAAAGAATGGGATGAAAATAAAAAATAAGTTGTATGAAATAATAGTATAAAAAGTACCTTCCATAATTTCAAATCAAGACATGATCAAGTCGTCTTCACTAGGTGTAGGCTGGGCCACTCAAGACTTACCCATGGGTTTTTATTAATAGGCGAAGTTCCTCCTTTATGTCTCTCATGTAAAGTTCCTTTGACTATTAAGCATATTCTGTTGAATTGTAATTTTTATGATGCTGCTAGAAAACGCTTTTATTCAGAAACATGATTGCATGGAATATTTCAAAATGTACCATCTGAATGTATTTTAGATTTTCGAATGTATTTTAGATCTTATGTTAAGTTGAAGTGCTTTATATAATGTAAATTTTATGGATGATACTGACCTTTGTTTTTCCATGTAAATAGCCATGATGCTAACATGGTGTAAAAACTTAACTCTACTATAAATCAATTAAAGAAGATTGAGCCCCAGAGGACACCTGCCTATTACATAATCACCACGGACCAATAGTAGTTCAACCTGCCAACATTAAGGGTGCTTTCACACTTGGTTCGATTGCCTGGGCCGAACCAGAGTTTGATTGCTCCTCCTTTTTAAGCGGGTACGGTTTGAGGGTGCGCACCCGAGTTCTGAAGACGGTGTTCACATCATCCAAACATACCGAACATACTGCGCACTAAAAGTGCTAATATGAAAGCATCCTAAACGGCATATAAATCAAAACAAATTTTACTGAATGAAATGTCGACCCAGAAAGAGCTATAGGACTGTGAAGCTTTAGGGGTCTTGATGGACCTGCTGATTCCGCTTTTTGTTGATTCAGATTTTCTTTCTAAGAACTATAATTTACAGCAAATACAAACAAAAATCTGCTTTTCTTCAATAAAAAAAATATTTTCATAAAAAATCAAGCAGAACAAAAAACAAAGCCTAAGATTTTGTATCAGATCTTAGTTCACCTCCCGTGTCTGGAAATTCTTTTTTAAGCTCCTAGATGTGACCATAAGTCTCTCCTCTGGCTACCATCCCCAGACGAACGGGCAGACGGAGTGGAAGATACAGGAGATCGGCCGTTTCCTGCGTACCTTCTGTCACGGCCACCAGGACTCCTGGAACCAGTTTCTGGGTTGGGCCGAGTATGCTCAGAACTCCCTCCGTCAGTCCACCACTGGTCTTACCCCTTTCCAGTGCATACTCGGCTATCAACCCCCACTGTTCCCCTGGGATGGGGAACTATCGGACGGCCCTGCAGTGGATTACTGGTTCCGGGAGAGCGAGAGGGTCTGGGACTCAGCACATCTACAACTCCAGCGAGCCCTCCGGAGATGCAGGATGACAGCGGGCCTTCGGCGTTCCCAAGCACCCGATTACCAACCGGGACAGAAGGTCTGGCTGTCAACACGGGACATCAGGATGCGTCTACCCTGCAGGAAGCTGAGTCCCAGATTCATTGGCTCCTTCACCATCACCCGTCAGATCAACCCTGTCACCTACCAACTGCAGCTTCCCCCGGGGTACAGAATTCACCCCACATTCCATGTGTCCTTGCTAATACCTCACCATCCCTCTGTTATTCCTTCCACAGAGCCTAGCGAAGCCGAGGACCCCCCCCCCCCCCCCCCCCCCCCCGTAGACAGAAGGCTGCATCAGGGTTGCCAACTTAGCGCCTTTTCAGACCCCATTTGTGACTTTTTTCCAAGAAAGCGCGTTGTGACGAATATAGCGACTTGTTAACCTTATTCCTGGCACTACCGCACGAGCGCGAGGTCTTGCTTTCCTGCCGCCGCCACGCCTCTCTGGTTCAGCAGCGCATTCAGTTGAGGATGTGCGCTCTGTCAGAGAACAAATAAAATATATACTATTGCTTCTAACCTGAGTGATCATTTTACTTGCACATATAGCCAAAATCATAGCAAATGTCTTTATCTTATGTGTATGGTGATTATGTCAGACAACGTTTCAATTATAAATCAGGATTCTAGTGCTGGTTTAACATGTCAGGGCTTGAACTTTACTTTCGCGACCGGACAAGGACCTGATTAAAACGTCAAAAAACAATCAAACAAAAAAAAAAAAACCTGCAACTTGGGAATCACCAAAACGCAAGTATGACTGATTTTATTACATTTAGTGTAAGTGGCGATTGATAGTTGATTATAATAGGCTGTATAATGTACTGACGATATCAAGGTTGCGCTGTTGAGGCTCGCGCAGCATTTTGAGGAGAAATGGAACCATGAGCGAAGCACACACAAAAAGAAACTCAGTTAAATGTAGGCTACTGTGGTAAAAAATCAAAATGTGGAGTTTTTATAACTTGATACTGGTAAGCAAAACCACACAACCAAGAATGCTGTTTTCCTAAATAGGCTACCATCACGATTAAAAATGTGACACTGATTTCATACAACAGTTCAGTTAATAAATAGTTAATATTAAGTCATTTACATTGTAGAAGTAATATTGTCTGTTTTTGTTCTATTTTGGCATCAAAAAATAGTTTCGAACAAAGATCACATAAAAGCCCTACACTCAGCCTTGTTTTCATTACTGAATGATTCAGTGTTTTGAACAAATCAGTTGAGTCAAAGATTAAATGAACCATTAAATGCCTCATTCTTGAATAAATCAGCTATTGGAATGAATCGTTTGAATCAATGAATCAATGACTCACTCAGTAAGACTGTAACTTGCCGCCACCTACTGGTGGTTTAATTTCATGTTTAAAAGTAACATTCCCTCCAACATTTCATATTTGTATTTTCAAAAAATATTTAAAACAATCCTATAACATTAATTAATGCACTTGTAATCAATCAAAAACATCCAGATTTACATATGTCAAAGCTGCAATATACTGAAAGGATATTGCTTCAGAACAAATTTATTTTTCCACCACCACCACAAAAAAAAGAGAAACTATTTTTTTTCTCAGACAATCAACTGTTTTATTCTTACAAGTGAATAAGTGAATGACTGATTTACGCGTGTCCACGTGACAAGGCTTAATATCAAGCCCTGTATGTAATCTTAATGGGCTGTGTTTCAGTCATCATTCCATGTTGTCTGACAACCAAAACAGAAAAAAATATATAGATGAAACAATTTTATTTGGAATTTGGCTGTATTAAAATGTATTATGTGAACAAAAGAGTAGCAGCAGAGAAGCAAACAGATGTAAAGGGCTGACACTTGGCAGAATTCAAATGCAACAATGACCCGTATGTCGTCATCTATCGACATTTAGCAACATATATATATATATATATATATATATATATATATATATATATATATATATATATATATATATATGGCATTAAAAAATTGGCATTAAAAAGGCATTGAAAAGCATTAAATTAGATTTGATGAAACCTGTAGAAACCCTGTCACAGACATGCCAGGCTCTACTCTCACCCAATCACGACACACTCCCTCACCAGAAAACTAACCACGCACACCTGACACTCATCACCAACCTCATCAGCTGCACTACATAAGACACTAGCAGACACTCTGGCCGTTTCTCAATATGCGTACTTGTCTGTACTTGTGCTCTCGTGGACTTGTGAAACGTCAGTCGCTGTCCAAGTACTGTTCCAATTCAAAGTTCGCATCTAGCCAAGTTCAGTTCAAATTCCCGGATGTGTTCTTGATCCGCCCCTTTTATCGAGGATGCATCGAGAGGTGACTTGTGCAGACTTGAGACAGCCAGGTATCCCAGAATGCATCTCGCACTAACCAGCAAGCGTCAATAGTAAAGGAGAAACCCCGCATAATTTAAACCTATTACTGTTTTTATGTCATGATATGTAGTTTTACGAGTTTTTCAGGCGAGAATGTGCTGGTTTAAAGCTCAAATTTGTGGTTTATTGATAAAGATTGCGCCTTTCTGGCAATTTGATCTGACGTTGTCGGAGTTGTGAGATCCAGGCGATCACCGGACGCTCAGCGCTCATGTGCCCAGCCGAGAGCAGCCTTACCCCGGCTAGTCCTTCTGACGTTTGCCGCTGGCTCCGTTTTGGCTGAGGGCAACGTGACGTTTATTCATAACTTTATATATGGCTATTTAACTTTTGTATCCTACTGAAGCGCTGATTTTGTACGCTTGACTGAATTGACATGGTTTTGTTTTATGTTATAGCATAGTGTTTTATAACAAATTTCGTTTTACTGTTGGCTAAAATATACATAAAGAGATAACCGGAGAAGCCAGAGCGAGTTGAGTGACGTTATCAAGAACGCTGCCGTTCCATTTGCAGAATCACCGGACTTGTGTTCTCCCGTCCACGGGAGTTCGTTCTCCTGAGTCGAACTTGCCAAGTCCCAACTACCAAGGACGCGAGTCCGAAGTTTGCGAACTTGGTTTTGAGAAACGGCCTCTGTCACTGTCTGGTCTCATTAACGCACACCTACCTGCTATGCTTACCTCACGGACTCCTCTAATGACTACTTACCTGTCTCCAGCGTTCTCCAAGATCCCTAGTGTTCTCCTCGTCTTCTGTGAGTGTCTCTGTGTCTCGTCTGATCCACGTCTGCCTGCCATCCACGATCCCTGGGAAAGTATCAACTGAAGTATCAATTACAAGAATATCATCTGTCACGAACTTCACCTGCATTCACTCACCTGCACTCTGCATTCTCATCTGGTTGTTCAATAAAGACTCTTAAATGTTATACCTGTGTCTCAGTCCCCTTCTGTACGTAACAAGAATTTAAACAACTACTAATTGTTAATATAATACTGAGGTAATTCCCTGAATTCCTGAAAACTTACAATACAGTCCAATACTTCCCTGAAGTATGGTGATGGCATCCCATCGAGAAGCTACTATCACACTTTAGCTGTCTGTTGTCTTTTGAGCGTAGGATCTTTAGTACTTCTATTCCTTAGCTGTGCAGCATATACCTGACACGACTTCCAAGTTGCTCTTTGCAGAAATGAAGTTTTAGTTATGGCCGGGAGATCACTGGTCGCAACAACCAAGTGAGTCTCAATGAATAGAAAGATACATGCACATTTCATTCTTACAGTTATAAATGATTGTCACTCAAGTCTTCTTTAATGTTATTTGTTCTGGTTATTGGTTTGTAATGATCTAAGCTAAACATATGACTTTTAGTTTTACTCTGTTATGCACTTTTTGGGTAAGTCTACATGGTCTTTGACCCGAGCATCCTTAGTCTGCATTTTCTGTACATTTCATGTTTACATAAAATATTTCTATCACAGGATCCACAATGTGGGGTACAGGACGTGGGCAGCGATTAAATAAAAGAAATGCTTACATCCTTTTCATGCCTTGTTTATGCTTTATAGTTGTGACATGAGCTCTTTCTCTTCACCTGTAAGGACAGGCTCCTAAAATACATATAAAACTACAATGTTTCATTTTTAGTCAGACTTGATGACTGCAGTGAGACACAGTACGATCTCAATAAAGAATGCAGCTGAAGATTCAGAGTCTCCTGGTCTTCACATCTGTAACTGGATATTGTGGGGATTTTGTTTTCAGCTCTTTAATTTCACTATTAATATACTTATGTGCCTGGTTTCACAGACAAGGTTTAAGCTCAGATCTCAGACTAAAATACATGTTTTAGCTGTTTGAACTGAAAGCAACTTGCTCTGACATATCTGAAAATGTAAGGCTTTAATCTAGTGAATCATATTCCTTTATACAGAGAAGGGGGAAAACAAACAAACAAAAAGCAAATTATTTTAACCATTTTAATTTAAGTACTCCATTCAGTTGAAAAGTTGAAATTTGATTTTATTTATTTCCTCAATATTCTGAGGAGAAATTGAGATGGAATAAATTGATATTTCTAATAGTTAGATCTCTCTGCAATCACACATTTAATTTTGATTTAATATTTTAGTTTAAAATATTTTAAAGTTCTTTACAATCTTTTAATATGAAGACCAAGCATTTTGACTTTATTCTTGACTGAGAATATCAGTGCTTTGTAGATTATTGAACTTAGAGCAGTTCACACTTGCTTAGATATAAGCCAGAAGCTCTTGAAAAACTGTTTGGTATTGATAACTTTAAGAATCTATGATTCATCCCATAAATCAACATTTGAATGTATTTTCTGTATGTAGATTTATATTAGTTTTAGCGTGCAGACAGGACTTTTATTTTGGTGTGGGGGTGTGACGTCAAAAAACTGCGTCGCACTCCTGCTGCATCTGATGTGATTCGACTGAAGAAAGGTTTGTGTTTGTATTAATTTAAAGTGTTTAAATTAATGCAACTTTTTCAGACAGTTTATAGACAACTGTAAAATTATTATTACTATTATTATTGAATGTAGCTCTGTAATGTGTATATAATAACACGAATGAACGTTGTTTTTGTCAGTAAAGTTTATTCACATGAGTAATAGAAAAGAATCTCATTCAAATGGACCAGATAAACAAACATGTGAAACTAATATAAAACAACAACAAACCGTTGATGTTTATCTGTGTAATTTATTAAATGTAACCTACGGAACATTTAAGATTATGAAATATAGAGTTTGCATGTTTGTTCCTTTATTGATTTGCAATTCTTGTTTTCTAAAGTTTTTAGTCTATTCAGATCATTTAAGTCCATTAACTCTGATTCTCTCACCAGTGCACTGAACTACTGAACTAGATCTGATTGAGACACCCAGAGATTTAGAGTGGTTTTATTTTTCTTTCTGTTAATTATTCTCATCTTAAACAGGACAAACACACAGAAAAACTCCTGGTGAAGCGACTGAGATCCATGTGACACACCATTATAAAGATGGAGTTTATTAAAGAGGATAATGTAGATGTGAAGATTGAAGAAACATTCAGTGTGAAACAAGAAGAAACTGAGGAAAAAACAGGTCAGTTTCATTCTCAAAGCTGAACTCAGTCATTTGATCCTTATTAAAATGTCCAGCTAAATAGAAATTAATGATATTTTTGAATAATGTCATATGAGTGTCTTAATTAAAGTGGTTTTATTTATTTGGGTCTCATGAAGACAGACGATGTTGAGATCACATGATCAGCCAAATACTAATGTTGCCTCCAACCTGAGAAGATCAGAAAAAACATGGTCAGACAAATCCAAATTAAACCCTGCAACCCGTGACGACACATTGATGTCCTAAGAAACAAAACGATTGGTTTGTGTGAGAAACAGAACAGTATTTAAATAATTTTTCACCTCTAAAACACCACTATGTCCAACTTTATATATTAGTATTTATTCACCTTATTTACTTAGAAGTACGTGATCAGCTGCATTCAGCATAATTATATACTATTTCATAACTACAGGACAAACAGCGATTGCTAATGTGGGATACCTTATTGTCAGTTTATTTCAGTAGACATCATTGTTGTCAAGCAGAATGATAATTATCATTTCAACTTACCTAGATTGTGCAAGACAGTCCAATACTCAAACCAGTTGATGCTGTATTATAATATATAATTTTGCCAAACGATCCACTGGGTATCTTTGCGTGCGCTCTGGAGAATGTCAGTCGTTTCTGTTTACAACGTGTTTTGCAGCGGTGGGGCCGATCACGGACATGTAGTTGATCATGAGTGCTCAATCAGTCAGAATCGCTTACTGCTCAAAACGTATTTGCTTTAACAACATGCGTGTAAAAAGGAAACTCATTGCAGTGTGAGATCGCTACAGGCTGAAATTAGTTAGCTGTTTTGGACACTCTTACGGCTATGTCATTCATTGAATAAGTATTTATCCCATACTATTGCATGGGACAGAGATATGAAATGCCAAGTAGTAACTCATAGAAATTTAACTTGGACAATAGATATAATAAAATAATTTTATTATTTTGTAAAGTTATTTTATTGTTAATGACTTGTAAATCAAACAATGCTTATTTGTTTAAGACGGGTGTTTATTGTCTCATATTGGATGTAGGAGCAAAATACAGCTTAGGGCAGCAGCGATACATATGAAGTTACACAGCAGCAGCAAGCCATTTATGTAAGATTACTGCGACTAAGCATAGCTGATATGAGAAAATGATCATGAGAAAATGTATATCAACAACACTTTTTTCCAAGGTTGATGTTTTCATTTACCCGTGTGTGTGTGTTTCGAGATGGTTTAGCCTGCAACATGTTATCATTTGTTAAAGCCACACAAAATGTGCATTCTAATTTGAATATGTTTGAGCTTTTTGGCTCAGGCACACATAGTTATAGGCCAATAGAGTTAAGCCATTCGGCGTGGTAGCCCAGACACACAGTCATAGGCCAATAGAGTTAAGATTTTCTGACATACAGTACACTTGGCTTGCATTGTTCAAATTTCATGTCACCTGCTCTGTTGGGGGGTAATTCATGTACACTATATTGTACAGCAGCAGCAGCAGCAGCAACTCTTAATTGCTCACAGCAGTGTGTTGTGTATATTTTAGCAGTAGGAAGTCCTGTACTTGCTCTGCAGCAGCAATAACCTGCAGCAGTAGATCTATTCCGCCATTACCAAACATATCAACATTGTCATACACATTACCATGCCATGGGAGTGGGGACAATCACGCCAGGGCACGGTAGAAGTGCCATTTAAAATTGGGTTAACTTTTATCTTTTTTTTTTCCCTTTAGACCTGATGGTGCTGAAAGAGGAGGATCAAGATCTGAATGACATGAAAGAGAAAGATCTGAATGAGAAACAGCATGATTTCAAAACTGAAGAAAAATATTTTAATTCCTCACTGACTGAAAAGACTTCCTCACAAAAAAGAGCTCAAAATACAGAAACTAGCAGTGATTTCATCTGCAAACAGTGTGGAAAGAGTTTCTGTCAGCATAAATACTTTGAAGTCCACATGGGAGTTCACAGGGGAAAGAAGCCTTACACCTGCCAAGAGTGTGGAAAGAGTTACAGACAAAAAGGACACCTTACAGACCACATGAGAGTTCACACTGGAGAGAAACCCTACACATGCCCTCAGTGTGGAAAGAGTTTCCGTTACAAAGGACAATTTAAAGCCCACATAAGAATTCACACTGGAGAGAAACCCTACATATGCCATCATTGTGGAAAGAGTTTCAACCAACCAGCAAGTCTTAACATGCACATGAGAATTCACACTGGAGATAATCGGTACCTATGCGATCGATGTGGAAAGAGTTTTAGATATAAAGAAACCCTAAAGTACCACATGGGCCTTCACTTATGAGAGAATCATTTTTTGTCATGAGTTTAAGAAGAACCTTGGGTTCATGTAAAAACTTTTACGGGAGAGAAGCCTTTCATGTGCCATCAATGAAAAATAACAGAAACAAAGTAAACCTCAAGGTTCACAGAAGAGTTTTTGTTATAGAGAGGTCTTGTACCAGCCCTGAAAGCCCTGATTTACTCACTGCAAAGTTCTTTTCCAGTCTTCGCTTAGTGGCAGCAGACTTAAGTGAACATCTCGAGTGGCTTTTATATGAATGTTTAAATATGTGCTGTGCATTTTTCTTTCAGTAACAAAATAAATGTGGTGGGGAAACGTGAAGTGGTGAACACTTCAGAATATAGTGATGTGGATATGTTTGTACCAGATCTGCAGTTCAGCTCCCCAGTCACGTCACATACACAATTATACAGATTGCTTTAAATCAAGCAGCTTTACAGTATTAAACATGAAAAAACACGATTTCAAAAATCACTTATGTATTGACTGTGGGGAAAAACAATTAAATTTTGCTCAGTGTTATTAAAAAATACAGATATATTTTTGTGATGTCATTACTTACAGAAATACTCATTTTTACATGTGAACTGCAAGCTTAGTACTTACAAAAAATATAAAATAAATGCAATGGAACATGTAAAGTTTTTCATATTAAGTTTTCCTATTTATTAATAAAATAAAAATTAATTCCAGATAATAAAAAGTCCTAAGAACTGTTTTATATGTATAAATGTCACCAATAAATCCAAAGTATGGTTTGAAAAAAGATATTAAACCTATTAATAATATTATTAGAGATAAATAAATAATTAATATTATTAGCAATGCACCAGAACTATGCTGATACAGATACTTTTCATATTTGGTACCCGTTGAAACTATAATATATTTGAAAATTACAAACGCAATGAAAATACAGGTAGAGAAACCAAAAGAATATGAATCATATTCATTGGTTTAATTTGTTTAGCTAGCAAATATGTATTTCCTTCAGTTATTTTCATACTTAATTATGCCTGATAAATGTTTTGTACAAGCTTCTGTTACTTTCACTGTTCATTCTGTTGCTCTATCATTGTATCTTTCATTTAACTCTTTTCCATTCGCCATTGACAGACATTTATGGCTTTCAGTGTTTTCACTGTTATACAGTAGGGGGTGCTATTTTGCATCTTCTGAAAGAGTACTGAAGCTCCTGATCAAAACACAAGTGAAGAAGCAGAAACAAGCAATAGCCGATGTAAGCATATGCATATGTAAAATACGTGATCATCAATATTAAACAGCATATAAATCAAAACCAACGTTACTGAATGAAATGTCGACCCAGGAAGAGCTATAGGACTGTGAAGCTTTGGGGGTCTTGATGGACCTGCTGATACCGTTTTTTGCTGATTTAGATTTTCTATAGACAATAAGAATTATCAATTAAGAAATAAGAACTGTGAATTATAAGAACTATAATTGAAAGCACATACAAACTAAAAAAAACAAAAATAACGTTTAGATTTATCAACCGATTTCAGTGGTTTATCATGTACGTGGTGTACAAAAGGTTCTAGTTACGTAAAATCTCTATAGTTAGACATATAAAATATTTATTTTAATAAGAAATAGTCAAAGCTCAGGCATGAGCTTATTATGCATTATTCTTGCATAAGAAAACGCCCATACTGAGATATAATTTAATTTTCACATTAAATTAAATAAAGTTTTCTTATTGTGAAAAAAGGCATTTTCTGTCTTTAACCCAATTTTAGCTTTTCTTGAGCGTAGAATTGACCACCATTGATAAAATTAAACAAATCATCAGATACACAGGCTGCTCTCTGTATTTTATAGCACTAAAATGATACAGATATTTACAGATAGATACTCCAAAACATACAACAACAAAGATAACTGATGGATCCTTTATGGTAATACACATGATATGGTACAACTACAGTGCAATGCAAATAGTAAATATAAAATAAAGCGAGAATGGTAAATAGTTTGTTATACCCTATATATAAGAAATAGTTTGTAGTATATAATATTACAGTCAGAAATAAAGTATATAATATTGTCAATAAATACAGTATACAACAAATAAAATAGTAATGAACAGTACAATTCTATAATAGTTTAGGTACAATAATATAATATCATGATAATATATTGATAATAGCATATAGTTGAATAATACTATATAATAGTAATAGAATACGTAGTATCATTTACAGAATATAGACAATAATATTACATTATAACTATAATATATTGACAATCTCAAGTATTGGTATAATAATAATAATCGCAAATACAATGTAATATCAATTGCAGAATAATATATACAATAATAATATAGTATTGGTATAATAATAACAACAAAAGGCTATACATTTTCCATCAATCGTCTAAAATCGCTAATCCTTTGTAGGGTCAGGGGGAGTTAGAGCTTTGTCTTGAGTTGCCACTCGGTAGTTTGTTCAGTTTGGTAATGTGGTGCATCCTTAGTTTGTGAAAGACAGACACAACTAATGACAAGAGAGAAAAATGATGGTTGTCAATTCCAAATTGTGTTTCCTGAAGGTGCTCCTTGAGGAAAAACACATCCTCTGAACCAATCTCAGCTCAGACAAACTGACTGATCAAAGACACTCTGACGGCTTTCCCGGAGGATGACTGTCGAATGAACTGCTGTGCTGATCTGACCACTTTTACTGTACCTTCAGAAGGAATCATCAGCCCTCCACTGTTTTTCAGAGTAAGTTAGTGGTAGTTCTGGTCAAATGAAGCAGGTTACAGCACCTGCCACCCAGCCAGCACGACACACACCACAGGGAAGCTTTCTCAAAATCTGACGCACCACAAAACCAGAAATGTCCACAAGGGCATTGTCCACTATGCTGCCAAAGTAGTTTGGCAGGTAGCTGTGGTCACACACAAGTGCAGAAAAGGGGATGGAGGCTTTTCAACAGCTGATAGCGACACAGTCTCATCCTGTGGTGTCACGTTCCCTGAAGTGCTTGGGGAGACACCACACCTTGACCATGAAAATGGAAAATGCCCTGAAACTGGCCTGCAGTAGGATTGTTATTCCATCCCCCTAAAAACCAAACACACAGGTTTGTTTTGCTATCTTAGGCCCCGTCCACACGAAGCCAAAGTTTACCCCAATCCGATCTTTTTTTTTCCTCGTTCTAAAAAAAAAATCCCGTCCACACGGCGCCGTATCAAGAAATATCTGCGTCCACACGAAACCAGTGAAACGGCTCAAAATGATGTAGTATACATGCCAGACCATTATGTGGCACTGTAATTCTGTCACAGAAATGCACGAAGCAGCGAAGGAGACTTGGAGCACGCGCATAAACCTTGCGCGCTGAATACAAACTATAGCAAAGCTTACTGCGTGTTCACACCGCCAGCGGCGAGAGCGTCAAAGTGAAAGAAGTCATTCATTTTCAATGAGAGCTGGCGGCAAGCTCCGGGCCTCCGGCGAGAGCGGCGCGGTGCGTCTAGGACGGTGAGAGCGTCGAGGAGAGTTGAAATCAAGTCAGCTTTATGGTAATGAGCTATGACGCGGTTCGTAATGTAGAGGTCCTCGCTTGAGAGGATTCCAATTGGTTGCCACAACTAGTCATTTACTTTGACCCTCCCGCCGGCGCCAGTTTGAGCGAACAGTACAGCGTTGTTGAAATAATGCTTTATTTTGGCTCAGTAGCTTCTGCAGCATGAACACAAGCATGTAGAGTCGGCTATTGCTGTTGTTGGTGCTGTTTTGTGCTGTTAGTGCGTCTGACTAGGATCAACACGTGGGGTGATGACATCATCGTTTCAGAATATATACGGATTGCCCCGTCCACACGATAATGCAATGACGGGGTTTCTTCAAAGACGGCCCCGTCCACACGGAGACGCGTTTCTGTGAAACCGCACAAATTTTTTATCGGATAGGTGTTTCGTCCACACGGATCCGGCGTTTTCGAAAGGTGAAACCAGTATTTTTTGAAACCGGGTCCCAGAGTGGAAAAATTTGAAAATGCCGGCTTGGCGTTGTCGTGTGGACGGGGCAATCCGTATATTTTCTGAAACGATGATGTCATCGCCCCACGTGTCAACCCTAGTCAGACGCGCTAACACCACAAAACAGCAACAACAACAGCAGACTCTAGATGCTTGCGTTCGTGGTGCAGAACCAAAATAAAGTGTTATTTCTAAGCTTTGCTAAAGTTTGTATTCAGCGCGCAGGGTTATGCGCATTCTCCAAGTCTTCTTCGCTGCTTTAAGTGCATTTCTGCGGCAGAATTTCAGCGCCACATAATGGTCTGGCATGTATACTACATTGTTTTGAGTCGTTTCAGTGGTTTTGTGTGGACGCAGATATTTTTTGAGACGAGGAAAAAAAAAGATCGGTTTGGGGTAAGCACCGGCTTCGTGTGGACGTAGCCTTTGTGAGGACATTCCATAGGCGTAATGGCACGCACACACACACACTTATTTACTTAAGGAATAGTTCACCCAAAAATTAAAATTCAGATAAACAATGAAAGTCATACTCATCTGTGATGGAATTAAAATAAGAGTAGAGTGGGAGTAAAATATGACAAATTTTCTATTTGTTTTCATAAAAAAAAAAAAAAAATCATTTTCAGTGAGAGACAGAGAGGTTTGAATATGACCAGGGCCATAATGCTCACAGCAGTTCTGGGTTTAAGTAGAACAAATACTCACAGCATTAGGCAGAGGAGGATCAGTCTCTTGGAAATGGTGAGAACTGACAGGCTCTCCTAAGCTTTCCTGGAGGCTTGTCTAGCCCTGGTTGCAATGGGCTAAAAAGGAAATAAAAATATATTTCTTATACTTCTTATAGCTACTTCCCTCTGTCTCCTCAACTCTTTGTCTTTGGGAAACCTTAAATGTGTGAGAAGTTAGCCAACTAACTACTGTTACAGTAAGATTCACAAAATGTCAGTCACCTAGCCCAAACAAGTACTTGACATAAAGAAAATAAAGATGCATATTTAAACTTCAGGAAATTTAGTTTATAAAATAAGATATAATATAAGCTCAAATTATATTAGAAATCATGTAAACTCGTGTCTAAACAGCTAACTAGCAACATCGCTAGCTATTTTAGTCTGACTCTGGTGGCCAACTACTATCAATATAATTATATAATGTTCAAATGCAACCAGAAACAAATATTCAGTCTTACCTGTAAAAGGTCATTCCCCTAGACCTGTATTCAATTGTGCAGCGATTTGTACAGCCCCAAGCAGTACACAAAGGCATTTTTCTCAATTCCAGTAATGAGCGCTAAGGGAACGTTGCCCTGCACAATATGGTGGTCCCGTTGACGTGCGGTCCAGTGGCCACTTGTCACAGACACGCCAGGCTCTTCACATCGCACTCCCTCTCCTGAGTATTAACCAGCAACACCTGACACTCATCAGCACTCATCACCACCGCAGCATAAAAGACACTTCAGAGCACTCAGTCACTGTCTGGTCTCGTTAAGACATACTTCCTGTTATGCTTACCTTAAGGACTACTTACCTAGGTGGGCCATATATCGCATGTGATTGTCACGCGCATTTCGTCAGTAAAGCCGGTTCCCTGATTACCGCTAAATTGCCATCACCTGCTTTCAAATGGAGCGCCATTTAATAGACAGAGCCGTAGTTCACTGACAAGCTACGCAATATCGCGTTCATATCGCGTTCATATCAGCAGGTGATGGCAATTTAGCGGTAATCAGGGAACCGGCTTTACTGACGATATGCGCGTGACAATCGCATGCGATATATCGCCCAGCCCTATACTTACCTGTCTCCATTGTCTTCAAAGATCAGGGGCGGATTTAGACATTTTGGGGCCCAAGGCAAACACAGACATGGGGCCCTCTACATCTCTTGTTTCCCTCCTTTTGTCAATCCTTATTTAAAAAAAAAAAAAAGCCCTACTTGTTACTTCTTCACACAGCAATGATGTATAGACATCTGGAGTTGTATCTGTAAGAAAAAAAGAAGAAAAATAAAAAAACACAGAACAACATTCTGTTTAACAGATGTATCCTCTGTAAAATTGTATTTACATAAAATTTTCTCTGTACAATAATATGTATTGTCTATTTACACAGGGAAGAGCTGTCATTGGTTGTCATTTACCTTGGTTGTTCTGATAGTATCTTCTATATGGATCTGCTTGCTGCTACATGTTGTTTTTGGACTTCTGTCTTGTGTTACTAAAGTGAGAAGAAACACACAAGACAATAAGTGATCAATTATGGAGACATCATTTTAGTAAAAATAACTTACCTTTTAAAATGTTTACATTTTTTCTTTCACTGACTTTCTCCTGCTCTCCCTTTTTTTCTGACCATTTCTTTATTTCCCTGGTCTCTGTTTTTGCATCTTTCTCGTCTTCTCTCTTTGGTCTTTGCCTATCTTTTTCTTCTTCTCTCTTTGGTCTTTGCCTGTCTTTTTCTTCTTCTCTCTTTGGTCTGTGTGTGAGTGAGTGTGGGTGAGTGTCTCTGAGTGAGTGTGTCTGTGTGTGTGTGTGTGTGTGTGTGTGAGTGAGTGTGTCTGTGTGAGTGAGTGTGTCTGTGTGTGAGTGAGTGTGTCTGTGTGTGTGAGTGAGTGTGTCTGTGTGAGTGAGTGTGTCTGTGTGAGTGAGTGTGTCTGTGTGAGTGAGTGTGTCTGTGAGTGAGTGAGTGTGTCTGTGTGAGTGAGTGTGTCTGTGTGTGAGTGAGTGTGTCTGTGTGAGTGAGTGTGTCTGTGTGAGTGAGTGTGTCTGTGTGTGAGTGAGTGTGTCTGTGTGTGTGAGTGAGTGTGTCTGTGTGAGTGAGTGTGTCTGTGTGAGTGAGTGTGTCTGTGTGAGTGAGTGTGTCTGTGAGTGAGTGAGTGTGTCTGTGTGAGTGAGTGTGTCTGTGTGTGAGTGAGTGTGTCTGTGTGAGTGAGTGTGTCTGTCTGTGTGTGTGAGTGAGTGTGTCTGTGTGTGTGAGTGAGTGTGTCTGTGTGTGTGAGTGAGTGTGTCTGTGTGAGTGAGTGTGTCTGTGTGTGTGTGTGAGTGAGTGTCTGTGTGTGTGAGTGAGTGTCTGTGAGTGTGTGTGAGTGAGTGTGTCTGTGTGAGTGAGTGAGTGTGTCTGTGAGTGAGTGAGTGTCTGTGTGTGTGAGTGAGTGTCTGTGAGTGTGTGTGAGTGAGTGAGTGTGTCTGTGTGTGTGAGTGAGTGTCTGTGAGTGTGTGTGAGTGAGTGTGTCTGTGTGAGTGAGTGAGTGTGTCTGTGAGTGAGTGAGTGAGTGAGTGAGTGTGTCTGTGAGTGAGTGAGTGAGTGTGTCTGTGAGTGAGTGAGTGTCTGTGTGTGTGAGTGAGTGTCTGTGAGTGTGTGTGTGTGAGTGAGTGTCTGTGTGTGTGAGTGAGTGTCTGTGAGTGTGTGTGAGTGAGTGTGTCTGTGTGAGTGAGTGAGTGTGTCTGTGAGTGAGTGAGTGAGTGTGTCTGTGAGTGAGTGAGTGTGTCTGTGTGAGTGAGTGTGTCTGTGTGTGAGTGAGTGTGTCTGTGTGTGTGAGTGTGTCTGTGTGAGTGAGTGTGTCTGTGTGAGTGAGTGTGTCTGTGTGTGAGTGAGTGTGTCTGTGTGTGTGAGTGAGTGTGTCTGTGTGAGTGAGTGAGTGAGTGTGTCTGTGAGTGAGTGAGTGTGTCTGTGTGTGAGTGAGTGTGTCTGTGTGAGTGAGTGAGTGTGTCTGTGTGTGAGTGAGTGTGTCTGTGTGAGTGAGTGAGTGTGTCTGTGAGTGAGTGAGTGAGTGTGTCTGTGTGAGTGAGTGTGTCTGTGTGTGAGTGAGTGTGTCTGTGTGAGTGAGTGTGTCTGTGTGAGTGAGTGTGTCTGTGTGTGAGTGAGTGTGTCTGTGTGAGTGAGTGTGTCTGTGTGAGTGAGTGTGTGTGTGTGAGTGAGTGTCTGTGTGTGTGAGTGAGTGTCTGTGTGTGTGAGTGAGTGTCTGTGAGTGTGTGTGAGTGTGTCTGTGTGAGTGAGTGTGTCTGTGTGAGTGAGTGTGTCTGTGAGTGAGTGAGTGAGTGTGTCTGTGTGTGTGAGTGTGTCTGTGTGAGTGAGTGTGTCTGTGTGTGAGTGAGTGTGTCTGTGTGAGTGAGTGTGTCTGTGTGTGTGTGTGAGTGAGTGTGTCTGTGTGAGTGAGTGAGTGAGTGTGTGTGTCTGTGTGTGTGAGTGAGTGTGTCTGTGTGTGAGTGAGTGTGTCTGTGTGAGTGAGTGTGTCTGTGTGTGTGAGTGTGTCTGTGTGAGTGAGTGTGTCTGTGTGTGAGTGAGTGTGTCTGTGAGTGAGTGAGTGTGTCTGTGTGTGTGAGTGAGTGTGTCTGTGTGTGAGTGAGTGTGTCTGTGTGTGTGAGTGTGTCTGTGTGAGTGAGTGTGTCTGTGTGTGAGTGAGTGTGTCTGTGTGAGTGAGTGTGTCTGTGTGTGTGAGTGAGTGTGTCTGTGAGTGAGTGAGTGAGTGTGTCTGTGTGTGTGAGTGTGTCTGTGTGAGTGAGTGTGTCTGTGTGTGAGTGAGTGTGTCTGTGTGAGTGAGTGTGTCTGTGTGTGTGTGTGAGTGAGTGTGTCTGTGTGAGTGAGTGTGAGTGAGTGTGTGTGTCTGTGTGTGTGAGTGAGTGTGTCTGTGTGTGAGTGAGTGTGTCTGTGTGAGTGAGTGTGTCTGTGTGTGTGAGTGTGTCTGTGTGAGTGAGTGTGTCTGTGTGTGAGTGAGTGTGTCTGTGAGTGAGTGAGTGTGTCTGTGTGTGTGAGTGAGTGTGTCTGTGTGTGAGTGAGTGTGTCTGTGTGTGTGAGTGTGTCTGTGTGAGTGAGTGTGTCTGTGTGTGAGTGAGTGTGTCTGTGTGAGTGAGTGTGTCTGTGTGTGTGAGTGAGTGTGTCTGTGAGTGAGTGAGTGAGTGTGTCTGTGTGTGAGTGAGTGTGTGTGTGTGTGAGTGAGTGTGTCTGTGTGTGAGTGAGTGTGTCTGTGTGAGTGAGTGTGTCTGTGTGAGTGAGTGTGTGTGTGTGAGTGAGTGTCTGTGTGTGTGAGTGAGTGTCTGTGTGTGTGAGTGAGTGTCTGTGAGTGTGTGTGAGTGTGTCTGTGTGAGTGAGTGTGTCTGTGTGAGTGAGTGTGTCTGTGAGTGAGTGAGTGAGTGTGTCTGTGTGTGTGAGTGTGTCTGTGTGAGTGAGTGTGTCTGTGTGTGTGAGTGAGTGTGTCTGTGTGTGAGTGAGTGTGTCTGTGTGAGTGAGTGTGTCTGTGTGTGTGAGTGAGTGTGTCTGTGTGAGTGAGTGTGTGTGTCTGTGTGTGTGAGTGAGTGTGTCTGTGTGTGAGTGAGTGTGTCTGTGTGAGTGAGTGTGTCTGTGTGTGTGAGTGTGTCTGTGTGAGTGAGTGTGTCTGTGTGTGAGTGAGTGTGTCTGTGAGTGAGTGAGTGTGTCTGTGTGTGTGAGTGAGTGTGTCTGTGTGTGAGTGAGTGTGTCTGTGTGTGTGAGTGTGTCTGTGTGAGTGAGTGTGTCTGTGTGTGAGTGAGTGTGTCTGTGTGAGTGAGTGTGTCTGTGTGTGTGAGTGAGTGTGTCTGTGAGTGAGTGAGTGAGTGTGTCTGTGTGTGAGTGAGTGTGTCTGTGTGTGTGAGTGAGTGTGTCTGTGTGAGTGAGTGTCTGTGTGAGTGAGTGAGTGTGTCTGTGTGTGTGAGTGAGTGTCTGTGTGTGTGAGTGAGTGTCTGTGAGTGTGTGTGAGTGAGTGTGTCTGTGTGAGTGAGTGAGTGTGTCTGTGAGTGAGTGTGTCTGTGAGTGAGTGTGTCTGTGAGTGAGTGAGTGTGTCTGTGTGAGTGAGTGTGTCTGTGTGTGAGTGAGTGTGTCTGTGTGTGTGAGTGTGTCTGTGTGAGTGAGTGTGTCTGTGTGAGTGAGTGTGTCTGTGTGTGAGTGAGTGTGTCTGTGTGTGTGAGTGAGTGTGTCTGTGTGAGTGAGTGTGTCTGTGAGTGAGTGAGTGTGTCTGTGTGTGAGTGAGTGTGTCTGTGTGAGTGAGTGAGTGTGTCTGTGTGTGAGTGAGTGTGTCTGTGTGTGAGTGAGTGTGTCTGTGTGTGTGAGTGAGTGAGTGTGTCTGTGAGTGAGTGAGTGTGTCTGTGTGAGTGAGTGTGTCTGTGTGTGTGAGTGTGTCTGTGTGAGTGAGTGTGTCTGTGTGAGTGAGTGTGTCTGTGTGTGAGTGAGTGTGTCTGTGTGAGTGTGTCTGTGTGAGTGAGTGTGTCTGTGTGTGAGTGAGTGTCTGTGTGTGTGAGTGAGTGTCTGTGAGTGTGTCTGTGTGAGTGAGTGAGTGTCTGTGAGTGAGTGAGTCAGTGAGTGTGTCTGTGAGTGAGTGAGTGTGTCTGTGTGAGTGAGTGTGTCTGTGTGTGAGTGAGTGTGTCTGTGTGTGTGAGTGTGTCTGTGTGAGTGAGTGTGTCTGTGTGTGAGTGAGTGAGTGTGTCTGTGTGAGTGAGTGTGTCTGTGTGTGTGAGTGAGTGTGTCTGTGAGTGAGTGAGTGAGTGTGTCTGTGTGTGAGTGAGTGTGTCTGTGTGTGTGAGTGTGTCTGTGAGTGAGTGAGTGTGTCTGTGTGTGTGAGTGAGTGTGTCTGTGAGTGAGTGAGTGTGTCTGTGTGTGTGAGTGAGTGTGTCTGTGTGTGTGAGTGAGTGTCTGTGAGTGTGTCTGTGAGTGTGTGTGAGTGAGTGTGTCTGTGTGAGTGAGTGAGTGTGTCTGTGTGTGTGTGAGTGAGTGTGTCTGTGAGTGTGTGAGTGAGTGTGTCTGTGTGAGTGAGTGTGTCTGTGTGTGTGAGTGAGTGTGTCTGTGTGTGTGTGTGAGTGAGTGTGTCTGTGTGAGTGAGTGTGTCTGTGTGTGAGTGAGTGTGTCTGTGTGTGTGTGTGTGTGAGTGAGTGTGTCTGTGTGAGTGAGTGTGTCTGTGTGTGTGAGTGAGTGTGTCTGTGAGTGAGTGAGTGAGTGAGTGTGTCTGTGTGTGTGAGTGAGTGTGTCTGTGTGTGTGTGTGAGTGAGTGTGTCTGTGTGTGAATGAGTGTCTGTGAGTGTGTCTGTGAGTGAGTGTGTCTGTGTGAGTGAGTGAGTGAGTGTGTCTGTGAGTGAGTGAGTGAGTGTGTCTGTGAGTGAGTGAGTGTGTCTGTGTGAGTGAGTGTGTCTGTGTGTGTGAGTGAGTGTGTCTGTGTGAGTGAGTGTGTCTGTGTGTGTGAGTGAGTGTGTCTGTGTGTGTGAGTGAGTGTGTCTGTGAGTGAGTGAGTGTGTCTGTGTGAGTGAGTGAGTGTGTCTGTGTGTGTGAGTGAGTGTGTCTGTGTGTGTGAGTGAGTGTGTCTGTGTGTGTGAGTGAGTGTGTCTGTGTGTGTGAGTGAGTGTGTCTGTGAGTGTGAGTGAGTGTGTCTGTGAGTGTGTCTGTGAGTGAGTGAGTGTGTCTGTGAGTGTGTCTGTGAGTGAGTGAGTGTGTCTGTGAGTGAGTGAGTGTCTGTATTGTCATGTCTAAATCACTATAATCTGACCTTGCGAGCTTTGGCCTCAGCAAATCTTGCTATCACTGATTCCATATCCAGTGACTTCCTGACTTCCTGCTCGATGGAGAGAACAGCTAGAGCAGACAGCCTGTCCTGTGACATAGTTGATCTGAGGTACGTTTTGATTAGTTTCAGTGATGAGAAACTTCTCTCACCCGAAGCTACTGTAACAGGGAGAGTGAGGAGGAGTCTGAAAGCTATACTCAAATTTGGATATATGTCAAGTAAATTCTCTTTATATATATAGTCAAGCATCTCAAATGGTGATGAGACATGTGGCGGGAATGACCTAACTGCACCCTTAACCTCAAGCTTCAGATCTTCTGCATCAATGTCATCCATCCTTTGCTCTAATCTGTGGCAGCATTCATCCAGCTTCCCTTCCTTCTCAGTGCTTCTCATTGTGTCGAGTGAGTAGAGAAATCCATAAAGCTCATAGAAGATTTCCATGTTGGAAAATCTGTTCTCTACTGTGACAAGAGCTGTATCTATTAGACGTAGAAAAAACTCTCTTTTGAAGAGCTCTTCTGCAGTTGACTGAGTCTTCTCTGTTCCCTCATACTCAAACTGTTTGGTTTTTCTTCTCTGACGCACCTCAGGCCAGCTCATCTCCACCTCAAGCTTCTCTGCTATCTCCCTGGCATCTGTTTTCGCAGAATGAAATCCATGACTGCGAAATTCCTGAAGATATTCTTTCACTGCCCTGATTTCTTCTCTCACTGTCTCAACTGAAACTTTGGGGCTCTGAAGGATCTTGCTCACTTTGTTTATCTGGAACAACACATTGTACCACACAATGGTACTTACCACAAAAGGCCATTTCTGCAGCTCCTTGCAGATGCTTTCAGCTGTTGAGACAACATCTGCATCTCTTTTCTCTGTGGCGTACTCCTTTAAAGCAGTTAATGCCTTCACGATTTCAGGCAGCTGGTAGCGAACAGCTTTCACAGCTTCAACTCTACACTCCCACCTGGTTGTTGACAATGCTTTAAGTGTCAAATTCTTGACGTGTTCTTTGAGAATACTCCAACGTTGAACTGAAGAGCTGAAAAGATTGTAAAGTCGCTGTATCAGCCCAAAGAAGCTGATGGACGTCACGGAGGACTTGGCTGCATCACCAACAACAAGGTTCAGTGTGTGACTTCCACAAGGAACATATAACGCTTTGTTGTTTATTTCCAGCACTCTCTTTTGGACTCCCTGCTTTTTACCCTGCATGTTGCTCCCGTTATCGTAAGACTGGCCTCGACAATTGCAAAGATCCAATCCTAGTGTTTCTAGTTGGCCTAAAAATGTCTCACATAAGCCTTTTCCTGTTGTGTCAAGTGCCTGAAGAAATCCAACAAAGTGCTCATGGATGGAGACACCCTTTGATAATTCACAATTAACAATTCGTAGCACCACTGAGAGCTGCTCATTGTGACTGAGGTCTGGAGTGCAGTCCATAATTACTGCATAGTATTTGGCTGTTTTCACTCTCTCTACAATTGCATCAGTTGTACATTTTGCCACAAGGGAAATAAGTTCATTTTGGATATTCTTGCTTAAATAGGTGTCACTTAGCTGTTTTGCCTGAATTCTCCTCAGATGCTCTCGCATCACTGGGTCAAACTGAGCCATTAATTGCACTTGTCCAAGAAAATTTCCATTACCAGCCTCAAACAATTTGTCTGAGTGGCCACGAAATGCAAGATTGTGCTCTGCCAGATAGTTTACAATTGCAATAAGTCGTCTTAAAATCTCTTTCCAGCGGTTTACTTCAAGAGCAATTAGATCTTGGTTTACCTGATCTATAGCTGTGTTGGTTTGTAGTTTCTGTGAAAGATTGCGCCAAGCATCCATGTTTGTGATGTGTTCTGCTGACCTCTCATGCTGTCTCAAGTGTGCAGAAAGATTTTTCCAGTAATTAAACCCATCTGCACTTAGCTGAGTGGCCTTTTCTCGGTTACCAAACAAGCGGCAACAAAAGCACAAAACACAGTCATTTTTTTCACTGTACACGAGCCAGGACCTCTTTATTTTTTCTCCATTCTTCATTTGCAGGTAATAATTGCTGTTTGTAAATCTTCTGCCCTCTTGATTTTTAGGATAAATTCTATCCTTGCTCTGAACTGGGCCTCTCTGCACTATTGAGCAGCGCTCTTTGTCAGTGAGATGTTTTGGCCAGAGTGCTGGGTCATCTTCAAGTTCAAGTGTAACACATTGGTCAGAATGACTGCTAGTACTCATTAGTTGTTCATTGGAAATGGAATTGTCGTCTTTTTCGTCATAGACGTAGTCATCATTATTATCACTGTCACTGAAAGTGAACGCAGAAGTTTTGTTACCTGCAGCTGCAGTTGAAGGATCCTCCTCATCCTGTAAAATTGCCGTGCATGTAACGTTAGCAGCAATATCGCTTGAGCAGCCTGGGCTAGCACTGTCGGCGCCGGCGGCAACGGGTAGCTCCTCCACGCTAGCAGCAATGCTAACAGTCGTGATGGTGTTAGCGTTGTTGTCATTGTCAGCGGGGCCGGGCATCACAAAAAAGTTTGTTAACTTCGGCAATTTTGCTAAAAACTTTGTGCTTTCCTCCTATTTCTTCCTTTTTTCAGCACCGCTTGGGTAGCTTCGCTTCATTTTTACTGTCAATACTCTCTCTCTGTACACTCTGTCTATCACTGTCAATCACTTCTTCTTCATCAGTTTTTTGGCGCATTACAGCCTTGTCGCTTTCGCAGATGCGCAGTAAGTGAAATAATGGAATAGTCCAATGTAGTGAGGTGGGGGGGGGGGGGGCCCTCCTGTCTGCGACACTAATGATTTGATGCCATTTTTCGCAAATGGAGTTTTAGAAATATATATTTTGCACGAAGTAAAAAAAAAAAAAAATCTTTAAGCAAGTTAATGGGGCATTTTGGGGGCCCCTAGGTAGCTCGGGGCCCAAGGCAATTGCCGACCTTTGCCTAATGGTAAAGTCCGCCTCTGTCAAAGATCCCTCGTGTTCTCTGTGTCTTCAGTGAGTTCCTCCGTGAGTCATCTGTTCCACGTCTGTCTGCATCCGCATTAACCTGGAGTGAAGATCAAGACAAGTATCACTGCATTGATAGCCATCTGCTAAGAACTTTATCTGCATTCACTTACCTGCACTCTGCTATAACTCTCTGGTTGTTCAATAAACATCATATACAATTAATCTGTGTCTCCGTCCCCTTCTGTGTGTAACACCAATAGAGCGTCTAGTATTTTTTATGATGTCTAATAATACTTCTATGCCTGGTTTCACAGAGCTTAAGCTAGTCTCAGACTAAAATGCATGTTTGAGCTGTTTGAACTGAAAGCAACTTGCTCTGACATATCAGAAAATTTAAGGCTTTAATCTAGTGAATCATATTCCTTTATACAAAAAAATAAACAACAAAAAAATAAATTATTTTAACCATTTTAATTTAAGTACTCCATTCAGACAAACAAAATCAATCGTATTAAATCACCCATTAATGTAATATCCTTCACAGTCATGCACTTTAACCAAATAAAGTTGAAATTTTATTTTATTTTTTTATTTATTTCCCCAATGTTCTGTGTAGAAATTTAGATGGAATAAATAGATATTTAGTTAGATCTCTCTGCAATCAAACAGTTTTGATCTACTGAACTAAAGTTCTTTACAATCCTTTGTAATATGAAGACCAAGCATTTTGACTTTATTCTTGACTGAGAATAGCAGTGCTTTTTAGGTTATTGAACTGAGAGCAGTTCACACTTGCTTAGATATAAACCAGAAGCTCTTGAAAAACGGTGTGGTGTTGATAACTTGATAAATCTTTAATTTATCCTATAAATTCATATTTGAATGTTTTTTCCTGTAGCCTATGTAGATATCTGTTATTAGTTTTATCATGCAGATGGGACTTTTATTTTGGTCTGGCGGTGTGACGTCAAAAACCGCGTCGCTGTCCTGCTGCATCTGATGTGATTCGACTGAAGAAAGGTTTGTGTTTGTAGTCATTTAAAGTGTTTGAATTAATGCAACCATTTTAGATAGTATAGACAACTGTGAATGTATATATAATAACAAGAATGAACGTTGTTTTTGTTAGTAAAGTGTATTTACACTTGAGTAACAGAAAAGGCTCTTCTCATTTCGCTCCGGGCCAATTGAACTAAATGTAAATAAACAAACATGTGAAACTAATATAACACTCTGCTGATGTTTATCTGTATAATCTATTAAATGTAATGTACAGAACATTTAATAATATAAAATATAGAATTTTAATAATTTGTGTTCCTTTATTGATTTGCAATTCTAGTTTTGAGTGTTTTTAGTCTAATCAGATCATTTAAGTTAATTAACTCTCACTCTGACTCTCTCACCAGTGTGCTGACCTACTGAACTAGATCTGATTGAGACACACCCAGAGATTTAGTGTGGATTTATTTTTCTTTCTGTTAATTATTCTCATCTTAAACAGGACAAACACACAGAAAAACTCCTGAGATCCACATGACACACTATTATAAAGATGGCATTTATTAAAGAGAAAAATGAAGATGTAAAGATTGAAGAAACAATCAGTGTGAAACAAGAAGTAAATGAAGAACAAACAGGTCAGTTTCATTCTTAAAGCTGAACTCAGTCATTTGAAATTATTAAAATGTCCAGCTTGACAGAAATGAGTGATATTTCTAACAATGTCATATGAGTGTCTTAACTAAAGTGGATCTATTTATTCGGGTCACCTCATGTAGACAGACATGCTGAGATCACATGACCAGACAAATACTAATGCTGCCTCCAACCTGAGAAGATCCCACTTCCATTCGTTATTATGACATGCATTAAATTAGGATAAATAATACAGAAGTATCCTTTCATAATTTCTTGTGTGACATTAAACCCAAAAATCAACTTCTGATTGGAAAACAATGAAAAATTTTAATTCATATGACTTAATTATACAACAATATCTAACAAAATCCTTATTTTGCATAAAGCAAAGCATGAAATATGAGTGATTAGATTTACATTTGTTGTCTATAAGGTGTTTTTTTTTCTCATCCTCAAGCACTCACTGTTAATATGTTGTAATATAGAACATTTTGTTCCTAATCCTCCATATCATTGATCATTTCAATCACCAATAAGCACCACTGACATTGTGGAATATGCATGTAATCTGGAGAAAAACTAGTGAGGGAAGTGTGTAAAAATGAGTTCTTGATGTGGGAGAGTGACCGCTAGCCTTTACATCTGTGCAGTAGCAGAAGCACTCTTTCATGAGTGGACGGAGATGATCTGTGACATCCAGTGGTGTGTAATGGTTTGCAAGCATCACAGAAAATTTTAATTCTGCTCTCCTTGTCTACAAGATACAGTTGCATTTGTGTTAGATTTTGAATTATTTTATTGTACACAATGAATTCAAGTAGCTTGTGCGAGTGAGTGGAGGCGGGGCTAATTGGCATATTCATAGATCCACGTATACTAAATAAAGCAAGGAGTTACATTCAAGCTAGTTTAAGGCATGGAACTTTTCTTATTTTATTTTATTTTTTTTACAGGAGAAAAAAGTTTAAAGATGAGTTTTAAGGGATAAAATAAACTACATAGGGACTTTAAGACACCTAAGCTTGCAGAAAGTACTTTTTTTTGTGTGTGTGAATCACCCTTCAATCTTCAATCAGTTTACTGCTGGATATAGCAAGTGATGACAAAATAAATATGTTAAACAAGATATGTGATGTATACTTAAATTGCTGATTGTCACGTGATTAATCAGCACAAAAGGGTGCGATTAATTGTGATTTAAAAATTTTAATTTATTGATAGCTCTAGTAAAAGTATTTGGATCAAGTAAATGATTTAAGGGATTCCTGATGGAATCTGTCTTAAACGTCCTGCCAACACTTGTCCAGTGTAGTTTAGTGAGAGCGTGGTCTCAAACTCAGCTCCTGGAGGGCCACGGTCCTGCAGATTTTAGCTCCATCCAGCTTTAACTCACCTGCCTGGAAGTTTCTAGTAACCCTGGAGAACTTGGCATTGAAGAAACAGGATCTCCGTGTGAGACTTGAAGCTGGCTTCAGCTGATGAAACTGTAAACTATTCAGTAAAATTTTATACAAATTATTTTTTAAACTCTGACTCCGGGTCTTCATTCATCATGTCTGGTCTTTTGGGTCTTTAACTGTAAAATTCCCCTATAGTTAATTCTCCACAAGGATCTGTCTGTGGCTGTCTTCAGGAGCATGGTCATGTCTGTCCATTCTTTGATGTTATCAGTTCAGCATTTCCTCTGTCATCCTCGTCTGCGACCGCCTTCCACAGTTCCTTGCAGGATGGCCTTGGACAGGCTGTCGTCTCTAGTAATGTGGCCGAACCATGCCAGTTTCCGCCTTTTGACTGTAGCCAGGAGTGGTTCTTGAGGACCCACGAGTTGACCATACTTCGCACATATTCATTGGTCTTATGGTCTTTGTAGCTGATGCAGAGCAATTTCCTCAGGCTTTTGGTCTCGAATGTCTGGATTCGTCTTTTAGTCTCTGTCAACAGTGTCCATGTCTCGCATCCATACAGAAGAATGCAGACAACAAGTGATTTTAAAAAGTTTGTACTTGTTGCAAAAGCCGATGTCGCTCACCCACACTCTGTTGAGCCTGGCGATGGCAGCTGTAGCTGTGGCGAGCCGAATACGAACCTCTTGTGAACAGGTACCAATCCTTTGACAGGGTCACCCCCAAATATTTGAAAATTTTGACTTCTTCCAGCTGTTCCCCATTCATTGTGATGTTGGCCCTTGTATCGGTTACTATTCACCATGACTTCCATGCCATATGTGCCTGCCTTGTGCACAAGCTTGTCTGTTAGGTCTTGTAGTTCTGTGTTAGTGCATAGATCTATGAGATCTATGTCATTTGCAAATCAAAGATTGCAGATGGGCCTGCCACCGATGGAGATTGATGTATGATGTTCATGAAGTGTTTTTTTTTTTTTTTTTTTTTTTGCCTAATTCTCTCTAAGAATAGGTTGAACAGCATAAGTGAAAGGATGCACCCTTGCCTTACACCAACTGTTATTAGGAAGGGCTGCCCTATCTTGTTGTTTAGTAGGACAGTGCTGCTGGAATGCTCAAAGGCCCTGAATGACCTGGACAAATCCTTAATCTATGTTAAAATCTCTTTGGATGAACCATAAAGCATCGTGCCACACTCTATCAAATGCCTTTTTAAAGTTTATGAAGTTGTGAAACAGGTCTCTCTGGTGTTGGAGGTGTTTCTCAATGAGGACTCAGTTGAAGATTTGTTCCACTGAGCTCCGTCTTGCTCTGAACCCAGCTTGTTCTTCAGACAAAAGTTCCTCTGATTTGTCCTTTAGTCTGTTGAGGATAACATGGAACATTACTTTGCTGGGATGACTAATCAGGCTAATGGTCTGATAGTTCTGGTACTGTCTGGAGTTTCCTTTTTTTGGTAATGGTATAACCAGTGACTCTGTCCATATCTTTGGCCATGTCTTCTGCTGCCATATCATTTGACAGATTCTGGTCAGAGCTTTAGCTGTTTATTCTCCTCCACGTTTCACAAGTTCTGCAGGGATATTGTCAACTCCGGGAGACTTGCTTGGCTTGAGACATCTCACTGCTTCCTCAACCTCATCCCTCAATACTGGCAGACTTTCAGCCTCGTCACTAGTACACCTCTTTATGACATCATCACTATCTTTCAGGAGCTTGCCATTCTTGACTTCTATTACAGAAGCTCTGGGCTGGCTGGTCTTGGAGAGGACATTTATAGAGTTTTCTACATTTGTAGAGTAGGCCTGATTCCATGCCACTGTCAATGACATCACATTACTGTTCTATCCATTCTTCCTTCTCTTTAATTCTCTTTCTGACATCTCTGTGGGCAGATTGGTACTTCATCTTGTTCTCATCACTCAAATGCTTCTTCCTTCTCAGCTCTCTTCTCTTGTCGCAGAGACTGCAAGACCCATGATTGAATTTTCTTGCATTGCCTGCCCAGAACCTCTTCAGCTTTGGTGTATAGCACATCATTGATAGAGCTTGCAAGTGTGTCTACATTGCAGTCCAGTAAGTTGAGGGCTGCACACTTTCCTCTGACTTTGGCCTGAAAGATTTCTGCAACATCTGGGTCGTTAAGCTTTTCAAGGTTGAAGCGAATGCGAGGATTTTTGGAGCATCGTTTGGAGTTCAGCTTCAGGCTGAATGTCATCATGACAAGGTCATGGTCGCTGCCTATGTCAGCCCCTGGAAAAGTCATTGTACGGGCCTTGTTGATGCTAGGCTTGAAGCGTTGGGTTGCAAGAATAAGGACAAATCGCCCTACTGTGCCTGACCAGATCTCACATGCATCTGGGCCAACCTTCACATTCCAGTTACCTTGCACCAGTGTTATATCTTTTTTGAGGACTTTTGCTACCACAGACTCAAGCTGTTTGTTCATAAAACTCTTCAATTTCTTCATCTGTATAGTCAGAGATTGGGGCATAGACTTGTATAATGGTCATGTTGTGTGGCTTGGCAGAGATCCTGATGGATATGATCCTGCTGGAGATGGGTGTGCAGCCCTTGATGTCTTTCCTTACAAGGAAGGCCACTCCATGTTGGTGTTTCATCTCTTCTCCAGAGAACCACAGCTTATGTCCATATTCTGTTGTTATCTCCCCAAAGCTTGTCAGTCTGACTTCGCACAGTCCGATAACGTACCAGCGATAGTGCTTGATAGATCTTGTATTCTTCCATATGCCTGAAGAGTAAGGATGTTCCATGTGCTGATGGCTATTCATTCTATTGGCAGTTTGATGGTGGCTTTCCCTCCAGTTGCTAACTTGGCACGCCTAACCTGAAGGGAGTCAGTGGGATGCGTGGTCGTTGGTAATCCAGTCCTCGACCGATCCGGCTTGGCATTCTTTTTCTTCTGCTTCATCATGTCCTTTCAGTAGGCTTGGAGAACTCGGTGGCACCCATCTCCTCTGCAAGTGCTTTAGACTCAGTTTAATGTTTTGCCTGGGACGTCAATGTAATCCCCAAACTGTAACCCCAAACTGGTTTAGCAATTCTAAAACATTTCAAAAGAATGTGAATTAATTCATATGCAAAAACAATACAAAAGGAAAATCTAGAGATGGGAAACTTGGATACATTTATCCATTTCTCAAGTGTATTTGTCTGTTTGAAAGAGAAGTGAGAGTGCAACTCTCTAAAATTCCTTTCTGTCATAATATAGTCTCATCTTGCTAATGTGTTTTTGCTGCTATTGTAATCGGTTTAGGAATTACAGAGTTGAAGAACTCTAACTCATAGTTTCCTTGTTGGGTGAGGGGTAAATAATTGTGTCTGATCTGTCTCAGTCACTTTAGCAGTTGCGGTGCGCTTTCAGAGTTTGTCTAAGGGTGTACTCGCACTAGGCGATCTGAACCGTGCCCAACCGTGTTTGACCTCCAAATTCTGGTTTGTTTGACTAGTGTGGTCGCTTCGTATGATGCCTCGGTGTGGTTTGTTTAACCGTCTACACTGCAATCAAGTGAAAATTGATACACGGCATGAATTATAAATCTATTAGGCAGTCTATTAGTGAAAGTTTTTTTCTTCCTGTTTTCTTTTAAACAAAAAGTTACACCGTAAATGATGTAAGCATGCTCCTGAGCATTAAGTGCAATGTGAGTACGGGCCAGCAGGGGAGTGGGGGCAATCTCGCCCGCAATCGCGTACAAGGAAACCGTGCCTAATGTGAATACACCCTTAATGTCTGTTGCTTTGTGCCATTTAAACTGGGGTTAACTTTTATTTGTCTTTTTTGCCTTAGGCCTCATGGCGCTGGGTCAAGATCTGAATGACATGAAAGAGAAAGATCTGTATGAGAAACAGCAGAATTTCATAACTGAAGAAAAATCTTTTAGTTGCTCACAGACTGAAAAGACTTCCTCTCAAAAGACAGAAACTAGCAGTAATTTCATCTGCAAACAGTGTGGAAAGAGTTTTTGTCAGCATAAAAACCTTGAAGTCCACATGGGAGTTCACACGGGAAAGAAGCCTTACACCTGCCAACAGTGTGGAAAAAGTTTCAACCAAAAAGGACACCTAACAGACCACATGAGAGTTCACACTGGAGAGAAGCCTTTTACCTGCCAACAATGTGGAAAAAGTTTTAAACGAAAAGGAACCCTTAAAGACCACATGAGTGTTCATACTGGAGAGAAGCATTTCACCTGCCAACAATGTGGAAAAAGTTTCAACCATAAAGGACGACTTAATTACCACATGAGAGTTCACACTGGAGAGAAGTCTTACACCTGCCCTCAGTGTGGAAAAAGTTTCAAAAGAAAAGGACACTTTAAAGATCACTTGAGAATTCATACAGGAGAGCTCCCTTTCACTTGCCAAGAATGTGGAAAAAGTTTCAAACTAAAAGGAACCCTTAAAGACCACATGAGAATTCACACAGGAGAGAAACCCTACACATGCCCTCAATGTGGAAAGAGTTTCAGTCGCAAAGGACAATTTAAAGATCACATTAGAATTCACACTGGAGAGAAGCCATTCACTTGCCAACAATGTGGAAAAAGTTTCAACCAAAAACCAGCCCTTAACACTCACATGATAACCCACACTGGAGAGAAGCCTTACACCTGCCAACAGTGTAGAAAAAGTTTCAAACTAAAAGCACACCTTAAAGACCACATGAGAATTCACACTGGAGAGAAACCCTACACATGCCCTCAGTGTGGAAAAAGTTTCAACCAACCAGGAACCCTTAACATGCACATGAGAATTCACACTGGAGAGAATCCGTTCGTATGTGATCGATGTGGAAAGAGTTTTAGATATAAAGTTACCTTAAAGTACCACATGAGCCTTCACTTATGAGAGAAAATTTTTTTGTCATAAGTGTGGAATGAGTTTCAGAAAAACCTTGGGTTCATGTAATAATTCATACTGGAAAGAGAACCCTTTCATGTGCCATCGATGGAAAGACTTACAGAAACAAAGTAAACCTCAAGGTTCACATAAGAGTTTTTGTTATAGAGAGGTCTTGTACCAGCCCTGAAAGCCCTGATATACTCACTGCAAATTTCATTTCCAGTCTTCGCTTAGTAGCATTGGAGTTAAGTGAACATCTCGAGTGGCATTTAAATGAATATGTAAATATGTGCTGTGAATTTTTCTTTCAGTAACAAAATAAATGCAGTGGGAAAAGTGCAGTTGTGAAAGAGCAGATCATAGTGATGTGGATTTGTTTGCACCAGATCTGCAGTTCAGCTCCCCAGTCACGTCACATACACAATTATACAGATTGCTTTAAATCAAGCAGCTTTACAGTATTAAACATGAAAAAAACAAAGATAGTGTCAATTTCTTTTTTTGGGGAAGCTGTTTCGAACTCCGAACAAACTTCGTTTTTGGCCTGATTTTGTTCTAAATAACATCACACCAGTTTGTTCTTTTTATTTCTGTTGAAGAAATTGAGATAGAGTAAATAGATAGTTCTGATAGTTAGATCTCTCTGCAATCACACATTTCATTTTGATCTACTAATTCTTAATGAATTTAAATATTCTTTAAGTTCTTTTTTCTTTGTAATATGAAGACCAAGAATTTTGATTTTATTCTTGACTGAGAATGTCAGTGCTTTGTAGATTATTGAACCGAGAGCAGTTCACACTTGCTTAGATATAAGCCAGAAACACTTGAAAAACGGTATGGTATTGATAACTTTTAGAATCTCTGATTCATCCCATAAATCAACATTTTAATGTTTTTCTGTATGTTGATTTCTATGCAGACAGGACTTTTATTTTGGTGTGGCTGTGTGACCTCAAAAAAACTGCGTCGCACTCCTGCTGCATCTGATGTGATTCGACTGAAGAAAGGTTTGTATTCATTTGAAGTGTTTAAATTAATGCAACTATTTCAGACACTTTATAGACAACTGTGAATGTGTCTATAATAACAAGAATGAATGTTGTCTTTGTTAGTAAAGCGTATTTACACTTGAGTAACAGAAAAGGTGCATCTCATTCTCCTTAAATAGAACCAAATGTAAACAAACAAACATGTGAAATGACTAACATAAACTAACTGCTGATGTTTATCTGTTTAAAACTAAAACTAAATAAAGAGCTTGTGTAGTTTGTTTCTTTATTGATTTGCAATTCTAGTTTTCTAATGTTTTTAGTCTAATCAGATCATTAAAGTTAATTAACTCTCACTCTGACTCTCTTCCCAGTGCACTGAACTACTGAACTAGAGCATATTGAGACACACCCAGAGATTTAGTGTGGATTTATTTTCCTTTTTATGTTGATTATTATCATCTTAAACAGGACAAACACACAGAAAAACTCCTGGTGAAGTGACTGAGATCCACTATTATAAAGATGGAGTTTATTCTAGAGAAAAATGAAGATGTGAAGATTGAAGAAACAATCAGTGCGAAACAAGAAGATACTGAGGAACAAACGGGTCAGTTTCATTCTCAAAGCTGAACTCAGTCATTTGATCTTTATTAAAATGTCCAGCTCTTTTAATTATTTGGTTTTAATTATTCGGGTCACCTCATGTGGACAGACATGTTGAGATGCCAAAAAAAAACAGGCAGAGATACGAGCAAAGACAAATATCATCCGGTTGAAATGAAGATAATGAAAATAAAGCTGTAAATAATCTGTATTAGGCCACGTGTCCATCAAAAACCAATGGACCACCTTATTCACATCAAACGCACACTCAGTAGGGGGTTCATCTTTTCTCTTGCTGCATTGACAAAAGAATTGTTTAGGCTAATGTCTGTCTGTGCACGACACCAGCAGTACACTTGCGTTCAGCAGAGGTTGTACAGTACTGTGTTCAGTAGCTACTTGTCTACTAGAGCTCCTGTATGGTGCACACATATTAACGTTTATTTTAAGTTTATTTTTTTATAAATCCCGATATGTGCATGGAAAACTGAGTACACACGTTTCAGTGCCTTTTTTGTGCGTACGCAATGTTTGTACATCAGGCCCCTGATGTTTTCTGGCACATTTGGTGTTCTCGGTTTCTTGAAGATACTCTATGAATGATATCCTTTTAATTTTTGGTCTATAAAATGTCCCTGTTATTCATTTACTCAGATATGCCCTGTTGTATTATTTCTATTTTTGTTATTTTAAAAGTGTGAAACTGCGTAACCAATGAGGTTCATTCTAGGTTCAATCTTGTGTGTTATGCAGCACATTTGACCTTCCGGAAGAGGTTTGTTCATGTGTGTTATTCAAGTTAGGTTGAGCTTCTGCTTATGTTCGCTAATCAATGTTAACATGCGAGAAAAAGCCTAAATTAAATCTGTTCATCATAAGAAGCGCTTGATTTCCTTCAGAAAATCTGGACTAAACTGCTCGATTCATAAGGATTAGTTTTCCGATCTCTTTATGAAATTGTTAAAGCGTCAAAGTGGTAATTACAAAGGCAGTGAATGGAAAGAAATCTGACAGCATTCTGTCATCAAAAATATTTGTGTTCCAGAGATGAACAAAAGTCCTATGGGTTTTTGAATGACATGAGGGAGAGTAATAATGGCAGAATTTATTTTAGGGTGAACTAACCCTTTAACTCACCTGACTGAAGGTTTCTAGTAACCCTGAAGACCTTGATTAGCTGGATAAGGTGTATTTAAATAGGGTTGGAGATAAACTCTGCAGGACAGTGGCCCTCCAGGAGCAGAGTTTGAGACCACTGGTCTATAGACTATAGTAAGATAATACTCTCTTGGCCATAGACGGTTAAATCCTAATACATGTCCAACACTTTGTAAGAGCATGATTGGGGACTCTGTTTAGGTGCAAACCAATGAACAACCTAAAGTGTGATACAAACAAAGGCTTTATTAACTATACTAAACACTTTCACTTTTCTAACATAAATACACAAGCATACAGTTTGAGTTTGATGTAGCAAGAAGGTTTAGACTGAAGCAGAGTAAAGAATAAATGAATTAAGTTATTCTAATATTTGATATTCATTTATATACACACCTTAAGAGGTGAGTGAGCGAATAAGGAGTTGTACTTTCAGAAGGAAAGTTTGCGATCCTTTATCTTCTAGTGGGTGTTTTATATAAATTAGATTGGGTGTTGAGGGAAGAACTTTCAAGATTCTTGAAACCGTAATATGTATCCGAGTAAGCAAAACATAATTTAAACCAAATTTGCCTATTTCTATTATTTCTGTTATTGTCGTTATTGCATCACGCCTCAAAAACGCGTCTCGAGATCCTCGCGTTTTATGCTGCGTTTTTTTTTTTTAAACCATTCCTGAGCGCTGCGTCTCACATTTTTAGAAGCAAAGATGCATTCTGTGTGAATGGCCCCTTAAGCCGAGTTCAGACTGCACGATTTTAGCCCCGATTTTGGCTCGCCGACCGGTTTTGAGAAATCGCCGACAAATGCCCGAAATCACAGGCAAATCGGTGCTCGTTCACGCGAGTGACAATCACGCAGTGTGAATGAGCAAAGACGTGATCTGAGAGAATCGCAGACGAGTCGCCCGTGAGATATTTGGCATGCTAAATATCTGGACCTGTCGGCGATTCAAAATCCTGCTGTGTGAAAAGTGTTCTGACTGAAAACTACATCGGCGATGACCGACAGCCAATGAGAGAGCAAGATACAGTGCAGCGGGAGTTCGGGGAGGAGTTATAGACCACCCTCGTTGCAGAACACACAATCCTTGTTCCTCGCGTCTCCCCAACCATTTCCTCCTCCTATTCTTCTTTTCTTTTTCTTGTTTTCGCTGCAAATCAGTGCACAGGCAATTCATATTGCAAGCTTCTTGCGGGCTACCATTTTTAATAATAATAATAACAACTCCGGTCTTGCACGCGTGATATCGCGTTGTTTCCTTGTCGCATCTCACGTGTTTGGTTGTGAAATGTAGTTTGCGTCCCAGACAGAGTTGTCGGCGATTCTTCCTATTGTAAAGTCATGCAGTGTGAAACCTTCTGTCGCCGATCCATCGTGCAGTATGAACACAGCAGCGACTGAATGCTGGCCAAGATAGTCATGTAGTGTGAAAAGAACAGTGACCCGACTACTTTGAAAATCATGCAGTCTGAACTCGGCTTTAGAGTTGAGCCTTAGATCACGTGCCCGGAGCAGCTGCTGTTGCACTGTGGTGGCGCTGTTTCGAAAACTAGTGTAAACAAACACTTTGTTTCTAATGTAGTACCAAACTTTATTCATCTTAAACACTGTATACTATGCAGTGGACGATGTTAAAGCCATATACGAGACATACATGAGGACGAATGCATTGTTGATTGGCGCAACCTAGCGTGCAGGCGTAATTCAGCAGAATATGATCAGTCATTTCTCATTCGGTCCATTCTTTCACGATTCGCCTAGCTTTTTCACGTCGGTTTTAGTGTGAAAGAGCCTTAGGGTGTACTCACAGTAGGCAATCTGAGCCGTGCCCAATCGTGTTTGACCTCTAAAGTCTGGCGTTTGACTTGTATGATTGCTTGGTACCATCATACCTCAGGGCGGTTTGTTTAATTGTCCACACTGCAATCAAATGAAAATTGCTTAATGTTAAATGGCATAAATGATAAATACAAAGTTTTGTCATAAAACTCTAGATGGCACTGGCTAATAGGTCCTTTAACTCAACCTGCTTGTAATTCAGGTGTCAGGTCAACAACAGTCCTGTTATAATGCCTAGTGAATTACTAAGCATTTATGCAGCTGCAAGCAGGCGATGTAGTTGCCATAAGGATACAGAGACGAGCTTTGCTGAACTCTTTAAAGTGATATAAGCTTTCAGTTTTGGCTAATGATCTACTGAGTATCTGTGCACATGCTTTGGAGAACGTCAGTCATAGCGATCTCACACTGCAATGAGTCTCCTTTTTACACTCATGTTGTTAAAGCAAATACCTCAGCATTTTGAGCAGTAAGTGATTCTGACTGAGAACACTTCTGACACCAACGCTGAGCACTCAGGATCACCTACATGTCTGGGATTGGCCACACTGCCCACGTTATTGTTATGTTGTCATACCCATTACCATGTCAAACACTCAGAGAGTAGTCATGACAGAAATCTATTAGGCACTCTATTAGTGAAAGTGCTCTTCTTCCTGCTTTCTTTAAAACTAAAACTTGCATCATTAATGATGCAAGTATGTTCCGCTCAGAGCGTTTAATGCAGTGTGAGTGCGGTAGAGTGGGGACAATCGCCAGGGCATGGTAAAAGACAACCATGCCTAGTGTGAATACACCCTTAATGTCTATTGCTTTGTGCCATTTAAACTGAGGTTAACTTTTATTTGTCTTTTTTGCCTTAGACCTGATGGTGCTGAGAGAGGAGAGTCAAGTTCTGAATGACATGAAAGAGAAAGATCTGAATGAGAAACAGCATGATTTCAAAATTGAAGAAAAATCTTTTAGTTGCTCACAGACTGAAAAGACTTCTTTGCAAAAAAGAGCTCAAAATACAGAAACTAGCAGTCAATTCATCTGCAAACAGTGTGGAAAGAGCTTCTGTCAACATAAAAACCTTGAAGTCCACATGGGAGTTCACACCGGAGAGAAACTCTACACATGCTCTCAGTGTGGAAAAAGTTTCAACCATAAAGGACACCTTAAAGTCCACATGGAAGTTCACACTGGAGATAAGCCTTTCACCTGCCAACAATGTGGGAAAACTTTCAAATGTAAAGACAACCTTAAAGTCCATATGATAGTTCACACTGAAGAGAAGCCTTTCACTTGCCCTCAGTGTGGAAAAAGTTTCAAACGAAGAGGAACCCTTAAAGACCACTTGAGAATTCATACAGGAGAGCTCCCTTTCTCATGCCAACAATGTGGAAAACGTTTCAAAATGACAGGACACCTTAAAGACCACATGAGAGTTCACACTGGAGAGAAACCCTACACATGCCCTCAGTGTGGAAAGAGTTTTGGTTACAAAGGACAATTTAAAGACCACATAAGAATTCACACTGGAGAGAAACCCTACATATGCCAACAATGTGGAAAGAGTTTCAACCAACCAGGAATCCTTAACACACACATGAGAACTCACACTGGAGAGAAACTCTACACATGTTCTCAGTGTGGAAAAAGTTTCAACCATAAAGGACACCTTAATGTCCACATGGAAGTTCACACTGGAGAGAAGCCTTTCACTTGCCAACAATGTGGAAAAAGTTTCAAACGTAAAGTCTACCTTAAAGGCCATATGATAGTTCACACTGAAGAGAAGTCTTACACCTGCCCTCAGTGTGGAAAAACGTTTCAAACGAAGCGGAAACCTTAAAAACCATATGAAAATTCACACAGGAGAGCTCCCTTTCTCCTGCCAACAATGTGGAAAAAGTTTCAAACTAAAAGGAATCCTTAAAGACCACATGAGAGTTCACACTGGAGAGAAACCCTACACATGCCCTCAGTGTGGAAAGAGTTTCAGTAACAAAAAACAATTTAAAGCCCACATAAGAATTCACACTGGAGAGAAACCCTACAAGTGCCCTGACTGTGGAAAGAGTTTTGGTCACAAAGGACAATTTAAAGATCACATGAGAATTCACACTGGAGAGAATTCGTTCATATGTGATCTATGTGGAAAGAGTTTTAAATATAAAGGAACCTTAAAGTACCACATGGGCCTTCACTCAAGGTTCACATAAGAGTTTTGTTATAGAGAGGACTTGTCCAGCACTGAAAGCCCTGATATACTCACTGCAAAGTTCTTTTCCAGTCTTTGCTTAGTAGTAGCAGACTGAAGTGAACATCTCAAGTGTTGCATTTGAATGAATATGCAAATATGCACTGTGCATTTTCCTTTTAGTAACAAAATAAATGCGGTGGGAAAAGTGTGAAAGCCTTGTTTGCAGCATATCTGCAATTCTCCCCAGTCACGTCACATACACAATTATACTGATTGATTTAAATCAAGCAGCTTTATAGTATGAACATGAAAAAAACAGATATAGTGTTACTTTCAATAGAATTACAACTTCAATTTCTACTATGAAGCAGCCCTAAAAAAGTTGGAGCCCTAAAGCACACCTACCTATTACATAATCACCACTGACCAATAGTAGTTTGACCTGCCAGTGTCTACCCACCAGAACTTTTAGGAAAGTTTTGAACACCAAACAAACTTTATTTTGGCCTGATTTTGTTCTAAATGACATCTCACTATTTTTTTTCTTCGATTTCTCTTGAAGTGTATCGAAATGTATTGAAATGATTGAAATGTAACATTTATTACATTTCTGGAGGTTAACAAAATAGAGCAATTTCAATAATCACTTATGTATTGGCTCTGGAGGAAAACATCTTAATTTTGCTCAGTGTTATTAAAAAAAATACAGTTACACATGAAAGTCATGCAAATGTTCAACCCTATTAATGTTTTTTTTGATGTCATTACTCACAGAAATACCAATTTTTACATGTGAACTGCAAGCCAAGTACTAATAAATGCAATGGAACATGCAAAGTTTTTAATATTAAATTTTCCTATTCATCAATAAAATAAAAATTAAGCATGGATAATAACAGTTCTAAGAACTATTTTATATGTAAAAATGTCAACAATTAAATCAAAATATGGTTTAAAAAAGATCTATGCTGATACCGATACTTTCATATTTGGTACTCGTCGATACGATACCTGTATTTTCATTGCGTTTGTAATTTTGAAATATATTAGAGAAACCAAAAGAATATAGATCTTATTTATTGGTTTAATTTGTTTAACAAATATGTATTTCCTTCAGTTATTTTCATGCTTAATTATGCCTGATAAATGTTTTGTACAAGCTTCTGTTACTTTCACTGTTCATTCTGTTGCTCTATCATTGTATCTTTCGTTTAACTCTTTTCCTGCCATTGACAGAAATTTCTGTCATTTATGAGAAATCGCTTCCCCGCCATTGACGGAAATTGGGCTTTCGGTGTTTTCACTGTTATATGGTAGGGGGTGCTATTATACTTCTTCTGAAAGATTACTAAATCTCCTGATCAAAACACAGGTGAAGAAGCAGAAACAAGCGATACCCTATGTAAGCATATGCATACGTAAAATAACGCGATCAACATTAAACGGCATATAAATTAAAACTAATGTTACTGAATGAAATGTCGACCCAGGAGGAGCTATAGGACTGTGTAGCTTAGGGGTCTTGATGGACCTGCTGATACCAATTTTTTTCTGATTCAGATTTTTCTAAGAACTATAATTGACAGCAGATACAAACAAAAATCTACTTTTCTTCAATGAAAATTTTTATTTAAAAAAAAAAGAAGTAAAAAGTCAGCAACAAAATAAGAACAAATACACAAATTGCAAACAACAGCACAAATAAATGCAATAGTATAAAGAGAGATATGAAAGTTTTTCAGGTGGGTATAACAGTAATGTTCAGGTAAGAAATACTACATAAATGGAAGTAATAAAATGTAAAATAACACTGGATAGTCTTCGTTGTAAAAATTAAATACAGATTAATGCTTACAATTTAAGTTACAAAAGTTATTCAGTCAAGAGCAAAGAAAGATTAGGGGTTCAAGCACATATCAACATTCTCCTCTAAAAGTGATTGGCCAGACCAAACCGTAAGTTGTAGAGACCTGAAACTTTGAGGGCTGGTAGTACTCACACCACCTACAGATTTGATCTCACCTACTTTTGCGAATTAGTCCTAGGTTTTGGACCATCACTCGGGCAGTGATTAAATAAAAGAAATGCTTACATCCTTTACATGCCTTGTTTATGCTTTATACTTGTGACATGAGCTCTTTGTCTTTACCTGTAAGGACAGGCTCCTAAAATACATATAAAATTACAATGTTTCATTTTTAGTCAGACTTGATGACTGCAGCGAGACACAGTACGATCTCAATAAAGAATCCAGCTGAAGATTCAGAGTCTCCTGGTCTTCATCTGTGTTTGCTACAGGTGTAACTCAATATTGTGGGAATTTTGTTCTCAGATCTTTTAATTTCACTAATAATATACTTTTATGCCTGGTTTCGCAGACAAGGCTTAAGATAGTCTCAGACTAAAATGCATGTTTGAGCTGTTTGAACTGAAAGCAACTTGCTCTGACTCTTTAAATGTGTCAGTGGTGTTGTTTTGTCTCACAATGTCTCAGAAGTTACTTAAATGTCCTAATTGATCTAAGGCCTACTCCTGGCTTAATCACCTTGTCTGTGAAACCCTAGAGATCGTGTTTCTAATAAACCGGTTATTGCATCTTTTATTTAGAAACTTAAAGGATTAGTTCACTTTCAAATAAACTTTTCCTGATAATTTACTCACCCCCATGTCATCCAAGATGTTCATGTCTTTCTTTCTTTAGTCGAAAAGAAATGAAGGTTTTTGATGAAAACATTCCAGGATTATTCTCCTTATAGTGGACTTCAATGGAGCCCAAACGGTTGAAGGTCAAAATTACAGTTTCAGTGCAGCTTCAAAGGGCTTTAAACGATACCATACGAGGAATAAGAGTCTTATCAAGAAAAATGATCCGTCATTTTCGAAAAAAATGTAAATGTATATGCTTTATATAAACAAATGATCGCCTTTTAAGTGCTTCCACCAAAACCACATTTCCATATTCTCCAAAAAGCTTACGCTGTATGTCCTACGCCTTCCATATTCAACTTACGGAAAAAACGTAACTGCCGCTGCGTTCGTTCCGCAAGTTGAATAGGGAAGGCGTAGGAATAATTAATTTAAAATAAATTATTTAAACCATTTTAATTTAAGTACTCCACTCAAAATCCCCCATTAATGTAATATCCTTCACAGTCATGCACTTTAACCAAATAAAGTTGAAATTTGATTTTATTTATTGCCCCAAAATTCTGTGGGGAAATTGAGATGGAGTAAATAGACAGTTCTGATAGTTTGATCTCTCTGCAATCACACAAATAATTTTGATCTTAATGAGTTTAAAATATTCTTTAAATTCTTTACAATCCTTTGTAATATGAAGACCAAGAATTTTGACTTTATTCTTGACTGAGAATGTCAGTGCTTTGTAGATTATTGAACTGAGAGCAGTTCACACTTGCTTAGATATAAACCAGAAGCTCTTGAAAAACGTTATGGTATTGATAACTTTTAGAATCTCTGATTCATCCCATAAATCAACAATATGAATGGTTTTTCTGTATGAACACTTCTATTAGTTTTAACGTGCAGACAGGACTTTTATTTTGATATGGCTGTGTGACGTCAAAAACCTGCGCCGCGCTCCGGCATCTGGTGTGATTCGACTGAAGAAAGGTTTGTGTTTGTACTCATTTAAAGTGTTTAAATTAATACAATCATTCCAGACACGTTATAGACAGCTGTGAATGTGTCTATAATAACAAGAATGAACGTGGTCTTTGTTAGTAAAGCGTATTCACACTTGAATAACAGAAAAGGTGCATTTCATTCTCCTTCAATAGAACCAAATGTAAACAAACATGTGAAATGACTAACATAAACTGTTGTTTATCTGTATAATCTATTAAATGATTTACAGAACATTTAATAATACAAAAAATGACTAAATGAAGAGCTTGTGTTCCTTTATTGATTTGCAATTTCAGTTTCTAATGTTTTTAGTCCAATCAGATCATTCAAGTCCATTAACTCTGACTCTCTTCCCAGTGCACTGAACTAGAGCATATTGAGACACACCCAGAGATTTAGTGTGGATTTATTTTTCTTTCTGTTAATTATTCTCATCTTAAACAGGACAAACACACAGAAAAACTCCTGGTGAAGCGACTGAGATCCACGTTACATTATAAAGATGGAGTTTATTCTAGAGAAAAATGAAGATGTGAAGATTGAAGAAACATTCAGTGTGAAACAAGAAAATACTGAGGAACAAACAGGTCAGTTTTATTCTCAAAGCTGAACTCCATCATTTGATCCTTATTAAAATGTCCCGCTAAACTGAAATTAACGATATTTTTGAATAATGTCATATGAGTGTCTTAATTAAAGTGGTTTTATTTATTTGGGTCACCTCATGTGGACAGACATGTTAAGATCACATGACCAGACAAATACTAATGCTGCCTTCAACCTGAGAAGATCCAAGTTGAGATGTCAAAAAAAAAAAAAAAAGGCAGACAGCGATACGAGCAAAGACAAATATCATCAGGTTGAAATGACAAATAAAGCTGTGAATTATCTGCATAGGCCATATGTCCAACAAAATGCTTTTTCCTGAGGCCAGATTATTTTTCCAATTGTTTTTGATGGGAGTGCCTCATTTTTAAAACGCCAGCAGTGTGACGAGGTGCTGAGCATCTATTTTACACTCAGCGCTTCAGTGTTTTTTTTTTTTTTACCGGCTACTGATATTTGAAAAATGTTCAACTATTTTGAAAAATGTTCAACAATACAGAAACAAACTATCTGTGAAATGAGATTCTAATAATATACAAAACAGCTCAATCTCCTTATTTAATTTCTTAAAAACGATTATATGAAGAACAGGTGGATTAATTTTGTGAAGAGCCATCTTGATAAAGAGCTGACAATCCCCACCAACACCTGCCTCTGCAGTGATAATTTGACACTGAATAGTTTTACAAACTGTCATCAGAGACAACTGGGACTCACTGATAATTCGCTGTTATTGGTGAATGAGGCTGAATGACTATATCCCGCCTCAACCTTCATCCTCCCATCCCGCCGACAACTGATGACATGGGGTTGGACAGACTATCTCCTGTCCCGGCCTTCATCCTGGATCTGGTGCCATAGTAGGCAGTACGTGCCCACCAATGAGTGTAAACTGCCTTGTGTGCTTACTGGCCAGCCTCCGCCTCTGCTCAGCCTAAGCAACAGCCTCCACCTAGTCAGCAGAGGGCTTGCCACAAGAGAGGCGTCCCGTCCCCGGCCAAGCCTGCTGGCAAGAGGTGAACAAACGGCCCTGAGACAGGCAACCCTGAGGTAGAAGGGATTGCTCTCAGGGTCTCAGGACTTTGGGAATGACAGTGTGCGATACCACGCCTCGCCACTCTCGTTCCCCTCTTCTCAGTGGGCCGAAGACGACAGTGCATGAAGCTATGCTTCGCCCCTCTCACTCCCCACTGAAGAAGGAGGTGAGGAAGACAGTGTGCGACGCCACGAAGCCTCGCCGCTCTCATCCCCTCCTTCACTGGCCAGCGGGCAGCAGGATACGGCTCGAGAGCACTACCAGACCTTCTCACGCACCCTTTGTCCCCACGTGGAAGTAGGTTGGTGTTGCATTACACACCCAGACCCCATTTCAGGGTGCTATGCCTCCTGAGTCGGGTCCCTGTCTTCCACCTCGCTGCCCTATGGTGCATCTGTGGAGCGGGTGGGCTCATTAGTACGGTCTGTGGAAGCCTGGCTAGCACCTCCAAGGTCATCCCTCTGGCTCACCCGCACCATCAGGCTCGGCTATGCAGTTCAGTTTGCATCCTTACAAGTTCCAGGGCATCTACTTCACTCCTGTGTGGAGCAGCAATGCCACAATCTTACGGAAAGAGATTGAAGTCCTGTTGGCGAAGGATGCAATCGAGCCAGTCCCTCCAGCCGAGATGAGGTTAGGGTTCTACAGCTCCTATTTCATTGTACCCAAGAAAGGCGGTGGGTTACAGCCAATCTTGGACCTGCTTGGACACTTCACAAGCTCCCGTTCAAGATGTTGACGCAGAAGCGCATTTTCGAATGCATCCGTCCCCAAGATCACTCATCTCAGTATAACAATATAGTTTGGAAAAGCCAATATGGCATGTTTACTAATGTAAATTATTAATATGCAGGCAGAATATGCAGGATTCATATTTAAACACTCATTTTGTGGTTTTATATTCACAGACACTAGTCTATATCACAATTATAATAAAGGAATAAAAAACTTAGGAATAAAAAACTTACCATTCACTTACCATTCGCAATTCTCAGCTGGATCAAGTTGATCCTCGAAAAGAAATTGAAACCGGTTACGCTCTTCCTCTGAGGTAAATCCTTTTAGAATTATTCCTAATTTCAAAAATATGAAAAGTACAGTAGTCAACATTTGAAGTGGATCAAAAAAGTTCATCAAAGTTGTCCTAAGAAGAAGGCTTTAAGACAAATTTGATGAAAGGTTTTGATCCACTTCAAATGTTGACTACTATAGATGAATCCAACTAAGCTTTATGCATTTTTTCGAGTTGATGTAGCTGTTGAGTCATGGATCGCCTCAGAATTTGAATGCTGTCCGCTCTCTGTGGGCATGGCCCATCACAAACGACTGATTGATTATTTCGATGTGACTTGACATTTCAACGTTTCATTAGACATATGTCTAATGTTTGTGTGATAAGTATTCTCTAAGTTACAGTTCATTTTTTAATAACTATCAGAATGGACTTATTGAGAAAGTGACGTCAGATAATGCATCATGTTATTTTTCTTAATTTTGCAAAAAACACATTTAGTTTTTACTCTGATTGCACACATATAAGAGTAGACATTCTTTAGTTTCAATTGATATATTTTATCTGTATGAAAAAAAAATTATGGAATAATAAGTCGATTTTGTTATTTTTAATAATTTATTAAGAAAAAAAAAAAAAAATTTTAGCCACGCGTGGCTGTCTTTACAGGTTAATTTGATGATAGGCATGTGATTAATCAGCACAAAAGGGTGCGATTAATTGTGATTTAAAAATTTTAATCTATTGATAGCCCTAGTAAAAAATATTTGGATCAAGTGAATGATTTGAGGGATTTCTGATGGAATCTGTCTTAAACATCCTGCCAACACTCGTCCAGTGTAGTTTAGTGAGAGCGTCTATATCAGTGGTCTCAAACTCAGCTCCTGGAGGGCCACAGTCCTGGAGAGTTTAGCTCCATTCAGCTTTAACTCACCTGCCTGAAAGTTTCTAGTAACCCTGAAGACCTTGGCTGCGTCCGAAAACCTAGGTAGCTGTCTTGCTGCCTTGCTGTCTTATAAGAGAATGACTTGTACGGCAGCGTTTGTGCATGAAGGCACCTCACGAAACTGATTTCGGACAGACTTCTGAGGCAGCATAACAGTTTAATGATCTACAGCAATATAACACGAGCTTTGGTGAGAACTAAACAAATATTTAATTATTACAGTAGTAATTTCTCGATAGAAATGATATCAAAAAACACAAACTGAGCAGCAAACGCAACTAACGCAACTTCTGTGACTAGCTCAACTGTCACAGAATGGAAAGCACAGGATTGTGGGATATCAAAGGCAGCTAAGGATACATCTATGCTTCCTTCAAAAATCGATCTGAGGAAGGTATCTCATGAGACAGGAAGTGAAGCTAACATTAGATTCGGACGTGCCTTGATGCCTTCCTACCTTGAAATGTGTCCTCAGAAGGCAGCATTTTACAGTTTTCGGATGCAGCCCTTGATTAGCTGGATCGTGTGTGTTCAATTAGGGTTGAAACTAAACTCTGGAGGACATTGGCACTCCAGGAGCAGAGTTTGAGACCACTGGTCTATAGACTATAGTAACATAATACTCTCTTGGCCATAGACTGTTAAATCGTAATACTTATCCAACACCTTGTATGTGCATGTAGCTGTGATCAGCATGATTGGGGACTCTGTTTAGGTGCAAACCAATGAACAACCTAAAGTGTGATACAAACAAAGACTTTATTAACTACACTAAACAAACTGATCTAAAATAAATATATAAGCATACAGTTTGAGTTTCCTTCAGTATAAACATTCTTCCTACATCAGAGTAAAGAATAAAAAAAATGTTAAAAGTTATGTCAATTGTCGCTTTAACTATGAACGATTTTACTTCTAGGAACTCCTTTTGAGGGAACTAAAGTAGCTCCAGTACTGTCTAAACCAATACTATAGGAACTATCAGTGACATAAGTGTACATTGATTGGTCAAACGTATGTGAAACGCTGGCATTTTTAAAAAGCTGTGTAAACATATTTACTTCACAAACATGGAAAACAGCGATAACTGCATTTACCTGTTGTGTGCAGGGCTGTGTTCTTTTCTCCAAGGAAACTGTGCCTAGTGTCTGATGCTTTGTGCCATTTAAACTGGGGATAACTTTTATTTGTCTTTTTTGCCTTAGACCTGATGGCGCTGAGTCAAGATCTGAATGACATGAAAGAGAAACAACTGTATGAGAAACGGCATGATTTCATAACTGAAGAAAAATCTTTTAGTTGCTCACAGACTGAAAAGACTTCCTTCAACCGAAAAGGAGACCGCATGAGAGTTCACACTGGAGAGAGCCTTTATGCCTGCCCACAGTGTGGAATAAATTTTACTCGAAAAGGAAACTTAAAAAGGCACATGGGAATTCACACTAGAGAGAAGTCTTACACCTGCCAACAGTGTGGGAAAGTTTTTAACCTAAAAAGAAGTCTTAATTGCCACATGAGCGTTCATACTGGAGAGAAGCATTTCAGCTGCCCTCAGTGTGGAAAAAGTTTCAAGGGAAAAGGAAGACTTAATTACCACATGAAAATTCACACTGAAGAGAAGCCTTTTACCTGCCCTCAGTGTGGAAAAAGTTTCAAACTAAAAGGAACCCTTAAAGACCATATGATAATTCACACTGGAGAGCTCCCTTTCTCATGCCAACAATGTGGAAAAAGTTTCAAACTAAAAGGACACCTTACAGACCATATGAGAATTCACACAGGAGAGAAACCCTACACATGCCCTCAGTGTGGAAAGAGTTTCAGTCGCAAAGAACAATTTAAAAACCACATAAGAATTCACACTGGAGAGAAGCCTTTCACCTGCCAACAATGTGGAAAAACTTTCAACCAAAAAGCAATCCTTAACACACACATGAGAATTCACACTGGAGAGAAGCCTTACACTTGCCCTCAGTGTGGAAGGAGTTTCAAATTAAAAGGACACCTTAAAGACCACATGAGAATTCATACAAAAAGTTTCAACCAACCAGGAACCCTTAACATGCACAGAATTCACACTGGAGATAATTTGTTCATATGTGATCTATGTGGAAAGAGTTTTAAATATAAAGGAACCTTAACGTACCACATGAGCCTTCACTCAAGGTTCACATAAGAGTTTTTGTTATAGAGAGGTCTTGTACCAGCCCTGAAAGCCCTGATATACTCACTGCAAAGTTCTTTTCCAGTCTTTGCTTAGTGGCAGCGGACTTAATTGAACATCCCAAGTGGCATTTATATGAATATGTAAATGTGTGCTGTGCATTTTCCTTTCAGTAACAAAATAAATGCAAGGGAAAAGGTACTCGTTGATACAATACCTGTATTTTCATTGTATTTGTAATTTTAAAATATAAATTGACTTGTGTATTGTACAAGCTTCTGTTACTTTCACTGTTCATTCTGTTGCTCTATCATTCTATCTTTCATTTAACTCTTTTCCCGCCATTGACAGAAATCGCTTCCCCGCCATTGGGAATTTCCGACTTTCAGTGTTTTCACTATTATTTGGTAGGGGGTGTTATTACACATCTTCTTAAAAATGACTAAATCTCCTGATCAAAACACAGGTGAAGAAGCAGAAACAAGCGATACCCTATGTAAGCATATGCATGTAAAATAATGTGATCATCAACATTAAACAGCATATAAATCAAAACTAATGTTACTGAATTAAATGTTGACCCAGGAAGAGCTATAGGACTTTGAAGCTTTAGGGGTCTTGATGGACCTGCCGATACCGTTTTTTGCTGATTTAGATTTTCTTTCTTAAAAATAAGAATTAATAGCACATACAGACAAAAATCTACTTTTCTTCAACTGCATAAATAAATGCAATAGTATAAAGAGAGATATGAAATCAACAAGGCTTTAAGTTTTTCCGGTGGGTATAACAGTAGTGTTCTGGTAAGAAATACTACAGGAATGGAAATAATCAAATGTAAAATAAAGCTGGATAGTCTTCCTTGTAAAAATTAAATACAGATTAATGCTTACAATTTAAGTTACAAAAGTTATTCAGTCAAGAGCAGAGAAAGCGCGTATTAACATTCTCCTCTAAAAGTGATCGTGCAGACCAAACCGTAAGTCTTAAAGACCAAAAACTTTGAGGGCTGGTAGTACTGACACTAGCTACAACGTCACCAAGACTCACCCCGATCGGCCTGACGGGGGCGCTACAGTGGTGAAAAGTATGAAATCGCTCATAACTCTTAGGGAAGGATTTACTAACAGATTGCGCTAGTGCAAACCTCTTTTGGTGTTAAACTACTGTCAGGATTTACTAAAGACGCGCACTGCAAAATTAGTGCTGAAAAGGCATGAACTGAGTTGTTTTTGCAGCTGACCATATTGCATATGCAGTTTTAGGAGTTTCACTTTCAGACAAAAAATTTATGGGAGGAGAGTATTTAAATGAATCACGCAACACAATTCCCTAATGTTTGCACTAGTCAATTTACTGGTATTTGCGCCATTATGTCTTAAACCATTTTGCGATGTGGCTGCAATTGACCCTTCACTAAGCCACGCCTGAAAACCGCCACAGGCCAATCGTGGTTTAGCAACCGTTACTAGGCGCGGGAGGTCTGTCAAGCTTTCGAGTGAGGGAACATGCCGAAGCGTTGTGCTTATGGATTGTGTTAACCTGATACCCGGTATCCTAAAAGTTTGGACGGAGTGGTTGAATTTTTTTCCCTTCCCGAAACCTAAAACCCAAGGGGAGAAATGCCGGTGTTCTGACAATTTGTGCTACCCTGTCAGATTTTGCTACCTCCCATTGAAACAGTGGGTAACTTTAGCAAAATCTGACAAAATCCGAAAAATGCTAACGTTACCTATCAGATTGTGCTTCCAGCGTGATGGTTTATGGCTTTATTAACATATACACCTACCCAACATTAAACCTGCCCTTACAATAATGCAAATACAGTAATTTTGTGTTATTTATCATGACAACAATGATGTAATATTGATGTATGCATATGCAGTAAGCCCGGGTAGGACAATCTGATGGCTAGGTTAGCTAGCTAGATAACTCAGCACATCATTGCTTGGAAAGAATGACGGTTCTTTGTTCATAATTCATATATTTGGACGTGAAATAAAATGATTAAAGGCAAGACGGAGTTACGTTAGCCTGGCCTGCTTAAAATATAAGCGGGAGAATGTTATCATTGCAAAGTGGCCAGGCTAACGTCTTGTGTTTATTCCACAAGACTTATGGTTATTATTAGGTTATTTTCACAAATTTCACTTAACCTGCTGTGGATGAACAAAGCTTTTCCTCAATAAATTGTGTGTTTCCCATTTGAAATGTCAGCGTATGAGGTGGCTGCTGCTCGCGCTGGGAGCTTTAGCTTCAATTTTGATAAAATTATTTTCTAATCGGTTGCATATTATGTCGTGGATATATCCCTCGAATGCATACTGCAGTCCCTTTTGTCTTGCTCTCTCAGATATTTTACCTGTTCGCCAAAAATGACTAATTATCTCCTTGAAAACGTCTGACACCGGTGCATACATACTGTAAATGACTTGCCAGGCTCGAAAGCTTGACAGGCGTAGCAACAGTAACTAAGGAGGGCGGGGCTTAGCGAAGGGTCCATTGTTGCTGCTAGGAGGAGACACCGCAGAGAACAGAGAGCACGTGGTAGAAGGGAGAAAATATTTTCCACTCGTATTAATTTCTTTGGAATGCCAGAGGAAGATGTTATCCGTATATTACATGTAACAAGTTGCGCATGTGTCGACCTGCAATGCTAATTTGCACTGCTCTTGGTAGATTGCATTGGTCATTATGTAAATGATCTGACTGCGTCTGTGTTCTTTAAATTGCGCATCAGCAGTAGATTGGCGCAAAACTTTCCACTCCCATCTGCTCATTTGTGGAATTGCACTCTCACGCTAATTTGCCTGTTTAGTAAATTTGGCCCTTAAACCGTTAGGCGTAGGCTCGAGTGTGTTATGTCATTGGAATCCTTGACTCAAGACGGACAAATTTTGCCTGTCATTTGTCCTCAGATTTGATCTCGCTTTGGCGAAATTTTCAGGTATTTTGGATTTTTTGAAAAACCTTTTGCGAACTAGTCTTGGCCTGATCGGAATAGCAAAACATGGGATTTCTAAATCCAGATCATTCTGATCCAGATTAAACTTCTTGAACAACTGTCCCCAGGAGTCTGAATGTCAATAATTATCAGTAACTTGTGAATGGAAATATTTATTCACCAAACTAGACACACATGCAGTGGGTATGGAAAGTATTCAGACCCCCTTAAATTTTTCACTCTTTGTTATATTGCAGCCATTTGATAAAATCATTTAAGTTAATTTTTTTCCTCATTAATGTACACACAACACCCCATATTGACAGAAAAACACAGAATTGTTGACATTTTTGCAGATTTATTAAAAAAGAAAAACTGAAATATCACATGGTCCTAAGTATTCAGACCCTTTGCTGTGACACTCATATATTTAACTCAGGTGCTGTCCATTTCTTCTGATCATCCTTGAGATGGTTCTACACCTTTTTTTGAGTCCAGCTGTGTTTGATTATACTGATTGGACTTGATTAGGAAAGCTACACAACTGTCTATATAAGACCTTACAGCTCACAGTGCATGTCAGAGCAAATGAGAATCATGAGGTCAAAGGAACTGCCTGAAGAGCTCAGAGACAGAATTGTGGCAAGGCACAGATCTGGCCAAGGTTACAAAAAAATTTCTGCTGCACTTAAGGTTCCTAAGAGCACAGTGGCCTCCATAATCCTTAAATGGAAGACGTTTGGGACGACCAGAACCCTTCCTAGAGCTGGCCGTCCGGCCAAACTGAGCTATCGGGGGAGAAGAGCCTTGGTGAGAGAGGTAAAGAAGAACCCAAAGATCACTGTGGCTGAGCTCCAGAGATGCAGTCGGGAGATGGGAGAAAGTTGTAGATGACGGATAATGTTACCTAATGGGAGCATGTAGATGATGAACAGTAAAGGCCCAAGAACAGAACCCTGGGGAACACCGTGAGAAACAGGGGCAGTAGTGGACAGAGCACAGTTTTTAAGTAAAGCAGTAGGAGCAGGATCAAGATGACAGAAAGATGCATTTGATTTCTTGATTAGCTCAGAGATATAAGCAGGGGTTGGAGGGTTAAAGTCAGTAAGAATACCAGGTACAAAATCAGAGGGGAAGTCATGCAAGGGGTGAGAGAAGTTAGTAGGTGAAAAGAGATCATATATGTGATTTATTTTATTTTGAAAGAAGTGTAAGAATGACTCACAGAGGTCTTCTGAGTTACTCATGACAGGTGCAGGAGGGTTGGTGAGTTTATTGACCACAGAAAACAGTGTTTTGGGACGAGAGGATGCATTAGTAATGAGGGTAGAGAAGTAGCTGGAGCGTGCAGTGTTTAGAGCAGATTTGTTTGACTGTATGTGTTCCTTGAAGGCAATAAGATGCATATTCAAATCGGTTTTCCTGTGAAGGCATTCAAGGCGGCGACCAGTAGTTTTCAGTTTGCGAAATGCAGGAGTAAACCAGGGAGATGTATGTGTCGAGGGTACAAGTCTACATTTAAGAGAAGCGTGTATGTCAAGGGCATTGTAAATGGAGGCATTATATTTGGCAAAGATTTCAGGGGCACTAGTCTGTACAGTAATATTGGACAGGTGTGTTTGTACAGATTCAGAAAACGTTAATGGATTGATAGAATTGAGGTTACGGTAGGTTGTGGTGGTTTTCACCCTAAGGCAGGGAAGAGGCATTACACAGTTTAGTTCAATGAAGAGGTGATCAGAAAGTCCCATTTGAGAGCCAAGCATGTGTACTACTGCGTGTGTAGTCGCATGACTCCGCTCCGTCCAGTCAGCAGCATGGAAGCAACAAGGAGGCAAACACTCAGACAACACACACAGTGTGTGAGAGGTGAGCCCCAAGGTGCAATAAATTTCACTTGCGTCTTCACTAAACTTTTTCACCTGTATGTGTTTTAAGGCTTGCAATTTGGACATTCAAGTGATTTTAGATGAATGATAGCATGTGTATCATTATATTGAGCTACTGTCCTATGATTTATCAGTAAAGTATCTTTAGTATATTTTTCTAATTTTGAAGTAACTACTTGCAACCCACAGCTTCACAATTAAAACTGTAAAGCCCACTGTTGCAGAATTACAACATCACTTTAAACAATTTAAAAAGAAGCATTTGGGTTCTATTGTTTGTCCTCACAATGCTATTGGATATAAGAAGTGTTTATAGGTCCGGTCATCTGGCCATGAAGTCACTCTACCTTCAAACTTCGCGTTGAGCTCATCTCCTTTTTTTACATGACTGGATTTGTCAAGATTCAAGTAAGTAAAATTCCTTACATATTTTTTGTGTTTATTACAATGTCTAGAACACATAGATATTTCGTTATTTTGGAAAACATTAATCAAATTTGATTTAAGGTGCGTTCACATTTGTCATGTTTGGTTTGATTAAAACGAACCCTAGTGTGATTGCTCGGTTAGTGCGGTTCATTTGAACATATGTGAATGCTGCCATCCGAACCCTGGTGCGCACCAAACAAGCTTCCAAATGAACTCTGGTGCGGTTCGAATGATATATGAACACAACACAGACCAAAGACATGTAAACGAACCAAAAACAGGAAGACGAGACCCTAAAAAGGACAGAATCCTCACATATATCGTTTTTTCTCGTCATAGTCGTCAGACGCGCGTCTCCACGCAGCAGATCGTTTGTGTGACGGATGGATTCCCGCCACTGTTTTGACTCCTTTACACATTTTATAAGCTCTTCACGAGTTCCCAGCTGGCCAAAATATCATCACATGCAGGCTACACACACACAACGAGCGCATTTACCTCAGCATACAGCATTGTTTTGGATGTTCAGTAAGTTCTGTCTCAAAATAGTCAATACGTCATAAAATCCGACCAATCACGTTGTGAATGTATCCCTATGCCTGAAGGTTTGGTATCTTTTGGTTCGTTGATAAAATTGCCAATCTGAACACTAATCAGACCAGGACTAAATGTTTTTTTTTTCTTCTTTGGTCCTGACCAAACGAACCGAACTACAAGTGTGAACGCACCCTTAGAGATTAAGTCCATGTTGTAATTCTACAACGTTGGGTCAGAGTGGTAGTCAAAATAGCCTGTGCTCCTTACACATTACATAAGGACACTGCACATCTCACATGGTCACAAATTGTAATTTACTGTTAGATGATTCATTGTAACTAAGTTCTAAATGTGCATTTCTGTTAAATTTGTACTTAGTTTAGTTTAGACCATAATTAAAAATGGGGGGGGGTATACCTGTTGCATTGTTCAGAGATAGGTGTGAATGGTCTTGAACATGAACCTGTGCTCTGGGGGATGCATGTGTACCTTTTAGTATGATAAGAAGAGAGAATAATAGGCCAGCCAGCCAGTATTGTTTGAATGTAGTATTTTGATTTTTGATTAGCATTTGCATTGAAATTATAATACTTTGATGGATATAGATCTCTACCCTCGACACATGGTCTACCACCCTGTCTATTCCTTCAGTTTACTACAATATAAGACCCATATGTATTATTAACTTTTTTTTTTTTTTTACCTTTTCCATATCAGAATGCCAAGATGTTATCAGACCACCCCCCACTGGATGTACGCACAGACATGATTGCACATTTCCCAGTAAAGACGAAGAGAGGACGCTGCAGACCCTGCAATAATGGATACACAAATACACTGTGTAGCAAGTGCAGTGTTAGCCTGTACTTCTCAAAAGAACTGTCTTAGGGACTATCACTGCAAAACACAGACTTCATTCAAACCACATTGAAAGTGATAGAAGAAAAAGTTTTATAAATATTTTTTTTTCCCTCAATATTTTTATTAATAAATGCTTATTCATAAAAATATGATTGTTTGTGATTATCACTCATGATATATACTGTTATGAGCCTAAGTAAGCAATCAACCCTGCAAATGAATGCTTAAATGCTTTGTATATCTGTTCAGACAAAGTGAGTACAAATATAGAAATTCTGCTCCTAACTAGGCCCAACATTGCAATATTACAACATTTCCCTAAAAACTTACTAAAAAGTAAAATTTTGTCAGAGGCCTCCTAAAACAATATCTGAGAGGTCAAAAAAGAAATTTACTAATTTTTTTCTATATTTGGGTTTTACAGGGTTAATAGAAAGATGGTATGACTAATTCACACAACCGCAATCTCTCTCTCTCATTAATGCATTCAAATAAATGTACTTGTACTGTGCTAATTTATCTGTATCTGGTTTACAATGAGCAGAAATCTGTAAGAAATGTTATGAACCATAAATAAATAACTGCTTAAAGTGAGCTATGTCATGTCGGAGCACTCTTTCATTAGGAAAAAATATCATCCCACCATTAATAATCAAGCATATTTACGGTACAAAACTTGTCTGTGAACTGAGGGCAAAACAAAAATTGTTCATTATATAAAGAAACCATGCCTAGTGTGAGTACACCCTTAATGCCTGTTGCTTTGCGTCATTTAAACTGGGGATAACTTTTTTTTTTTGCCTTTTTTTTTTAGACCTGATGCCGCTGAAAGAGGAGAGTCAAGATCTGAATGACATGGAGAAAGATCTGAATGAGAAACAGCATGATTTCATAACTGAAGAAAAATCTTTTAGTTGCTCACAGACATCCTCACAAAAAAGAGAGACTAGAAGTCATTTCATCTGTAAACAGTGTGGAAAGAGTTTCAGTCAGCGTAAAAACCTTAAAGTCCACATGAGAGTTCACACCGGAGAGAAGCCTTACACCTGCCAACAGTGTGGAAAGAGTTTCAACCGAAAAGGAAACCTTAAAGTCCACATGAACGTTCACACTGGAGAGAGACATTATTCCTGCCAACAGTGTGGAATAAGTTTCACTCGAAAAGGAATCTTGAAAAGGCACATGGGAATTCACACTAGAGAGAAGTCTTACACCTGCCAACAGTGTGGGAAAGTTTTTAACCTAAAAAGAAGTCTTAATTGCCACATGAGCATTCATACTGGAGAGAAGCATTTCAGCTGCCAACAGTGTGGAAAGAGTTTCAGTCAGCATAAAAACCTTAAAGTCCACATGAGAATTCACACCGGAGAGAAGCCTTATACCTGCCAACAGTGTGGTAAAAGAAATCGAAATCAGTATCGAAAAAGAACCCTTAAAGTCTACATGAACGTTCACACTGGAGAGAGCCGTTATTCCTGCCAACAGTGTGGAATAAGTTTCACTCGAAAAGGAAACTTGAAAAGGCACATGGGAATTCACACTAGAGAGAAGTCTTACACCTGCCAACAGTGTGGGAAAGTTTTTAAGCTAAAAAGAAGTCTTAATTGCCACATGAGCGTTCATACTGGAGAGAAGCATTTCAGCTGCCAACAGTGTGGAAAAAGTTTCAAACTAACAGGACACCTTAAAGACCACATGAAAATTCACACAGGAGAGAAACCCTACACATGCCCTCAGTGTGGAAAAAGTTTCAACCGAAAAGGACGACTTAATTGCCACATAAGAATTCACACTGGAGAAAAGCCTTTCACCTGCCAACAGTGTGGAAAAAGTTTCAATATAAAAGGAAACCTTAAAGAACACATGAGAGTTCACACTGGAGAGAAACCCTACACATGCCCTCAGTGTGGAAAGAGTTTCAGTTACAAAGGACAATTTAAAGCCCATATAAGAATTCACACAGGAGAGAAACCCTACACATGCCCTCAGTGTGGAAAAGGTTTCATTCGAAAAGGACGACTTAATTGCCACATGAGAATTCACACTGGAGAGAAGCTATTCACTGCCAACAATGTGGAAAATGTTTCAACCAATCAGGATCCCTTAACATGCACATGAGAATTCACACTGGAGAGAAGCCTTATGCCCCAGGTATACTTCACTTTCCGCGCCCGGACACATCTTTCAAAGTATACTAAACCACGGATGTGCACGGATAACCAAGTTTGACACATGCACAATACACGTTTTCTATACTTCTAACAGACATCGTGTCATCAACCGGACATTCCCTGGGCAGGATCAGAGAAGAATAATAGTGCATCCACCATTGCAACATAGTTCAGAAGATACACCAAGAGAACAGGAATCAAAAACGATGGAGAAGGCATGCTTCTGAGTTTACTCGTCTTATTTTTGAATAGCTCTTTACACACTCTTCTTCGACGACTGCACATAGTGCTCAGTACTGTGCGTATTGCCACCTAGTGGACTCTTCTGTCCTGCTTGCACATGTGCATGACCCGCGTGGTCTCGAAAATAGGGCTGCACGCGGACAGGGTGTGCGGCCATGGACGCGGATGGCCAAAGTATACCCGGGGCTTTACACCTACCCTCAGTGTGGAAAATGTTTCAGACTAGAAGGCCACCTTAAAGGCCACATGAGAATTCACACAAAAAGTTTCAACCAACCAGGAACCCTTAACATGCACATTAGAATTCACACTGGAGATAATCCGTTCATATGTGATCGATGTGGAAAGAGTTTTAGACATAAAGGAACCTTAAAGTACCACATGAGCCTTCACTCAAGGTTCACATAAGAGTTTTCGTTATAGAGAGGACTTGTACCAGCCCTGAAAGCCCTGATATACTCACTGCAAAATTAATTTCCAGTCTTTTCTTAGTGGCAGCAGATTAAATTGAACATTTTAAGTGGCATTTATATGAATGTCTAAATATGTGCTGTGCGTTTTCCTTTCAGTAACAAAATAAATGCGGTGGGAAAAGTGCAGTTGTGAAAGCTTCAGATCATAGTGATGTGGATATGTTTGCACCAGATCTGCAATTGAGCTCCCCAGTCACATCGCATCACATTTATACAGTAGATTGCTTTAAATTAAGCAGCTTTACAGTATTAAACATGAAAAAAGAGATCATGTCACTTTCAATAGAAATACAACTTAAATTTCTATAATGAAGCAGCCCTCATTAAAGAAGGTGGAGCCCCAGAGCACACCTACCTATTACATAATCACCATAGACCAATAGTAGGTCTGCTATCGTAGACTTGTATTTGGCTGAGCAGTCTATTGGGTGGCTCGCCAATGTATTAGATTTCTCTAATACATAAAATATGTAAGCTTGACCAGAGTTCTTGTGGGGAGAAGAATTTATTGAAGGTAGTAGTGTAGCACAGTTCTTCAGCAGCAATGTCAGCGTGTTGGCCTTCAAAATATGTTAACCCGAAGTTCTCTGTGGGACAGAACTTTATACATGAAGACAAAAGGGCTACAAACAGTAGAACACTGTTAAGGCCTGTACACACCAGGATGAATATCATGCGCGATTATTGCCGACATTTAACACCTCGTGACTAAACAAAGTGCGCCAATGTGAGTGTGTACACCGACACGAAAAACGGCAGGCATAAAAGCGTAATTTATTTTAAAAAATGCCTTGGTTCGTTTTTTTGGTTTGACGCGCCGCATTAAAAACTGGCAGACCAATGAGAGTGGCGCTTTTGTTCATGTGCCTTTTGTTCAGATGCTGAAGTTACAGTAAAATACGACTTGGTGATGTTCAAGCACAAAACGGTCTTGCCGAGCACACACAGATACCAAAGCTGCGTTCCATTCGACAGAGTCCCTACGCAGTATTCACTGCTCCCTACTCCCTGAGCACGGTATATCCGTTGAAGTGGACTTCGCTGTCAATAATCGCTCATTTGGAACGCCCTGGAAACGTCATCAAAGAAAGTCAACGACGGTGTCGCGCAGATTATTATATAACATAAAAAAATAGATATTATTATTTACTTTAGAATTTAAAATGACTCTTAACAGTTTTGAAGCTGTAACTGTCATGCCATGTGAAAATAAATTCTCATTTGGTTAACTGTAAACTGTATTCTTAATCCATGGTCTGGGTCTCATCTTGTGCACTTTCTTTTCCACGCGCAGCCGCATAATAAACACTCATGAGGTAACATTAAAGGTGCTCTAAGCGATCCTGTGTGGAGTAACTTCCTGTTGATGTTCGAAGTGTTTTGTCAAACAAAACAGAGGCTAGCTAGACCCTCCCTCCTCCTCCCCCTCGGAATGGAATCTTGCTTAAGGTGGTTAAATACCCTGTGTAGTCCACTTCGCAGTCCACTTACGGTTGAGTGGAACGCACCTCTTGACAACGAAGAGGAAGTAAGTAGATGAGGAAGACTCCTACAAACTATCCCTGCGTCTCAATCAGCTCCCGAGCTTTCTAGGTCGTGTATGATTATACCATGTAAATGAATGTGGCCGACTCCCTGATCAGTGCCCTGACTACTGAACTAGGGAGCTGATTGAGACGCACGCTATGGGTGCTCTGCCAGTTCTTGGCCACACCAATAAATGTGTAAATATTTCTATATTTTTACTGTTTGTTTTTTTCTTTTACATTTAAGAAATATAGTTGAGAATGTCTATTTCATAAATGTGTTTATTTGCACTACCTTTCACTTGCACTACTGTCATTGTGACTTATTTTCAGTACCGTTTCTGACTACCATCTCTCATATGTCATATATATGCCATTTTATATCTGCATTTTTATCTTCTTCTTTAACTTTATTAATATCATAAATATGTTTATTTACACTACCGTTAAGCACAAGTGCCACATACTGTCAGGGATTGAATTTGCACGTTCAGTCTGTGCATCGCCAGTAAAAATGGGTATGAACACAAAAAATGTCTTGAAAAATGCTGACGATATTCGTCCCGGTGTGTACAGGCCTTTAGGACCTCCCACAGGAGATCGATCTACCCTACAATCTACTCTAAGCATTGCTGTTTCTTTGTCATTCACACCATCAGTTTCTGTGGGCCATATGTCTGGGCCATTTGGTTCACACCTTTACAAACACAGACAGAGTTGATTTCATCTGAGGCACAGTCACAATGTAAATGCATCTAGCTAAAGATAATGAAAATACACAATCTTTCACTACCCACCAGAACGTTTCAGGAAAGTTTACTTTAGGAAGCTATTTCGAAGTCCAAATGAACTTCGTTTTGGCCTGGTTTTGTTCTAAATGACATTACACAGTTTGTTCTTCTTGAAGTGTATTGAAAACCTTATTGAAATGCAACACTACATTTCTAGTTTACAAAATAGAGCTATTTTTTAAAAAAATCACTCATGTATTAACTATGGAGGAAAACATTTTAATTTTGTTAAGTATTATTTAAAAAAAAATACTGATTTACAGAGTCATGCAAATGTTCAACCCTATTAGAGAGATGGAGAGGAGGAGTGCTGAAGTAAAACTCTGCCCTCTATTCAATATTCCGTTTCACTTGGAAATACACCACAACACTGGAGAAAAGTCGTTTGCAACTTCCGGTTCACGCAGACTTAAAGGTGCTAAAGAGGATGTTTTGTTTTATACATTTTTGCAATATTACTTGAAACTGTCTTTACTAACTGATAAAAGACTATTTATTAGGTGCACTGAAAGTAATAATATTAATATACATCATCTGTGCACGAGGTAGGGCCTTAAAAACATCAGCCAATCGTTTACGCGATGATCGCGTAAACGATTGGCCCTCTGGTTTGTCAATCGCTGCCATGACGATCCATGTGAGAGACGCGTGGCTGCGCTCTCCAGTAACTTTCCACACTCCACAGGCGCCGCATGCAATGTTTTTGTCAGGAGACAGGAGTAACAACTGCAGATTATGAGTTACCTGCGGTGAGTCCGACATAATGAATCCACGGCTTTAAGTCGCGCACACACTTAACGATTGTAAGGCCGATTATGAATGTAAATTGATACTTATGACTGATCGCGCTCAAACGCGTCCAGTCAGAGCCAGTTGCTTTCAGTCTGCGATTACAGTCGGTGTTCAAATTCCATGTGAAAGTATATAAATCTATAAGTATAAAAATGAGCATAGTCAGAATGTTTTAGCTAGTCGTTAAATGTGTACCCGGCTTAATAACACAGCAAATGCCGGTGGTAAACACTCGTGTTCCGATACTCGTGCACGAGTTTTGGGAGGCGTTCCCTCTAAATGAGCTGTGAAGGAGGGGGGTTGTTCTTACATGCGCTCATTTCAAAAACTCAGTCGACAAAAAGAACCTCTTTAGCACCTTTAAAGGGTTCAAGCGTGTATCAGCATTCTCCTCAAAAAGTGATCGGCAGACTGAACTGTAAGTCTTAAGCCCCGTTCACACTGCCAGCGACAAAGTGACAGGATCCCATTCATTTCAATGGAGCGCTGGCGACTTCCGGCGACAAGAGCGACAGTGACCGTTGGCGACAGAATGTAGGTGCGTCAAGCTACGGGAGACGCGACAAAAGTTGAGATATTTCAACTTTATGCAAATCAGGAGCGAATTTCACGAACGACAACCAACAGGAGTGAATAGTCTCTCTGGAGCTCACGTCACAGTGTAGGCAAGACAGACAGGACATAGTTCCAGTGCGATTTCACTGTTTTATATGATTTGACTGTACATACATGGATATAATAAACTGATGCATGGAAAAGAATCTGGCGGCAGTCGTGTGAGTTTGATTCATACATTGATAGTTTGTGTTGTTAATTATATGATGCTGTGAGCAGTTTAGCACTGCTTTAGATTTATTGCACTGAGCTCTGCAGTCACAAACACTCTACAACAGCAGAACATTACTTTTAATTATTTTAAACCTAATTCCTAGTCAAATTAGAATGATTTCTTAGTTTTGTAATATCATTTGTGATATAATAATATCTGATCATTCTGATTGGCTGTTCAGCTACTGCCACCTGCTGGTTCGGACAGGCATTTCATCTTACGCAGACACAGAATGGACATGCTACTTGGCCGTCGAGCGTTGGTTTGGTGTGTCAGGACAACTTTGGACACAGACGCTGCCGACATGAGCCAACCCCGCAGTCTGCTTTTGCCGCCACTAGTTCGTCGGCGTCGGCTTGGTGTGTTCATGCCTTTAGAGACCTGAAACTTTGAGGGCTGGTATTACTCACACTGCTTATCGTTTGAATCCTTGACAGACAAATTTTGTCCATCTTTTGTCCTCAGATTTCATCTCGCTCAAGCAAAGTTTTTTTTTAGAAACCTACTTTTGCAAACTAGTCCTATGTTTTTGGCCTAATTGGAACCAAACCAGTGCCGCAAGATTTTCAGTGCCAGTTATACAAAAGTAATCTGATTGGATTGGATCAAATCTTGAAAATGGGTTGGTCAAAAGGGAAAAAGGATTTTGAAATCAGATTAGATCACAAAATCCAATCTTGGTTTTGATCTAAATAAAATCATCAGTTTGTGGTGTTCAAAACTTTTTGGTAAGATTGGGATACCTTTTATCCAAAAAAATCTGGATTATACTGATCCTATCAGAAGGCTGGATATCAGTAACAAAAATTTATTAAAACTTACAAACTGGTAAATATATATTTAATTTACATAAACATTTTTTATTTTGTTCTTAATTAGTTTAACTGTTGAAGTAATAAATTAGACATCAGCCTTTTGGTAACCTGTAAAGTAAAAAAAAAAGATTTTGGTGCCATTAAATGATCCCCAAACAACTGTAAATATCAAACCAAAAAATATTACATTTGATTACATCCAAAGTGTTTTTACCACTGTTTGTAAACTACACTGGCACAATCATAAGAGATGAACCAGTCAAAAGTTCTGTATGAGTGAACGCTAAAGAATGCAAAAAGCATTGAAATGTTTTCCTCCATATCCTCATATTCTTTTTCAGGAGCTCCGTAGAGCACTAGTAATCCAGATTTGATCATCAGAAAAATTGTTTATCTGGGTCAGGGGGATCCAATCCAATTTGCTTTGATAAAAACCAAGACAAAACTAAGATGGATTATCTGGTACTGGATAGCAAAACATTAAACTTCTTGAACAACTGGCTGCAGGAGTCTGAATAGAGGTATGAGGAAGATGTACATTTAAAAAAAAAATGTACATAAATAACAATTTTGAGAATGACACAAGGACATCAGACATGACAAAATGTGGTTCGAAAAATAAATTTACACACATGAAAACACCAACCAAAATCCTTATTTACAATTATATACTAAGAAAATAAAAATAATAAATTGAAAAGCCACAGAGAAAAAGAAAATGAGCAGTGCTAAACAAATGAAAACAAAACCAAAACATTCCCCGCCCTATCCGCTTGTAAATTATAAATTATAGTAAATGATCAGGAAAAGTTTATTTAAAACTGAACTAATCCTTTAACACCATTCACTCTTAATAAGTGTAGATGAGGAGTAACAACTGAAGAAACAGGGCTATGACTTTAATCTAGTGAATCATATTCCTTTATACAGCTAAAAATATTTTAAACAAAACTGCTCGTTATTAATAAGATCAAAGACAGATCATATGTTCATTTCTATCCAGTCCTTTGTTACTTTTCAATATGTACCTGTTATTGTGGGGAGAAAAAATTATGTTGGTAAATCAATGTCCACCCTTAATCAATGGAAATCTTAGAGCTTAATAGGGAACTTGTTTATATTATAATTACATTACATTTATTAGTTAGATCTCTCTGCAATCACACATTTAATTTTGATCTAAAACTTCACAATTTTAAGTTTAACATATTCAAAAGTTCTTTACAATCCTTTGTAATGTGAAGACCAAGAATTTTAACTTTATTCTTGACTGAGAATATCAGTGCTTTGTAGATTATTGAACTGAGAGCAGTTCACACTTGCTTACATTTAGATATAAGCCAGAAGCTCTTGAAAAACGGTATGGAAAATCTCTGATTCATCCCACAAATCAACAATATGAATGTTTTTCTGTATGAAGACTTCTATTAGTTTTAACGTGCAGACAGGACTTTTATTTTGGTGTGGGGTGTGACGTCAAAAAACTGCGCCGTGCTCCGGCATCTGATGTGATTCGACTGAAGAAAGGTTTGTGTTTGTAGTCATTTACAGTGTTTACATTGAGACACTTTATAGACAACTGTGATGGTGTATATAATAACAAGAGTAAACGTTGTTTTTGTTAGTAAAGCGTATTCACAGTAACATAAAATGTGGAGTAATAGAAAAGGTTCGTCTCATTTCGCTCAAAAGTCCGAGTCAATTGAACCAAATGTTTAAACAAACACGTAAAAATTAATAATATAACTAATTAACTGCTGATGTTAATCTGTGTAATCTAATAAATGTAATCTATAGAAAATGTAATAATACAAAATATAACTAAATATAGAGTTTGTATAATTTTTGTTCTTTTATGAATTTATAATTTTAGTTTTTAGTCTAATCAGGTAATAAAAGTCCATTAACTCTGACTCTCTTTCCAGTGTGCTGAACTACTGAACTAGATATAATTGAGACACACCCAGAGATTTAGTCTGTATTTATTTTTCTTTCTTTCTTTTTCTTTTTTTCTTCTTTCAGAAAAACTCCTGGTGAAGTGACTGAGATCCAGGTGACACACCATTATAAAGATGGAGTTTATTAAAGAGGAAAGTGCAGACATAAAGATTGAAGAAACATTCAGTCTGAAACAAGAAGAAACTGAGACACTAACAGGTTGGTTTCACTCTCTTAAAGCTGAACTCAGTCATAAGCTCGCACATTAATCATTCGCTTTAGTTGAAACATGAGGGCGTTTTATTGGGATAGTTTGTCCCTGTATTTTAATTCCACTGTAGTTAACTTGTGGTTAACTTTTAGCCTATTTTTTCATTTGTTTTTCAAGAATGAATGAATAGCCTAAAACGTTCTCCCATTTTAAGTAGATTGTGATTGGCAAGTTTAAAGTCCCCGTGAACCACCATCTAACGAATTAATTAATTAGTTCAAATTATGGGTGAAACCTATCAGTTTTCCTTATCGACTATTATAAAAGGAGATTATTCCTCTGGCCATGAGAAATAATTTCCTATTCTAGCATTAAAGTGTAAAGCAGTTTGCAAAATCGAAACGTAGAAGTAACTTGATTTTCGTAGAAGTAACAGAAACAATCGAGCATGAATATAATGGATTTAATATATGAAACTACGAATACATAGGCTATACGGCTAAATATACACAAAGAATAAACATACAGAAGCGAAAGTAAAGACAGGAAAAGAGAGAAGACAAATGGCAAAACTCACAGACAGTCCCTTAAAAGCCAGCAAAGAATCAGTCTCACTTGGTTAGGTCGTGTAACTTATCACATCTAAGTTAGAGAGAAGCAGAACCTGCATGAGTTTGCGTGCTGAGTTTCAAAAAGATATGTGTGAAGATTCAGCGCGTCCGTGGCTGCAGTTTGTTGGCTTCTTCCGTCTCCGCGGGAAGTTTTGAACTGAGGACTTGAAACTTTGTTTCGCCAAAGGTGGTCATCCCGAAGAGGAGAGTGATTGGAGCGCAGTCGCCGAGACGTCCAGGAGATCGATATTTTTTTACCCAGCCCTATTGAACAGCCAATGTCCAGTGTGGATTTTGAGGAAGGAAAAGTTCTCTTTGTCTTGTCTTGCGGCTGAATTTGCATAATTTATGATGGTTTCAGAATTGGTAACTTTTACTCCAAAAGATCTTAAAAATAGACTGATGTATGGTATCGTAACAGAACATACATAGTTATTTAAAGCATCCTGAGAGGATTCATTTAAGACCAAACATGACAGTGTGAAAAAGACATAAAGACAGAGATACAGTCTTACACTCACATATAAAGGTTTGGGGGTACAACTCACACAACTAAAGTCATAACTAAGCTTATATAATATGGATACATGCATGCACACTTGAATACAACAACGGGTGCAATTTGGCATAGTCATATTTTGAGGCTAAATGTAAATACAGTCTCCATACGTGTGTGTGTGTTTGTGATGTGTATTGGGGTTTTGGTCAGTGTCTGTGGGCACATGGCCATTAACCCAACATGGGGTGATAATGAAAATTATGTCATTAATGACTCACCCTCATGTCGTTCCAAACCCGTAAGACCTCTTTTCAACTTCGGAACACAGTTTAAGATATTTTAGATTTAGTCCGAGAGCTTTCTGTCCCTCCGTTGAAAATGTATGTACGGTATACTGTCCATGTCCAGAAAGATAATAAAAACATCATCAAAGTAGTCCATGTGACATCAGTGGGTTAGTTAGAAGTTTTTGAAGCATCGAAAATACATTTTGGCTTTATTCAGCATTGTCTTCTCTTCTCTTTCCATTGAATTGATTCCATTGAATCCTTTCATCTGTCGTCGTTGGTAATGCACTTTTACGTGGTTGTTTTTGGCGATTAGAACATCTGCGACATGCACACTTACGCACCATTTTAAAAAATATAGCAATACTAAAATACAAACAATGTAGAATAGCTTGAATACAGCGTGCGTCTCCCTCAGACTGTAAACGAAGCTCTGGCGCACCAGATAACACATCATCAGCATCACTGCGGAGTCATGAACCCGGATGAACAACAGACCCGGAAGAGAAGACAATGCTGAATAAAGTCGTAGTTTTTTGTTATTTTTGGACCAAAATGTATTTTCGATGCTTCAAAAACTTCTAACTAACCCACTGATGTCACATGGACTACTTTGATGATGTTTTTATTATCTTTCTGGACATGGACAATCTACAGTACAAACACTTTCAATGGAGGGACAGAAAGCTCTCGGACTAAATCTAAAATATCTTAAACTGTGTTCTGAAGATGAACGGAGGTCTTACGGGTTTGGAACGACATGAGGGTGAGTCATTAATGACATAATTTTCATTTTTGGCTGAACTAACCCTTTAAACCTCTGGTCCTCTTCGTTAGGAGTCACACTTGACATCCTCGTGGTCAAAAATGACCAAAGCTTTAAAATGTAACTCCCAGTGTAACTGAATGTCACTGAAGATAGATTAGTGCCATCTGGTGGGAGTAAAAAAAGAACTTTTGTAATGCCATGTTGTAACTACTAGATTCCTATATAGTTCTATATAAAGTGGCTTTTAAACGATTTAGTGTTTTTAGACAAAAACTTGTTTTTATTGAGTTGTGGATTTGGATTTATACTTTGGCATTCTCAAAGACTACTATTTGTCAAGGTTTTTTGTTTGAAATGTTAATTGTCAGTGTCAATTTTACTACAGTCAAACCTGAACACACAGGTGGACATTTTGTTACACATAACATAGCCTACATAATGCATGGCAGTTAAGTGCACAATGTCTATGGTGCACTAAGCAAGGAGTGAACGAAATAAAGCGAGGAATTCGGACACTGACGAATCGCGTCAGAGAGCTGTCACAGAAACTTAGTCACATACATTTATGTAGCTTACTTTAGAAATGGATAACATTCATAGTGATTTTGTAATTATACATCCCTAGTGAAAAAAAAGTATACTAAGTATACTTGCAGCAAGACTAATTATTAGTATATTCCAAGTGTGTTAATGATTAGTTCATTTAAAGTGTGTTATTTTGAAACAACTAATTTTGTACTAAGTATATTTAAGTTGAAATTAAGTAGTATTAAAATACAACTTTAAGTATATTTAGTATACTTGTGTACTAAATTGGAACAACTTCAAGTATACTTAGTACACTTTAAGTATATGTCTGTGTAGGGACTAATTACATGCTTGATTAGTGATATTAAAGTGTACTTAATTTGTGTTATAAGTATACTTTATTTGTGTTAAAAGTATATATTTTTGTTATAATATACGTTGTATTATAAGTATACTTTATTTCTGTTATAAGTATACTTTTATTTGTGTTATAAGTATACTTTATTTCTGTTATGAGTACACTTTGTGTTATAAGTACACTTTATTTGTGATTTAAGTACATTACAAAATAATTACGAGTGTCTTCAGAAAACACAAGCAATATACACTGAATATATTATTTTACAGGTAATAGTATATACTGTATGCTCAGTACCTTTGGCTTAAACATTACACACTTTGCAGTCAATAACAATATACTTTGTTATTATTTATACTTTGTATAATATAGTCAACATTTGAAGCGGATCAAAACATTTAATCAAAGTTGTCCTAACTTTTTTGATCCACTTCAAATGTTGACTACTGTACTTTGAATTACATAATCTCACACAATACAGTTGTGCTACTATTTAAATACAGTTTAACACATTTTCCCAAAGTTGAATGCATTTGTTTTCAAGGCCATTAAAATAAATAAAATGTAACAACATCACTAATGAAGAGACATATTTCATTGACAAATCCAATAGTTTTTATTTAAACTTAGATTCAGCAAAACTTACCATGTTTTTCATTAAAGAAAAAAAAAATATTGGACCATGGTGACCCTCTATACACAAATACAAATTACACATTATATTCCATTCTCTGAAGAGCTTCTCATTGTGTCTGATGGTACAATGATGACCGCAGAACAGTGAAGAACAGCATCTGTTGACAGAATATACCAAAGATATAAGACAGCATGTTCAACTCTTTATTCACGTTTACAATAGTCTGTCTAAATCCTACATTGAACCAACACTATTTTTGAACAGTAAATGAGGATTAGCAGCAGGAACTGTATCAGAATGGCATGTCGATATTGTTTTCGGTACATAGTCAAGCATAAAACAATTAATTATGAATTAATTGAATTAATGAATGTATGAATTAATATCGTACAGAATACGGGCCGATTTGACCAATCATATGAATGTTTTGGTGCTGCATACAAACGTGCCATAAACCACCACACAAAAACTCAAAAAGGAGATATCAAGCCGAAATATCGCTCTCCGTTTGTTAAAGAAAACAAAATAAAGTTTGTTAACTGGTAGACTACAACTCACCTCCCAATAGCAGCACTTTTCTCCGGTTCTTTCAGGATCGCGTAGGCCATTAGATTAGCCGGTTGTCGTCGCCATCACGGTCAGGCTGCGATGTCACTTGATTGAACTGGTCAGAATCCCCAAGATTGAGCGATGTATTGCGCTTTCAGTGTTTTATTAAATAAATTATACATTGCGACATTATACTTCACCTGAGTGACTGAGCGAGGGGATTCAGACGACGACCGTGACGTCAGCAGCTCTGATTGGCTGAAGGCAGTGAGCAACAAAATCTGATTGGTCACAGACCAAGTTGAAGAGACATTTGAATTCCGATAAGTTTAACCACTCGACATATTTTTTCGCATTACTTGTGCTGCTGGTGTGTTGTTTAATATAGATTTGTGTGTACGACTGTAAAATGATTCTGCCAGTGTAAACTTAATAAACATTTACACATATTTGGAAATTGTATAGGCTACACTGCATATACTAAATGGGCTTGTAATGCATTCATACTGAAATAAATAAGCACAAGTAATATAATGAATTCCAAGGATGAAGAAGTAAACTTAAAAAATATACTCAAATTTAACATTAGATACACTACAACTTCAGGATATTAAATGGTGTATTTTTTAAATATACTTTCAGTGCATTGTTACAATGATCATTTTCAACACACTGTTAAAATATACCTCAAATATATTTTCATAAAGTGCAAATAAATACACTTTTAAAAAATAAACTGAACTTACACTTCAAGTATATTTTTCTAAAATATATTTTTTAGAAAATATACTAAAGTACAATTATTTTAAAGTGTGTTAAAAGTTGCATTGTGAAAATATGATACTAATATACTTTTTATATATTTAATGATAGTACATTTTTTGTTAGTATATTTGCAGTGTACTATAGAAAAAGGGAATATATTTAAAATACAATAAAGTATACTTTTTTTTTCACTAGGGATACCTCAGTGTCAGCTTTGTTTTGGCTTATTGATTGTAGAATATATTATTGCAATAAATAGTTTAATGAACATGGTTAACTACGGAAAATCAAATCTAACCATACATAAAAATAATAAAAAACTCGCATAAATAATAAACGCATTGATAAGTGTACATTATTGTATGCTTTTTTTATGTATTGTATTAATTTTAGTATCTTTAATTCTGGTGTCCAAGCACTTTTAAGACAATGATCATGTGCGTTTAGCGCCATCCTCCAACCATTATGAGATGAATTCATTAGTAAATTTGGTAAGTAAATTTTATTTATAGAGCACATTTAAATTCAGCTTACACTGACCAAAGTGCTATACAAAAACAATCATAAAATACAATAAAATATAAAATGAAATAAAATTAACAAAGAAAACAATTACTAATCCATAATTTAATAATCAGGAAAGGCTAAGGAATAAAGATGGGTCTTAAGTCTAGATTTAAAAACAAAGATGGAGGAAGCACTCTTAATGTCAGGTGGCAGCTCATTCCATAACTGTGGAGCAGCAACTGCAAAAGCTCTTCCACATTTCGATTTTAGACATGACCGTGGGACATGCAAGAAAGCTTCATTGGCAAATCTGAGGGACCTAGGAGCAATTAAAGAATCCCTGCTTTCTCGTTTATTTAATTCTGACATAATATTCAACCACAGCTGTTTTCTGTGACTTTTCTCTTGGTAAAATTAGGTATCGGCAATTAGCAACATTGATAGGCTACTCATCAAGTCATCTCTAAATTGGACTAATTTGGACAGTCTTGCTAAACAGGGGAGGGATTTTAAGATGAGGGGATTTTAAGGCTTCGTGTTGGGGAAAAATTAATTTAGTCATCTGCCATCTCCCATTAATCCCATTAATTTTCTATGGCGGTAATTTTTGACCATGAAGGAGCCAAGTGTTTTACGACCCTTTAACATATCCGAAAAATGTCCATGATTTTTTTGTGTTCACATAGCTAATGTGACAAAACCAAGTTTCATCCCATTCCAATGAAGCAAACAAAAAAATAATAATAATATTGAGCAATCACAAATTTCCCTTCAGTGATCTCATCATCTTCATAAAAGGAGTCATTCCATTTAGGTTGGTGCTGAGTAGTAGCACTGTCTCCAATCTGTGGAGCATTTCCAAATTTATTTTTTTTGGTTTATGCCAAGAGCATACTTTGGAATATGTACAGAAACAACTCATGTCTCTGTACAGGATCACTCCTGGAGATGATGACAACACTTGGTCTGTATTGAGGATTGCATTTTTCTTCTGATTGACATTTTTTGTTCTTCAATTTTGATGTGTTCTTTCAGTATTATATTTTCCCTCTGCAGTCTAGCTGGTCTTCTTTATTTTTGTTTGGCTCTTCCATCTTGTTGGTGTGGCCTTGGTTGATGGAGGAGTATGTCTTTCCACATTCCACTTATTGAAGAGGTAACACTGCTTGAGGAGGCTCCACTCTTTGCCATTTTTATAATACGCTGAAGAGACTTCCTGTTTTCTAGAGTACAGTATCACGCTGCAATACAGTAGGTGATGACAGATTCAATAACTGACCTGTAGAAGTTCACCAGCATTTGTTGTGGAAGTGAAGCTTTCTTCAATAACCTTAAGAGGTAGTTATAGATGACCTTTTTTAACCATCTTTGAGGTGTTGGCAGTCCACGTCACATCCTGGGTAATATGAACTCCCAGGTATTTGAAACTCTGCACCACCTTCACTCTCTCACCATTGATGTCTATGGGGCATTGGGCAGAGGGTTTCAGCCCTCTGAAGTCCAGGATCTTCTCCGTCATCTTTGTTGCATTGAGGATCAAATTGTTATTTCAGCTCCAGCTCTCTTAGTTCTTGACCTCTGCTCTGTAGACTGATTCGTTGTTTTTGGTTACTCTGCCTACAACAATTGTCGTCTGCAAACTTAATGATGGTGTTTGTCTCATAAGAGGATTTTCAGTTGTGTGTTTTAAAATTGCAGATCAACATGAAACATAAACATGTTATACGTGTGATCTTTAACTACAGTAAGCAATTCTAAAACATTATTTCAAAAGAGTGTGAATTAATTCATAGGCAAAAACAATAAAAAAGGAAAATCTAGATGGGACACTTAGATACGTTTATCAATTTCTCAACTGTATTTGTCTGTTTGAAAGTGAAGTGAGAGTGCAACTCTCTAAAATTCCTTTCGGTCACAGATTCCTTGGTCACAGTCTCATCTTGCTGATGTGTTTTTGCTGCTATGGTAACCAGTACCTGGTTTGGGGTTACAGTTTGGGGATTATGGAGTTAAAGAACTGTAACTCATAGTTTGCTTGTTGGGTGAGGGGTATTAGGGCTGGATGATTTAATCAAATTCAGAACCTCTAACCAACATAATTTCCCTTGTTGGTTATTTAATCTTGTTAATACTTTCCCCTTAAAACATACTAATAATATTAATAATAATAAGTTTATTTTATATAGTGCCTTTCTACAAAATCAAGGTCGCTGTACAATATTATAACACAAATGACAACAGACAGGTAAACAATACAAAAACATCAAAGGCATAACGCATAACATCTTACAATCAGAGGTCAGAGAAGCAAGAAACAAAAAGATCAGTTTTAAGGTGGGTTTTGAAATCATGTAATGATGAGAGATCTCGAATGTGCTTGGGAATGGAGTTCCAGAGTGAGGGGGCTGAGATGTAAAATGCCTGACCACCAAATGAGTTTGTGATGTGGGATCAACAACAGACCAGTATCAGAAGATCTTAATGTGCACATAGGAGAGTAGGTTTGAATGAGATCAGAAATATACTGGGGGGCAAGACCATGAAGTGCTTTGAATGTGATGAGAAGTATTTTGTATTGATTTCGGAATCGAACAGGTAGTCAATGGAGTCTGTGTAGAATGGGAGTAATGTGAGAAGATTTCTTTGAGTAAGTGAGAACCATACATTCAGAGTTTTGAATGTATTGGAGCTTATTAATTGTTGTGTTTGGTAAACCATAGAAAAGAGAATTACAATAGTCGATTCTGGAAGTAATGAAGGCGTGAACCAGTGTCTCAGCATCATTGGTATGTAAGAAGGGACGTAAACGTGCAATATTACGGAGGTGAAAAAAGGCAGTCTTAGTGAGTGAAGAGATGTGTGGAAGGAAGGAGAGTGATGAGTCGAAGATTATACCCAGGATTTTAACGGAGGTGGAAGGTCGAACCAAGACTTCTGCGATGTTAACACTGTCAAGACAGAAACAAGATACAGATTTCAGTGAACCAACAATTAGTAGATCTGTTTTATCTGTGTTGAGTTTGAGAAAGTTACTGGTCATCCAAGTATTAATATCATGAATACAAGCAGATATGGAGTTGACAAGAGAAGGAGAATTGTGTTGAAAACTAATATAGGTTTGGGTGTCATCTGCATAGCAGTGGAAGTTGAAATCATGATGACTGATAATGTTACCTAATGGGAGCATGTAGATGATGAACAGTAAAGGCCCAAAAACAAGACCCTGTAGTGGACTTGGATTGGTGAATAGAGATGTAATGCTGATGTTCAGACAGGTAAGAAATGAACCAGGATAGAGCAGTACCAGAAATACCAAGAGCAGAGAGTTGTGAAATGAGAATACTATGAGAGATTGTGTCAAAAGCAGAGGAAAGATCTAACAGAGTTAAAATGATAATGGTGTCAGTGGCCATAAGGAGGTCATTGACAACCTTGAGAAGTGCTGTCGCAATGCTGTGGTGAGTGCGAAAGCCGGATTGGAAACAGTCGTAGAGGTTGTGAGATGACAAATACTATTGAAGTTGAGCAGCAACAACTTTTTCAAGCAGCTTTGAAAGAAACGGAAGGGTCGAGATTGGTCTGTAATTGACCATGTCAGAAGGATCAAGACCAGGTTTTTTTAAGACAGGTGTGACAGCTGCAGTTTTTAATTCCAGAGGAACAACACCAGTACTGAGTAGTTGAGAAATGAGAAGTGAAATAGGCAGTGAAATGACAGGTGCACAGTTTTTAAGTAAAGCAGTAGGAGCAGGATCAAGACGACAGAAAGATGCATTTGATTTCTTGATTAGCTCAGAGATATAAGCAGGGGTTGGAGGGTTAAAGTCAGTAAGAGTACCAGGTACAAAATCAGAGGGGAAGTCATTCAAGGGGTGAGAGGAGTTAGTAGGTGAAAAGAGATCATATATGCGATTTATTTTATTTTGAAATAAGTGTAAGAATGACTCTCAGAGGTCTGCTGAGTTACTCATGACAGGTGCAGGAGTGTTGGTGAGTTTATTGACCACAGAAAACAGTGTTTTGGGACGAGAGGATGCATTAGTAATGAGGGTAGAGTAGTAGCGGGAGCGTGCAGTGTTTAGAGCAGATTTGTTTGACTGTATGTGTTCCTTGAAGGCAATAAGATGCATATTCAAACCGGTTTTCCTGTAAAGGTGTTCAAGGCGGCAACCAGTAGTTTTCAGTTTGCGAAATTCAGGAGTAAACCAGGGAGATGTATGTGTCGAGGGTACAAGTCTACTGTAACACGGTTCATAGATGTGGGAAGAAGGAGGCGGGAACCGGCGAACGTTCAACAAAACTTTAATATAAAATAAACAAAGAACAAAACGAAAGTAATGCCGGCAGACCCTCGCGGACGTCTGCCGGCCACACAAACATAATAAAACGTAAAATAAAGTCCAGGCCTGGTCCTCTCTCGTCCTTCACTGATGTCGCTCCTCCTTTTATGCCTCCGGAGCTCCTCCGTGAGAGACTCGAGGCCGGCACGCCTCGCAGGTGACGCTCATTATCACTCGCGTCACCGGCCTCGCGCCGTTCCCTCACGGCTCTCGCCCGCCCTGCTCGTCACATACCCCCAACGCCCCTCGCAGGCCGGGGGTACTCCCGCGACTGCGCTTACTCCCCCCCGGGGCCTGTCTCGGCGGCCGCAGCACCTGGGGGTAAGGACAGACGAGACGAGAGAAAGGAGACGGAAGCAAGGGGAGCGACAGGACGAGAGAGAGGAGAGAGGAAAAAGAAAAAAAAAAAAAAAAAAATTCTTGGTCCGGTTCCCAGACACACTGCCGCCCGGTCCTCAGCCAGCCGGGAGGCTCTTCCTCGCGGTGCCATGCGGTGGCACTGGACGCTCGGTGGACGGCCCGATCCTCGACCGCCTCCTGGCGGCCGGCGATGGCTCCTCCGACTGAGGGCAGCCGGCAGAGAGTCCCCCGTCCCCTGCTCCTCCCCTTCATGGCGGACGGCAGCAGGCTCCGGCCCACGGCAGACGGCGGCGACTCCTCCGCTCCCTCCAGGTCCAGGACGGCAGCCACCCCACCTCGTCCCAGGAGCACGGCATCCGGGTCTCCGTCCCACCTTTCACAAGGCTCCAGCACCACCGCCTCGGGCAGCCTCTCGCGGTCTACACACACTCCCGCGCTGCCCGAACTCCGCAGCACCGCGATCCCCCTCAGCAGCGAGGGCTCTTCGACAGCATGTCCCTCCTTCCTCCCGGGTTTCGGCACCAATGTAACGAAGTTCGTCAATACGGGAAGAAGGAGGCGGGAACCGGCGAACATTCAACAAAACTTTAATTAGAAATAAACAAAGAACAAAACGAAAGTAATGCCGGCAGACCCTCGCGGACGTCTGCCGGCCACACAAACATAATAAAACGTAAAATAAAGTCCAGGCCTGGTCCTCTCTCGTCCTTCACTGATGTCGCTCCTCCTTTTATGCCTCCGGAGCTCCTCCGTGAGAGACTCGAGGCCGGCACGCCTCGCAGGTGACGCTCATTATCACTCGCGTCACCGGCCTCGCGCCGTTCCCTCACGGCTCTCGCCCGCCCTGCTCGTCACATCTACATTTAAGAGAAGCGTGTATGTCAAGGGCATTGTAAATGGAGGCATTATATTTGGCAAAGATTTCAGGGGCACTAGTCTGTACAGTATTATTGGACAGGTGTGTTTGTACAGATTCAGAAAACATTAATGGATTGATAGAATTGAGGTTACGGTAGGTTATGGTGGTTTTCACCCTAAGGCAGGGAAGAGGCATTACACAGTTTAGTTCAATGAAGAGGTGATCAGAAAGTCCCATTTGAGAGCCAAGCACGTGTACTACCGCGTGTGTAGTCGCATGACTCCGCTCCGTCCAGTCAGCAGCATGGAAGCAACAAGGAGGCAAAAACTCAGACAACACACACAGTGTGTGAGAGGCGAGCCCCAAGGTGCGATAAATTTCACTTGTGTCTTCACTAAACTTTTTTAACTGTATGTGTTTTAAGGCTTGCCAATTTGGACATTCAAGTGATTTTAGATGAATGATAGCATGTGTATCATTATATTGAGCTACTGTCCTATGATTTATCAGTAAAGTATCTTTAGTATATTTTTCTAATTTTGAAGTAACTACTTGCAACCCACAGCTTCTTAATTAACCCTGTAAAGCCCACTGTTGCAGAATTACATCACTTTCAACAATTTAAAAAAAGGCTTGCGAATGTTTTTTTCTCTCAAGACCACATTTACATAGTTAATGGGTTCTATTGTTTGTCCTCACAATGCTATTGGATATAAGAAGTGTTTATAGGTCCGGTCATCTGGCCATGAACTCACTCTACCTGCAAACTTCGCGTTGAGCTCATCTCCTTTTTTTACATGATGGGATTTGTCAAGATTCAAGTAAGTAAAATTCCTTACATATTTTTTTGTGTTTATTACAATGTCTAGAACACATAGATATTTAGTTATTTTGGAAAACATTAATCAAATTTGATTTAAGGTGCGTTCACATTTGTCATGCTTGGTTTGATTAAAAACGAACCCTAGTGTGATTGCTCGGTTAGTGCGGTTAATTTGAACATATGTGAATGCTGCCATCCGAACCCTGGTGCGCACCAAACAAGCGGTCCGAGACCGCTGAAAAGATGGGTCTCGGTCCGCTTCCATATGAACTCTGGTGCGGTTCGAATGATATATGAACGCAACACGGACCAAAGACATGTAAACGAACCAAAAACAGGAAGACGAGACCCTAAAACAGACTGAATCCTCACGCATTTTGGTTTTTCTTGTCATAGTCGTGAGTTTGCCCATGACAGGCATCAGACGCGTGTCTCCACGCAGCAGATTGTTTGTGTGTGACGGATGGACGGATTAGATGATTCATTGTAACCAAGTTCTAAATGTGCTTTTCTGTTAAATTTGTACTCAGTTTAGTTTAGACCATAATTAAACACAGGAATAAATTGCATTATGTGAAACTCTGTCATCTAGAGCAGTAGCTGAAACTCCCTGTATCTTTGTAGTTTTTTTTTTTTTTTTAACTTCTAAAAGATCCTGAGTTTTTTTTTTTTTTATGAGTGTTGCCTTAGTAGCATTTTATAGCATTAGGAGCTCTGAATGATTTTGGGGGGTTGCCTTTTGCATTCTTCAGGGACAGGTGTGAATGGTCTTGAACATGAACCTGTAAGTGCTCTGGGGGGATGCATGTGTTCTTTTAATATGATAAGTAGAGAGATAATAGGCCAGCCAGACAGTATTGTTTGGATGTAGTAGTGGAATTTTGATTAGCATTTTCATTGAAATTATAACACTTCGATGGATAATACTTAGATCTCTACCCTCGATACATGGACTACCCAGTCTATTCCTTCAGTTTATCTACTACAATATAAGACCCATATGTATTATTAACTTATTTTTTTACTTTTTCCATTTCAGAATGCCAAGATGTCATCGGACCACCCCCCACTGGATGTACACAAAGACATGATTGCACATTTCCCAGTAAAGACAAAGAGAGGACGCTGCAGACACTGCAATAATGGATACACAAACACACTGTAGCAAGTGCAATGTTCGCCTGTGCTTCTCAGATTAAAAGAACTGTCTTAGGGACTATCACTGCAAAACACAGTGATTTTATTTTTTCAAAATTTTTATTAATAAATGCTTATTCATAAAAAATATGATTGTTGTGTGATTATTACTCATGATATATACTGTTATGGGGCTAAGTAAGCAATCAACCCTGCAAATGAATGCTTAAATGCTCTGTATCTGTTCAGACAAAGTGAGTACAAATACAGAAATTCTGCTCCCAACTAGGCCCAACGTTGCAATAATACAATATTTCCCTAAAAACTTACTAAAAAGTAAAAAATTTGACAAATTATTTAATTTCTACATCAGAGGCCTCCTAAAAAAATGCTCATTTTTTTTATTATATTTGGGTTTTACAGGGTTAATAGAGAGATGGTATGACTAATTCACACAACCTGCAATCTGTCTCTCATTAATGTAACTTTTTTAATTTGTCTTTTTTTTTTGCCTTAGACCTCATGTCACTGAAAGAGGAGAGTCAAGATCTGAATGACATGAAAGAGAAAGATCTGTATGAGAAACAGCATGATTTCATATCTAAAGAAAAATCTTTTAATTGCTCACAGACTGAAAATACTTCATCACAAAAAAGAGAGACTAGAAGTAATTTCATCTGTAAACAGTGTGGAAAGAGTTTCAGTCAGCATAAACACCTTAAAGTCCACATGGGAGTTCACACCGGAGAGAAGCCTTATACCTGCCAACAGTGTGGAAAGAGTTTCAACCGAAAAGGAACCCTTAAAGTCCACATGAACGTTCACACTGGAGAGAGCTGTTATTCCTGCCAACAGTGTGGAATAAGTTTCACTCGAAAAGGAAACTTGAAAAGGCACATGGGAATTCACACTAGAGAGAAGTCTTACACCTGCCAACAGTGTGAGAAAGTTTTTAAACTTAAAAGAAGTCTTAATTGCCACATGAGCTTTCATACTGGAGAGAAGCATTTCAGCTGCCAACAGTGTGGAAAGAGTTTCAACCGAAAAGGAAGTCTTAATTACCACATGAAAATTCACACTGAAGAGAAGCCTTTTACGTGCCAACAGTGTGGAAAGAGTTTCAACCGAAAAGGAGCCCTTAAGGTTCACATGAACGTTCACACTGGAGAGAGCCGTTATTCCTGCCAACTGTGTGGAATAAGTTTCACTCGAAAAGGAAACTTGAAAAGGCACATGGGAATTCACACTGGACAGAAGTCATATGCCTGCCAAAAGTGTGGGAAAGTTTTTAACCTAAAAAGAAATCTTAATTGCCACATGAGCGTTCATTCTGGAGAGAAGCATTTCAGCTGCCAACAGTGTGGAAAAAGTTTCAACCAAAAAGGACACCTTACAGACCACATGAGAATTCACACTGAAGAGAAGCCTTTTACCTGCCCTCAGTGTGGAAAAAGTTTTAATCTAAAAGGAACCCTTAAAGACCACATGAAAATTCACACAGGAGAGAAACCCTACACATGCCCTCAGTGTGGAAAAAGTTTCAAGCGAAAAGGACAACTTAATGTCCACATAAGAATTCACACTGGAGAGAAGCCTTTCACCTGCCAACAGTGTGGAAAAAGTTTCAGTATAAAAGGAAACCTTAAAGACCACATGAAAATTCACACTGGAGAGAAACCCTACACATGCCCTCAGTGTGGAAAGAGTTTCAGGAGCAAAGGTCAGTTTAAAGGCCACATGAGAATTCACACTGGAGAGAAGCCTTTCACCTGCCAACAATGTGGAAAATGTTTCAACCAATCAGGAACCCTTAACGTGCACATGAGAATTCACACTGGAGAGAAGCCTTATGCCCTGGGTATACAGGTGCTGGTCATATAATTAGAATATCGTGAAAAAGTTCATTTTTTTTTATTATAAATTGTTAAAAAAAATGAAACTTTCATATATTCTAGATTCCCTACATGTAAAGTATAACATTTCAAAAGTTTTTTTTTTTTTTTTTTTAATTTGTTTAGAGCATACAGCTAATGAAAGTCCAAAATCCAGTATCTCAAAATATTAGAATATTTATATTTGAGTTTCATTACATGACCATCCGTACAGTATAAATTCCGGGTATCTCTTGTTCTTTGAAACCACACTAATGGGGAAGACTGCTGACTTGGCAATGGTCCAGGAGACAATCATTGACACCCTCCACAAAGAGAGTAAGTCACAGAGGGTCATTACTGAATGGGGTGGCTGTTTACAGAGTGATGTATCAAAGCATATTAAATGCAAAGTTGACTGGAAGGAAGAAATTGGGTAGGCAAAGGCACAAGCAACAGGGATGACCACAAGCTTGAGAATACTGTCAAGTAAAGCAGATTCAAACACTTGGGAGAGCTTCACAATGAGTAGAATGAAGCCGGAGTCAGCGCATCAAGAGTCACCACACTCAGACATCTTCAGGAAAAGGACTACCAAGCCACTTCTGAAACAGAAATAACATCAGAAGCATCTTACCTGGGTTAAGGAGGAAAAAGAACTGGACAGTGAACAGTGGTTGAAGGTCCTATTTTCAGATAAAAGTTCATTTCATGTTGAAATCATGGTCCCAGAGTCTGAAGGAAGACTGGAGAGGCACAGAATCCAAGCTGCTTAAGTCTAGTGTGAAGTTTCTGAAGTCCGTAATGATTTGGGGGGGCCGTGACATCTGCTGGTGTTGGTCTATTGTGTTTTATCAAGTGCAAAGTAAATGCAGCCATCTTCCAGGAGATTTTGGAGCACTTTATGCTTCCATCTGCTGACAAGCTTTGTGGAGATGCTGATTTCCTTTTCCAGCAGGACTTTAGCACCTGCCCACAGTGCAAAAACCACTTCCAAGTGGTTTGCTGACCATGATATTACTGTGCTTTATTGGTCAGCCAACATGCCTGACCTGAATCTATGGGATATTTTCAAGAGAAAGATGAGAAACAGTCGATCCAACAATATACAGATGATCTGAAGGCTCAATAGTGCCTCAGCAGTGCCACAGGCTGATCACTTCCATGCCACACTTCACTGATGCTGTAATTTGTGCTAGGAGCAAGTCATTTGCAAGTATTGCGTGCACAAATGAACATACTTTAAAGAACTTGAACTTTTCTGTTTTGCAAATCCATTTTTTGATTGATCTTAGGAAATATTCTAATATTTTGAGATACTGGATTTTGGACTTTCATGAGCTGTACGCACTAATCATAAAAATAAAAAAAAATAAAAAAAACTTTTGAAATGTTTTACTTTACATGTAGGGAATCTAGAATATATGAAAGTTTCATTTTTAAAAATAATTTACAATAAAAAAATGAACTTCTTGATGATATTCTAATTATATGACCAGCACCTGTACTTCACTTTCCACGCCCGGATGCATCTCACGCGCAGTCGCGTCCGCACATCTTTCAAAGTATACTAAACCACGGATGTGCGCGGATAACCAAGTTTGACATATGCACAGTACACGTTTTCTATACTTTTAACAGACATCGTGTCATCAAACAGACATTCCCTGGGCAGGATCAGAGAAGAATAATAGTGCATCCACCATTGCAACATAGTTCAGAAGATACACCAAGAGAACAGGAATCAAAAACGATGGAGAAGGCATGCTTCTGAGTTTACTCGTTTTATTTTTGAATAGCTCTTTACACACTCTTCTTCGACGAATGTATTAGATTTCTCTAATACATAAAATAAGTAAGCTTGATGAGAGTTCTTGTAGGGAGAAAAATTATTGAAGGTAGTAGTGTTGCACAGTTCTTCAGCAGCAATGTCAGCGTGTTGTTCTTCAAAATATCTGGGACAGAACTTTATACATGAAGACAAAAGGGCTACAAACAGTAGAACACTGTTATGGCCCGTACACACCAGAACGAATATCGTATGCGATTATTGCCGACGTTTAATGCCTCATGACTAAACAAAGGCCGCCAATGTAAGTGTGCACACCGATACACAAAATGGGAGGCGTAAAAGCATCATTGTTTAAAAAATGCCTCGGTTCGTTTTTTGGTTTTACATGCCGCATTAAAAACTGGCAGAACAATGAGAGTGGCGCTTTTGTTAATGTGCCTGGAGATGCAGTAAAACACGACTTGGTGATGCTCAAGCACAAAACTGTCTTGCCGAGCACACATTGATACCAAATCTGCGTTCCATTCGACAGGGTCCCTACGCAGTGTTCACTGCTCCCTACTCCCTGAGCACAGTATATCCATTGAAGTGGACTTCGCTGACAATAATCGCTCATTTGGAAAGCACTGCAAACATCATCAAAGAAAGTCATCAACGGTGTCGCGCAGATTATGATATAAAAAAATAGATATTATTATTTATTTTAGAATTGTCATACCATGTGAAAATAAATTCTCATTTGGTTAACTGTATAAATGTATTCTTAATCCATGGTCTGAGTCTCATCTTGTGTACTTTCTTTTCCACGCGCAGCCACATAGTAAACACTCATGAGGTAACGTAAAAAAAAAAAAAATGACAGAGCCTCAGTTGCTTTTCAACACTTTTACTTTGTCATGCCTATTCATACAATAAAATCTGCAAATGTAACACCCATCGCCATAACCCTTTACTTTTGTTTGTATAAGAATAACAAAATGTATGAATACTCAAAACACACATAAATTCCTCAATCAGAGAGCTGTTTAAAAAGTCTTTCAACGGCTCTGCTCCATCGTAGTTCTGACTGGTGACGTGGTGCACAATGACAGTTGGGTAATTTTACTTCTCTACTTCCTGTGAAGTGATGTATCGATATTCCCTATGTGATTCACAGTGCCCTTCGAACTGAACATGTTCGCTCCCTTTCGGAATAGAATGTTACTTAAGGTAGCGAAATACCCTGTGAAGTCCAATTTGCAGTCCACTTACGGTCAAATGGAACGCACCTCTTGACGACGAAGAGGACGTAAGTAGATGAGGAAGACCCCTACAGACTATCCCTGCATCTCAATCAGCTCCTGAGCTTTCTAGGTTGTGTATGAGTATATCATGTAAATGAATGTGGCCAACTCCCTGATCAGTGCCCTGACTACTGAACTAGGGAACTGATTGAGACGCACACTATGGGTCCTCTGCCAGTTCTTGATATAAATGTTATATCTTGGTCTCATCAGACCAGAGAATCTTATTTCTCACCGTCTTGGAGTCCTTCAGGCGAGCTTTCATGTGTCTTGCACTGAGGAGAGGCTTCCGTCGGGCCACTCTGCCATAAAGCCCCGACTGGTGGAGGGCTGCAGTGATGGTTGACTTTCTACAACTTTCTCCCATCTCCCGACTGCATCTCTGGAGCTCAGCCACAGTGATCTTTGGGTTCTTCTTTACCTCTCTCGCCAAGGCTCTTCTCAAGGCTCTGGCCGGACGGCCAGCTCTAGGAAGGGTTCTGGTCGTCCCAAACGTCTTCCATTTAAGGATTATGGAGGCCACTGTGCTCTTAGGAACCTTAAGTGCAGCAGAAATTTTTTTGTAACCTTGGCCAGATCTGTGCCTTGCCACAATTCTGTCTCTGAGCTCTTCAGGCAGTTCCTTTGACCTCATGATTCTCATTTGCTCTGACATGCACTGTGAGCTGTAAGGTCTTATATAGACAGGTGTGTGGCTTTCCTAATCAAGTCCAATCAGTATAATCAAACACAGCTGGACTCAAATGAAGGTGTAGAACCATCTCAAGGATGATCAGAAGAAATGGACAGCACCTGAGTTAAATATATGAGTGTCACAGCAAAGGGTCTGAATACCATTTGTTATTTTAGTTTTTCTTTTTTAACAAATCTGTAAAAATGTTAACAATTCTGTGTTTTTCTGTCAATATGGGGTGCTGTGTGTACATTAATGAGGAAAACAAATGAACTTAAATGATTTTAGCAAATGGCTGCAATATAACAATGAGTGAAAAATGTAAGGGGGTCTGAATACTTTCCGTACCCACTGTATATATGCCATTTTATATCTGCATTTTTATCTTCTTTAACTTTATTAGTATCATAAATATGTTTATTTGCACTACCGTTAAGCGCCACATACTGTCGGAGTGAATTTGCATGTTCACTCTGCGCATCGCCAGTAAAAATCGATTGGGTATGAACAAAAAACATCTTGAAAAATGCTGGCGATAAACGTATGCGTTATTCGTCCCGGTGTATACAGGCCTTAAGGACCTCCCACAGGACATCGATCTACCCTGCAATCTGCTCTGAACATTGCTGTTTCTTTGTCATTCACACCATCAGTTTCTGTGGGCCATATGTCTGGGCCATTTGGTTCACACCAAGCCGACGTTGGGCCATTAGGCCGTTTTTGTTCGTCAACTGACTACGTTTTCTCAATGTGTTCTGCACCGTCAGCTGAAGTTGGTCCTTTTTACATAGGCGTTGGAGCTCGTCGTTCCATCGGGCCATCTGATCATTCTGATTGGCTGTTCAGCTACTGCCACCTGCTGGTTCAGACATGCATTTCATCTTACGCAGACACAGAACGGACGTGCTACTTGGCCGTCGAATGTTGGTTTGGTGTGTCAGGACAACTTTGGACACAGACGCTGCCGACATGAGCCAACCCCGCAGTCTGCTTTTGCCGCCATTAGTTCGTCGGCTTCGGCTTGGTGTGTTCATGCCTTTAGAGACCTGAAACTTTGAGGGCTGGTATTACTCACACTGCTTATCGTTGGAATTCTTAAGGGACAAATTTTGTCCATCTTTTGTCCTCAGATTTCATCTCGCTCAAGCAAAGTTTTTTTTTTTTTTTAGAAACCTACTTTTGCAAACTAGTCCTGTTTTTGGCCTAATCAGAACCAAACCAGTGCCGCAAGATTTTCAGTGCCAGTTATACAAAAGTAATCTGACTGGATTGGATCAAATCTTGAAAATGGGTTGGTCAAAAGGGAAAAAGGATTTTGAAATCAGATTAGATCACAAAATCCAATCTTGGTTTTGATCTAAATAAAATCATCAGTTTCGTCTGGTATCGTTTAAAGCCCTTTAAAGCTGCACTGAAACTGTAATTTTGACCTTCAAACATTGGGAGGCCATTGAAGTCCACTATATGGAGAAAAATACAAGAATGTTTTCATCAAAAACCTTAATTTCTTTTCAAACGAAGAAAGAAAGACATGGACATCTTGAATGACATGGGGTGAGTAAATTATCAGGAAAAGTTTATTTAAAAGTGAACTAATCCTTTAACAACATTTACTCTTAATAAGTGTAGATGAGGAGTAACAACTGAAGTAACCGGGCTATGACTTTAATCTAGTGAATCATATTCCTTTATACAGCTAAAAATATTTTAAACAAAACTGCTCGTTATTAATAAGATCAAAGACAGACCATATGTTCATTTCTATTCAGTCCTTTGTTACTTTTCAGTATGTACCTGTTATTGTGGGGAGTAAAATTAAGTTTGTAAATCAATGTCCACCCTTAATCAATGGAAATCTTAGAGCTTAATAGGGAACTTGTTAACTTGACAAAATTAATTATATTAAATACCAAATAAATTTGATTTTATTTAATTGCCCTGATATTCTGTGGAGAAATTAAGATTGAATAAATGGATATGTCTATTAGTTAGATCACTCTGCAATCAAACATTTAATTTTGATCTAAAACTTCACAATTTTAAGTTTAACATATTCAAAAGTTCTTTACAATCCTTTGTAATGTGAAGACCAAGAATTTTTACTTTATTCTTGACTGAGAATATCAGTGCTTTGTAGATTATTGAACTGAGAGCAGTTCACACTTGCTTACATTTAGATATAAGCCAGAAGCTCTTGAAAAACGGCATGGAAAAGCTCTGATTCTCTGATTCATCCCACAAATCAACAATATGAATGTTTTTCTGTATGAAGACTTCTATTAGTTTTAACGTGCAGACAGGACTTTTATTTTGGTGTGGGGGCGTGACGTCAAAAAACTGCGCCGTGCTCCGGCATCTGATGTGATTCGACTGAAGAAAGGTTTGTGTTTGTAGTCATTTACAGTGTTTACATTGAGACACTTTATAGACAACTGTGTATTGTGTGTATATAATAACAAGATTAAACGTTGTTTTTGTTAGTAAAGTGTATTCACAGTAACAGAAAATGTGGAGTAATAGAAAAGGTTCGTCTCATTTCGCTCAAAAGTCCGAGTCAATTGAACCAAATGTAAACAAACAAACACGTGAGATGAATAATATAACTAATTAACTGCTTATGTTTATCTGTGTAATGTAATACATGTTGTCTATAGAAAATGTAATAATACAAAATATGACTAAATATAGAGTTTGTATAATTTGAGTTCTTTTATTAATTTGTAATTTCAGTTTTGAGTGTTTTTAGTCTCATCAGGTGATTTAAGTCCATTAACTCTTACTCTGACAGACTCGGACAGACACACCCAGAGATTTAGAGTGGTTTTATTTTTCTTTCTGTTAATTATTCTTATCTTAAACAGTTCAAACATACAGAAAACTCCTGGTGAAGTTACTGAGATCCATGTGACACTATTATAAAGATGGAGTTTATTAAAGAGGAGAATGAAGACATGAAGATTGAAGAAACACTCAGTGTGAAACATGAAGAAACTGAAGAACAAACAGGTTGGTTTCATTCTTTAAGATGATCTCAGTCATAAACTCACACATTAATCATTCGCTTTAGTTGAAACATGAGGGCATTTTATTGGGATAGTTCATTTGTGTGTTTTAATTCCACTGTAGTTAATTTAGCCTATTTTTTTGTTTATTCGTTTTTCAAATCATAAGAATGAATTAAAAACCTACAATGTCATTACATTATAAGTAGATTGTGATTGGCGAGTTTAAAGTCCCCGTGAACCGGAAATTGCAAACGACTCTTCTCCAGTGTAGTGACGTATTTCCAGGTGAAACGGAATATTGAATAGAGGGCAGAGTTTTACTTCAGCACTCCTCCTCTCCATCTCTCGTTCATAGCAGACGAACGGTTGCAGAGGAGTGGTTTACACGTTTTCAACCCAAGCCGTCAAACTGACGTCATCAGTGAAGGAACGCCATTCCAGACCGGAAGTAACTTTTCAGATTAAAGATTAGCGCGCCAAAATTTTTTTCTGTGTTTTAACTTGCACGGATTAATTGTTCACCACAAGACTAGTAATATGCACTAACAAAGTAAATATGTCAAATTTGATTTCATGATGACTTTAAGCATCACAATTTTTGGTAACACTTTACATTAAGGTTCATTAGTTAAACATTAGTTATTGTATGAACTAGCATGAACTAACCATGAGCAATACTTTTGTTACTGTATATACTAATCTTCATTAATGTTAGTTAATGAAAATACAGTTGTTCATTGTTTGTTCATGTTAGTTCACAGTTCCTATGCCCCATGACTCTTGGCACGGACTATGGGTGTAACTTCCGTTAAGCTTACATTTTTTTGTTTTCTGTTTTAAACTGGGTACTATGAGATGTAGCATCTGGACCAATCAGACACACACTTTTCCCTCTTGAAGTTCAACTTAATTTTTATTTAATTTTATTTTCTATATAGCACCAAATCTCAACAGAAGTCATTTAAGGTTACCTTTTTCTTTAATTAAACTAAATAGCCTTGTGTTATTTTTATTTACACAGCGGCATGTCATTTCTGTCTCTACATGGTTGCGTGTTGACAATTCTCTGCTCTCTATGGGTACTTTCACACCTGCCTCATTTAGTTTGGTTGAATCGTACCAGAGTTGGTTTCCCCCTTTGGTGCGGTTCGTTTGGGCAGGTGTGAAAGCAGCAATCGCACTCGGGTGTGCACCAAAAGCGGACCAAACAAGCGTACCGAGACCTGCTTGAAGAGGTGGTCTTGGTACGCTTTCAAACGAACTCTGGAGCGGTTCGCTTGAGATGTGAAAGCAATCCGATGTGAAAGCTAGCTTGTCAATCATTATTTTGATGGATGACGCAGCGAAAACTCTGACCAATGAGAGGACAGTTGTACTCGCATGTGACTTGCCTGAACGAATTTTGGTACGCTTTGAAATGTTGCCATGTGAAAGCGAACCGAACCAAGAAGAAAATGCAACATTGTAACAAATTTAGTCCCTGTTTCGGAACAAAACAAGCGATCCATAGGTGTGAAAACACCCTATATCGCAGATGCCACACGCAGTTCGACAGTTTCTGTCGATGGATACGCATTCTGGCTTCCCCTAAACTTTGTTTGCGAGTGCCACATGCTCCATATGAGCAGTCATTTTACAGTGTCATCACCGGATGTTGATTGGGCGCGAGCGTAGGTGAGCCCTGAACTACACACGTTGCTATCTGTGTTTAACCCTCTGGTCCTCTTCGTTAGGAGTCACACTTGGCTTCTTCGTGGTCAAAAATGACCAAAGCTTTAAAGGGTTAGTTCACCCAAAAATGAAAATTATGTCATTAATGACTCACCCTCATGTCGTTCCAAACCCGTAAGACCTCCGTTCATCTTCAGAACACAGTTTAAGATATTTTAGATTTAGTCCGAGAGCTTTCTGTCCCCCCATTGAAAATGTATGTACGGTATACTGTCCATGTCCAGAAAGGTAATAGAAACATCATCAAAGTAGTCCATGTGACATCAGTGGGTTAGTTAGAATTTTCTGAAGCATCGAAAATACATTTTGGTCCAAAAATAACAAAAACTACGACTTTATTCAGCATTGTCTTCTCTTTCGGGTCTGTTGTCAATCTGCGTTCACGACTCCGCAGTGATGCTGCTGATGTGTTATTTGGTGCGCCCGAGCATCGTTTACAGTCTGAGGGAGATGCACGCTGTAAACAAAACAACCTTCGCAAACATGTCTAAAAGTTGTGAATTAGTTGTAACATTAAAACAGGAGATCATGACTTACTCTGTGCTCAAAGTGGAGCTCCGAGCATTATAAATTCCAGGATATGCTTTTTTTTTCATTGGTTGTTGCGTTAAATCTTACCCAGATACAATAGTACTATTTTCTGATTGGCTATTGTGTAGCCTCTTTCTTTTTTTTGATTGGCTGATAAGTGGCAGGCTCGACTAAGGCTGAGCGGTTCCATGCCCGGTTCCATAGAGAGAGCGGCGCGGCCAGATACATTTTAGGCGCTGCCGCATATTAAATACATGAAAAATAGTTTTTCTGTGTGAGAAATACAATGTGTGCCGGGAGCAGAGATGTTCACAAGTCTTTTATCTGGAGTCTGAGTCAAGTCTGAAGTCTTTAAGCTGGAGTCTGAGTCAAGTCTGGAGTCTTTTGTCACACGTCCGAGTCGAGTCTCGAGTCATTAAAAAAAAAAAAAAAATCTCATATTCAAATCCCATATTTTATCCTAGTTGTGTTATATAGACAAAATTATATGATGTAAGGGATAACGTACATCCTGTTTGTTACTTTATAATCCATTACAATGTACAAAACAGTCGTCCTGGCAACACGAGTAGTCATTTTCAATACAGTCGCTAAACGGACACAAGATGGCGCCTGTGAGTCACGGTTTGTTATACAGCTTTGTTGTTATTGACGACATTATCAAAAAATATCAAACTTCGAAATGTTTAAGAATGTCAATTGGAAACTCTACACATGCTGATTGTGATACGTTAAAATATGAGCTTTAAGTAATAAATGGATTAACATCTCTTTCTATCTCTCTCTTTTCTATCTCTCTTATGGACACACATTAAGAAATAGAAAAGCTGCAAATAATACGAAGATTGATAAAACGTAGTGCTAGGTTTAAAGTCTAGATTTTTTTGTTCATATTTTAACAGGCTGACAATTCAAAAGAGCTTTGCAGCTACACCACAGTATAATAGCTAATTGTGTGAGTTAATGTGACTAACCTTTGTGGATGCAATGTCTCATAAAATTTGATGATGATGTTCCAGTGTCTTTAATTGTTTTCCCACATTCTGTGCATCTAACTGATCTGACGTGATAATAAACCAAACGAAAGAACATATGGCACGGTGGCTCCCGTCATGTTGCATGGGACTCTTATTATGACATTTCAGAGTTTACGTGCACGGACATATGTAATCAAATTCTATGACAAGAGTGCAATCTACCATGACACATAAGGAAATATATGTGACGCAGATATTATAAAACCATTTAAACACAACACAAATTCTTTATTTATTATATCAGTAGTTAAGGGTAAAAGACTTGTCGTTTTTAAAATATTCCGAGTCTTTTGTGCCGAGTCAAGTCTTAAGTCATTTCAGGTCGAGTCCGAGTCTGAAGTCTGTTAAAATGCGACTCGAGTGCTTATCTCTGGTCGGGAGTGCGTGACAAAAGATCGAAATGAGTGACTGTCATGCTCAATACGTGAGACTTGAGAGCCCAGTAATGCCGCAGCTGGAACATGTGGAACATTCAGCAGATGAGATGACATTATGTCAGCAGCATCACTGCGGAGTCGTGAACGCAGATTGACAACAGACCCGAAAGAGAAGACAATGCTGAATAAAGTCATAGCTTTTGTTATTTTTGGACCAAAATGTATTTTTGATGCTACAAAAACTTCTAACTAACCCACTGATGTCACATGGACTACTTTGATGATGTTTTTATTACCTTTCTGGACATGGACAGTATACCGTACATACATTTTCAATGGAGGAACAGAAAGTTCTCGGACTAAATCTAAAATATCTTAAACTGTGTTCCGAAGATGAACAGAGGTCTTACGGGTTTGGAACGACATGAGGGCGAGTCATTAATGACATAATTTTCATTTTTGGGTGAACTAACCCTTTAAAATGTAGCTCCCAATGTAACTGAAGATAGATTAGTGCCATCTGGTGGGAGGAAAAAAAAGAAAAACTATTGTAATGCCATATTGTAACCACTAGATTACTAGATAGTTGTATTTAAAGTGCCTTATAAATTATCTAGTGTTTTTAGACAAATACTTTTTTTATTGAGTTGTGGAATTGGATTTATACTTGGACATTCTCAAAGACTACTTTTTGTCAAGGTTTTTGTTTGAAATGTTAATTTGAAGTGTCCATTTTTGCATTAATTTTACAACAGTCAAACCTGAACACAGGTGAACATTTTGTTACACATAACATCAAAAAAATGAATCAATAAAAATGTAACAAAAATGAACAGGTATGTTTTATCACATCTTAATGCTGGGTATGATCTGACATTTTAGAGTGTCCCCACTTCATTTCTGTGCAGTTTTTTTTTGGCTGATTTGTAGTTTGTACCACCAAAGTGTCTCTGAATTTGTTTGTTTTTTTGTATTTCCCATTAATTTACTTTGGCGGTCATTTTTGACCGCGAAGGAGACAAGTGTGACTATTTTTTATGACTCTTTAACATATCCGAATCACGTCCATGATTTTTTTTGTTCACATAGCTAATGCAACAAAAGTCACCAAGTTTCATCCCATTCCAATGAATTAAATGATAAATTTTTATTTCAAAACGTAAATGTTTTTGGTCATTTTTGACCGAAGAGAACTATAGGGTTAAACTAAACTCATTTAAGCCTTGCCAATTTGTAACATTTAAGTGCAAGACGCATGTGCTGTGAGAAGATTGTGTACTCATCCAAAGCTCACACATGTTATGGTAGTTGACAAATAGGCCGTGAAAAATTATTTAAAAAAAAAAAAAAAAACGCTTTTTGAAGAAAAATATACAAATTTTTGTAGTTTGAAGTCTGATGTTTGAGAAAATATTGGGGGTCACTAACATCTATAGCTTCATGTAGTGCTATTTATTTATGACATTATGAATAACGTTATTTTTTTCAATAATTGCTGTCATCCTTTTAAAACTGCTGAAAATTATACCATTTTAAGGTGAGTGATGATTATATCTCCATTACTGCAATACTTAACTGTTCTTTAAGATATTTTGAGATAAAGACAAATCTGCGGTTCTTTTATGCGTGTCACACCAGGACATTGTCACACTAAAGGACAGGGTAGTTATTGTATTAAAGAGAAAGTGAGAGGTATTAAGTTAAAGTGCTTTTATTTAACTTTGGACATGTCAAAGAAGAAAGATTACTTTTGATACAAACTATATTTTTACTAGATGTGTTTTTTTTAACAACATTTATCAACAAAAATGAATTTTACAATTCTAACACCATCTTTTTTTAATGTAATTCATTTGTTTATGAAAGAACATATACAGTGGTGTGAAAGTACTTGCCCCCTTCCTGATTTTATTTTTTGCATGTTTGTCACACTTTCAGATCATCAAACAAATTTAAATATGAATCAAAGATAACACAAGTAAACACAACATGCAGTTTTTAAATAAAGGTTTTTATTATGAAGGGAAAATAAAATCCAAATCCACATGGCCCTGTGTGGAAAAAGTGCTTGCCCCCGCTGTTAAAACATAAATTAACTTCTAGTTTATAACACCTGAGTTGAGTTTCTCTTGCCACACCCAGGCCTGATTACTGCCACACCTGTTCACAATCAAGAAATCACTTAAATAGGACCTGCCTGACAAAGTGAAGTAGACCAAAAGATGCACATCATGTTGAGATCCAAAGAAATTCAGGAACAAATGAGAAAGTAATAGAGATCTATCAGTCTGGAAAAGGTTATAAAGCCATTTCTAATTCAGGTCACAAAAGACCCCACAACAACAACCAAAGAACTGCAGGCCTCACTTGCCTCAGTTAAGGTCAGTGTTCATGACTCCACCATAAGAAAGAGACTGGGCAAAAATGGCCTGTATGGCAGAGTTCCAAGACACAAATCGCTGCTGAGCAAAAAGAACATAAAGGCTCATCTTAGTTTTGCCAGAAAACATGTTGATTATCCCCAAGACTTTTGTCTCATCAGTCAGTATTTTCCCCAAAAGTTGAACTTTTTGGAAGGTGTGTGTCCCATTATGTCTGGCATAAAGGTAACACAGCATTTCAGAAAAAGAACATATCAACAGTAAAATATGGTGGTGGTGGTGGTGGTAGTGTGATGGTCTGGGTCTGTTTTGCTGCTTCAGGACCTGGAAGAATTGCTGTGATAAATGGAACCATGAATTCTGCTGTCTACCAAAAAATCCTGAAGGACAATGTCCAGCCATCTGTTCGTGACCTCAAGCTGAAGTGAACTTGGGTTCTGCAGCAGGACAATGATCCAAAACACACCAGCAAGTCCACCTTTGAATGGCTGAAGAAAAACAAAATGAAGACTTTGGAGTGGCCTAGTCAAAGTCCTGACCTCAGTCCTATTGAGATGCTGTGGCATGACCTTAAAAAGGCAGTTCATGCTCTGACCCTCCAATGTGGCTGAATTACAACAATTCTGCAAAAATGAGTGGGCCAAAATTCCTCCACAGCGCTGTAACAGACTCATTCCAAGTTATCTCAAATGCTTGATTGCAGTTGTTGCTGCTAATGGTGGCCCAACCAGTTATTAGATTTAGGTGGCAAGCATTTTTTCCACACAGGGCCATGTGGATTTGGATTTAGTTTTCCCTTCATAATAAAAACCTTTATTTAAAAACTGCATGTTGTGTTTACTTGGGGTATCTTTGATTCATATTTAAATTTGTTTGATGATCTGAAACATTAAAGTGTGACAAACATGCAAAAAAAAAAAAAAAAAATCAGGAAGGGGGCACTTATTCACACCACTGTAATTTTGATGCAAACAACATCATTAACCATTTTTTAAAAAACATCAACAAAATGACACAATTTAATGAGTCCATGTTTGAGGTGATGGAAGTGCCTTTACTGATTGAACATTAGCCAATCAAAAGATGTGAGTCGAGCAGCACAATGCATTTGCTCTGGTTCAAATGACACCAATTATCTTCTGGCGTGAATAGTAAATGCAGTCAGGTTTCTCCAGCCACACAAATGAATTCTTCTCACCTTTCTGGATTGTGCAATTAATTTGTATGTCATCTCCATAAATTGCCATGATCTGGCCAAAGAATGGCTTGCCATCATATTGAGCAATCACACATTTCCCTTCTGTGATCTCATCATCATCTCTGTACAGGATCACTCCTGGAGATGATGACAACACTTGGTCAGTAGTGAGGATTCCTGTGACCGGTCAAACAGATAAGGAAGCATTTTCTCAGAAGTTTCAGTCTCCGGTTCTTTGATCCATTTGAATTTCGAAGATGCAGTGACAAGTTCTCACGAAATCTCTACAAGACGTCTACATGGACTACTGTAAAAACTCCAGTAGGAAACATTCAATGTCTTAAAGATAGTTTGTGAGATATAGGCCATTTTATATCACAGAGGCTAAAGCAACTGACCACAAGCCTCCAATGCAATTCTGATATGGTCTTTCAATATTTTATTTTTTCCTCTGCAGTCTTGCTAGTGTTCTCTTCATTCTTTTTGTTTGGCTCTTCCATCTTGTTTGTGTGGCCACTCTCTTCCATATTTATAATACGCTGAAGAGACTTACTGTTTTCTAGAGTACAGCCAGAGTACCATGCTGCAATGCAGTAAGTGATGAAAGATTCAATTACCGACCTGTAGAAGTTCACCAGCAGCTGTTGTGGAAGTGATGCTTTCTTCAACAACCTCAAAAAGTAAAGTCTTAGGTGACCTTTTTTATTTTTACCATCTTTGAGGTGTTGGCAGTCCATGTCGCATCCTGGCTGATATGAACTCCCAGGTATTTAAAACTCTGCACCACCTTCACTCTCTCACCATTAATGTCTATGGAGCAATGTGCAGAGGGTTTCAGCCCTCTGAAGTCCAGGATCTTCTCCGTCATCTTTGTTGCATAGAGGATCAAGTTGTTATTTCGGCTCCAGCTCTCTTAGTTCTTGACCGCTGCTCTGTAGGCTGATTTGTTGTTTTTGGTTATTCTGCCTACAACAATTGTCTGCAAACTTAATGATGGTGTCTGTCTCATAAGAGGATTTGCAGTCATGTGTGTTAAATGATTGCAGATCATAGATACTAAACTTGTTATACATGTGATCTTTGTTAACTACAGTAAGCAATTCTAAAACACTATTTCAAAAAAGTATGAATTAATCCATAGGCAAAAACAATAAAAAAGGAAAATCTAGAGATGGGAAACTTCGATAAGTGAGAGTGCAACTCTCTAAAATTCCTTTTGGTCACAGGTTCCTTCGGTCTCATCTTGCTGATGTGAAATCTTTTGCTTCTATGGTAACCAGTACCTGGTTTAGGGATTATGGAGCTAAAGAACTGTAACTCATAGTTTGCTTGTTGGGTAAGGGATATTAGGGCTGGATGATTAATCAAATTCAGAACCTCTAACCAACATAATTTTCCCATGTTGGTTATTTAATCCTGTTAATACTTTCCCCTTAAAAACATACTACCGCGTGTGTAGGCCGCCTGTCCAGTCAGCGGCATGGAAGCAACAAGGAGGCAAACTTAAATACTCAGACAACACACAGACAGTAAATTTCACTTTGCGTCTTCACTAAACTTTTTCAACTGTATGTGTTTTAAGGCTTGCCACTTTGGACATTCAAGTGATTTTAGACCAACGCATGTGCATAATTATATTGAGCTACTGTCCTATGATTTATCAGTAAAGTATCTTTATCTTTAGTATATTTTTTTACTTTTGAAGTAACTACTTGCAACCCACAGCTTCACAATTAATAGAGAGATGGTATGACTAATTCACACAACCCGCAATCGCTCTCTCATTAATGCATTCAAATAAATGTACTTGTACTGTGCTAATTTATCTGATTTACAACGAGCAGAAATCTGTAAGAAATATCACAAACCATTGATAAAATAACTGCTTAAAATGAGCTATGTCATGTTGGATCACTCTTTCTTTAGGAAAAAAATATCACACCTTTAATAATCAAACATTTACTAGGGGTGTGACGAGATGGGTATCTCACGAGACGAGACAAGATTTTTACACACTATTTTTAAGAAATTCTCAATGGTGAAATACATTACTAGGAAAAATATTCTGCAGGTGTGTTCGAAATGTTTTAACTAATCATCTTATAATGAATGTCATTCAGTTCTACTTTCTGAGTATGAATTATCATATGCAGTAAAAGACAACAATACTCAAGCACTGTAAAACGTTTTGCCACTAACTCAACTGACTGACCTCTCTTCTGTATGATTTCAGTCTCTTCAGACCTTACTGCACATGATTTACGAGCTTCTACAACTTTTGACCTCCTAACTGATCTCTTTTCCACAAACTGATCATAGAAATAAAACAGTATAAATAAAAATAGTAACACTTTACAATGACTAACAATGAGCAACATATTTGCTACAGTATTTATTAATCTTTGTTTATGTTAGTTAATAAAAATAGTCATTCATTGTTAGTTGATGATAGTTCACAGTGCATTAAATAATGTTAACAAATGAAACCTTACTGTTTGTGCTTAATAAGATTTAGAGAAAACTGTTATTCGTTTTTATAGTAACACTTTACAATAAGTGCAACCATAATCGCACCTTCTCAATATTCAAAGTGCAAATAAGATCAACTTTTTCTTTGATTCAGATCTAAGAGATGGTTACAACTACACTGCCCAGCCTAAAATAGCTTTCATATTGAGAGATATTTGCATGCATCAGGGAGCCGCTTTCAAAATGCAGGTATTGAAATACCTTTCAGCGATTGCGCGTAACTCTTTAAATATGGAGTGGCGGCGACCGTTATCCAACTTAATTAAATGTTTTTTTATTTAAACACAAAGCAAAAGGACAGTGGGGGCGTAATGTAAATGTAGCGGTGGCATATTCTTTCCTAATCATCCTAACACTCATGGCAACATCACGAGACTACTTTTCGCCTCAATGAGAAATCTCGTCACACTTTAGTCTCGCGAGATCTCGTGACACCCCTAATATTTACAGTACAAACCTTATCTGTGAACTGAGGGCAAAACAAAATTTGTTCGTTATACAAAGAAATCATGCCTAGTGTGAGTACACCCTTAATGTCTGTTGCTTTGTGTCATTTAAACTGGGGCTAACTTTTTTTGTCTTTTTTTGCCTTAGACCTGATGGCGCTGGAAGAGGAGGGTCAAGATCTGAATGACATGAAGGAGAAAGATCTGTATGAGAAACGGCATGATTTCATAAATGAAGAAAAATCTTTTAGTTGCTCACAGACTGAAAAGACATCCTCACAAAAAAGAGAGACTAGAAGTAATTTCATCTGTAAGCAGTGTGGAAAGAGTTTCAGTCAGCGTAAAAACCTTGAAGTCCACATGGGAGTTCACACCGGAGAGAAGCCTTACACCTGCCAACAGTGTGGTAAGAGTTTCAACCGAAAAGGAAACCTTAAAGTCCACATGAACGTTCACACTGGAGAGAGCTGTTATTTCTGCCAACAGTGTGGAATAAGTTTCACTCGAAAAGGAAACTTGAAAAGGCACATGGGAATTCACTCTAGAGAGAAGTCTTACACCTGCCAACAGTGTAGGAAAGTTTTTAAGCTAAAAAGAAGTCTTAATTGCCACATGAGCATTCATACTGAAGAGAAGCATTTCAGCTGCCAACATTGTGGAAAAAGTTTTAACCGAAAAGGACGACTTAATTACCACATGAAAATTCACACTGAAGAGAAGCCTTTTACTTGCCCTCAGTGTGGAAAAAGTTTCAAACTAAAAGGACACCTTCAAGTCCATATGATAATTCACACAGGAGAGCTCCCTTTCTCATGCCAACAATGTGGAAAAAGTTTCAAACTAAAAGCACACCTTAAAGACCATATGAGGATTCACACAGGAGAGAAACCCTACACATGCCCTCAGTGTGGAAAAAGTTTCAGTCGCAAAGGACCGTTTAAAGACCACATAAGAATTCACACTGGAGAGAAGCCTTTCACCTGCCAACAATGTGGAAAAAGTTTCAAGCAAAAAGCAATCCTTAACACACACATGAGAATTCACACTGGAGAGAAGCCTTTCACCTGCCCTCAGTGTGGAAGGAGTTTCAAACTAAAAGGACACCTTAAAGACCACATGAGAATTCACACAGGAGAGAAACCCTACACATGCCCTCAGTGTGGAAAGAGCTTCAGTCGCAAAGGTCCGTTTAAAGACCACATGAGAATTCACACTGGAGAGCTCCCTTTCTGCTGCCAACAATGTGGAAAATGTTTCAACCAATCAGGAACCCTTAACATGCACATGAGAATTCACACTGGAGAGAAGCCTTACACTTGCACTCATTGTGGAAAAAGTTTTAGACTAAAAGGCCACCTTAAAGGCCACATGAGAATTCACACAAAAAGTTTTAACCAACCAGGAACCCTTAACATGCACAAGAGAATTCACACTGGAGATAATTCGTTCATATGTGATCGATGTGGAAAGAGTTTTAGATATAAAGGAACCTTAAAGTACCACATGAGCCTTCACTCAAGGTTCACATAAGAGTTTTCGTTATAGAGAGGTCTTGTACCAGCCCTGAAAGCCCTGATATACTCACTGCAAAGTTATTTTTCAGTCTTTGCTTCGTAGCAGTGGACTTAAGTGAACATCTCGAGTGGCATTTATATGAATGTGTAAATATGTGCTGTGCATTTTTCTTTCAGTAACAAAATAAATGCAGTGGGAAAAGTGCAGTTGTGAAAGCTTCAGATCATAGTGATGTGGATATGTTTGTACCAGATCTGCAGTTCAGCTCCCCAGTCACATCACATCACATTTATACAGTAGATTGCTTTAAATTAAGCAGCTTTACAGTATTAAACATGTCACTTTCAATAGAAATACAACTTAAATTTCTATAATGAAGCAGCCCTCATTAAAGAAGGTGGAGCCCCAGAGCACACCTACCTATCACATAATCACCACAGACCAATAGTAGGTCTACTATCGTAGACTTGTATTTGGCTGAGCAGTCTAGTGGGTGGCTCACCAATGTATTAGATTTCTCTAATACAAACTAATTTAAATATGAATCAAAGATAACACAAGTACACACAACATGCAGTTTTTAAATTAAGGTTTTTATTATGAAGGGAAAACTAAATCCAAACCCACATGGCCCTGTGTGAAAAGGTTCTTTTTAAAACATAACTCAACTGTGGTTTATCACACCTGAGTTCAGTTTCTCTAGCCACTCCCAGGCCTGATTACTGCCACACCTGTTCACAATCAAGAAATCGCTTAAATAGGACCTGCCTGACAAAGTGAAGTAGACCAAAAGATCCTCAAAAGCTGCACATCATGTTGAGATCCAAAGAAATTCAGGAACAAATGAGAAAGAAAGTGTTTAAACAATGTATTTAGATACCACTTATACATTTGAACCCATAGTGTACTACAAGTGGTATCTAAATATATTTTTTAAATACAGAGAGTATATAAAAAGCACATTTTAGTTCATATTTCTTGCTGTCTCAAAATAGCACAGTTGAGTACACTTAGATGTTCTTAAGATGATCTTAAGTAGTATTAAAGAAGAATGTTTAGTATATTAAATACAAAATTAGTGCGCAAAAATAGAGCACTTTAAGTACATTGTAGAAGTGTACTTTTTTTCACCTGGGTACTTGTGCAGCAGATCCTCCAGACCTTTTCTGCAGAATGTAATAGAAATGGACTGAATAAGCACAAGGGAGCCATCACATATAATCATGACTGGCCTTTTGTTTGCCCCATTTCCATACATCCTGATAAGGTCAATTTGAAAAGCTTGCAGGAAGTGAGTCACAGATGCTGTTGTGTGGTCGCATGTGACATAAGTTGCCACAGGTAAAGGTGATGCACCCTTGGATGGATTTCTTCCAACCAGCTCATACACGAAATATGTTGGACCTTCTGCTCTCTCTCTTTCTGAATTACACACTCTGTTGCATCCAGGTACTCTATATCCTACATCTTTTGTAGAAGACAGAGTGTCATGATGACCAGTTGTGGAATTGTTTGCATAGACTCCAAATGAAACTCAGGTCATTTTGTTTCCAGGTTATTGTAGAAATCACCTCCAGAGAAAACCACCACTGCTTTCAGGGTGCTTTCATCAGTGACTCAACATGTACATTAAATGGGCAATCTTCAAAACGACAGTAGCCCATAGTTTTGAAAACTGGTGCCAATGTCTCTGACCACAGGGTTTTCACACTGTGATGCTTAAAACAAAATCTGCAGTAGGGATTGATGGACTTCATGCCCTTGATCAAGGGTTTCCAAACTCGGTTTTGGAGGGCCACTGTCCTGAAGAGTTTAGCTCCAACTTGCCTCAACAAAGCTGCCTGGAAGTTTGTAGTATGCCTAATTAGACCTTTGATTAGCTGGTTCAGGTGTGTTTAATTGGGGTTGGAGCTAAACTCTCCAGGGGTGAGTTTCCCAAAAGCATCGTTGGTGACTATGGTTGTAAGTCCCATTGAACTCTATTGGAAACGATGGAACTTACGACCATAGTTCGCTTTGGGAAACGCACCCCAGGACAGTGGCCCTCCAGGACTGAGTTTGGAGACCCCTGCTCTAGACAATGACATTAGTTCACTGGAGTGTTGAAAAAGTCTGCTTTTCTGGTGTTGTCTTAGCTCTTGACATTCTTTTTGTTCAATGAAAAAGAAACAGGGCTGACATGGCAAACAACATGTGAAGTATTTATCTTCTTCCTGGTTAGATGAAGACCTTACCAATATCTTATATTTATAATTTTTTTTTTTTTTGTAGGTGTGATACTACAGCACATGCTAAGTAACCCTTAAAAATAATTAAGTTAAGGTTTTTTTTTGTTGTTTTTTTTTACAAATAACACACATAACCTACACCTAACCCTGACTTAGCTAGTAATGACAGAACTACTAATCTATAACAATGAACATACCCTATATATAATCTAATACTACGCAAAATAAAACACACACATGACCAAAACACTTCACTAACCCTACCCCACCACCAGCACCTTCAAAGCCTAACTTAGATGTCTAACCAGTTCAGTGCAGCATTTTCTGCCTTTTTTGGTAGAATGCGCGATAGCTGCGCACAGCAACCATCAACCTCTCGCACTCCTTCACATATTTATTGTATGCATCTTTCGGACGCAATTAAGGGTCTACATCTATCAATGAAAGCTCCAGGCTGTTCCACACAAGGGAGCAGTTTGCAGGCAAAAAACAAGGCAGAAGCTTCTTCACATTTTGCACCTCAGTAGGACAATCAATGTCCATAACTGCCTCATCCACTTCTTCACACACCCTTTCAGGTGAATCTCTCTTCTCTGCTGTTTTTTGATCTGCAACAGCTGCAATCTTTAGTTTATAAGGTATTGACTCATGCAAAGCCCAGAGTTTAAACCCATAAACCTTGGGCAGCAAAAAACGTAACAACACCTGTAATGACCACAGATGTGCCTGGGTGACTAGAATCTCCTCCACAAGCACTCGCAGCTGATCGAAGCTAATGAACTCGCCATTTTGAATCATTCCAATACAGCTGACAAATGTCATGACTTTAACCAAGTCATCGTGGTCCAGAATTTTGGGCAGCCTCCCGAGCACAGCTTTGACCCAAGGCATGCCATGATCCATGTACCTCTGGGTATTCCGTCCGAAACACAAACCCTGCATCTCCATGTCAAGGCACACATCACCAACAAGGCTCACTGCCCGCACCTCTATTGATGGCATTTTGCTGTTACTGTGTACCTCCCAGAAATCTTTGAAATTCCAGCTCACCTTTTTATTACCCTTGGCACTCCAGTACCGCAAAGCTGGAAAGTAACACAGCTTGCGTTCCTCAAATCCAGCCTTCAAACATGAGAGCACATCATGGCCTGCTTCTGCAACAATTTGTTTTGCCCTGCAGAAAGTGTGAGGGTACACAAAAGCAGCTAAAGTAATTTATTTCAAATCACATTCATGATTTTTAAAAAGTTCTGAAGAAAATGGCAGCATGATTGTTTGCATATTGTGTGAAATGGAACTAACATTTCTTTGCTTTCCTCTTGTCCTCAGAACGACTACTCCAGCAAGACTGACTTGTAAATGCATTCAAACTTGTATAAGCAATAAGGCTAAAACACATGTGTGCCGAGGTTCTAAAATTGAGCTTCATGTAAGGAAAAGGAGCAAAATTAGCTCAAATGAAATAATTAATTTATAGGAAATTATAAAGAGTCATTTAGTTTACGACCGAGCAGCTGAACCGTCCAGCGTTCATCTACTCAAACCGTAATAAGCTCTGTAGCGGATATGAATATCCACTATCGCGACAACACCGATTAGAATGCAGTAACTTTAAGATGACAGTTTAAGACATTAAATTAAAGACAGTTTAAGACATTAAATTTTACAAGCACATAATACAAGACACTTTCTTTTAAAATCTACAAGGGACTTTATTTATTTAACACAAACACACAAACATTCATATGTGTTGCAGAAAGAAAGGAAATGAGAGAAAGAGTTTTAAGAGAGAGAGTGATATGATGAACAGGATTCCTAGCAAAATATGCACTTCAAAAGACCTGACCTGAACGAACTTTAGCTTTAGAATCTGGAGGTACTTGCTTGAGTCGACTTTAAATCTGAATCTCCCCGTCGGCGTGGAGAGAAGGGTTTTCCAAGTCGATGATTTGTCTTTTCAGGTCCAGATGGTGGTTAGGTAAAAACCAATCCCATTTGAGCGTTCTGGCAAAATTAAAGGAAGTCTCTTTGTCGTGGCTGGAGTTAAAGTTGAAGAGGCAAAAGTCGTTGGTTGAACTTTGCTGCACACAAGACTCTCACGGAAAAAAAAAGTGAGTGAAAGTTGGATGGCTTGAATGAGCTGCTTGTCTGTTCTTCTTGTTACTCCATGGTTACTCTTTGTTCTTAAGTTCACTAGTTCTTTGTCTTGTGATATGACTATTTAAACGAAGGTGTTTGTCCCACCTCTGAGAGGAGTTTTGGCCAATCAGATATCGTCCTGTTTCAAAAGGTGGCTTTTCTCTGCCCCAATCATACATAAGTGTTACCTCCAGTATTGCCGGCTTCGGCAGAGAGTACCATTTAGACATGATTTCTATTAAATGGAATATGATACATTTTACACAGATTTCATTCAAGCCATGATTTAGACATACATTAGAGATTTAAATTCATTCCAAATAAGGCATACTTTCAATCAGTCATTCAAAAGTTATCACATTTACATGAATTGTGAGTGTTCTAAAGCATAACTGGTTACAAGTAGTATGTGTGGACATGATATAAAATGTATGCAGTTAAAAGTTGTTTGATAAGTCCATTTCAAATTGTTTGGAACAATTTTGATGCAGTTTTAGTTGTAGAAACAGTCTTCGTGGGTTTTCTGTAAAGTTAGGTCACTCAGAGAAACAAAAGAGGCCTGCATTGTCTCTTTTGATCTGGAGATCAAAGACTCTTTATCTTCTGGTGACCATTTGGGTTGTCACCTCTCCTTCTGTCAGGAAGCATGGGGGTCATAAAAGTAATTAGCAAGGATTTTTCTGTAGATGGACTGGAGCCAAAAATGAGATTCTCTGAGTTTGGGTTTCTGGAATTATGCTTTGAAAGAATCATCTGAATGATTCATTTGTCTGGTTCGTCCACGTTTCCTACATCATACATAACATCTTCAATCTGTGTGCTCACTGATAATGACAAGGCCGATCTACACATAAAGAATGGTCTAACTCCTGAATTCGATTAGGGAGCTACCTACAAAGAATGGCCAACCACATTTGCTAGTGGGGCCAGCAAAAAAAGTTAGAACAGCTCCATTAAGTGTAACAGCTGCTGCAGAGAAAGCTGGCGAAGAAGTCAAGATATATTCAAGCCATCAATATAGCCATCTGGGGCAGGTGGGGAAAAGTACGTACCTTTTATATTGTACTTATCAAAAATTATTCTGGACCTATTGCTGTGGCTTTTTTTTTATTTCTTCCATTTTTGTAAATAACATCCATTTTGTAAACAGCATCCTTCACATGCACAAAAAAAGTGGAAAAACACGATTTCAATGGTAATTACTACAGGTTTGCATACAATTCTGAGATTGCATTTCACTCTTTTTATTTATTTTGATGAATACTGAATGTTTTCATGCAAGTAAATGCAAGTTCATATTTTTCTAGAAGTACAATAATCATGTTTACACAGGGCACACAACACCTCTGCACTTTATTTCTCTCAACATGAGGAGAGCTGTCAGTCAATAAATGTGAAAAAGTAACTTATCTGAAGAAGTAACAGATTTTTTGCTGTTAACTGAAAAGGTAATGTGTTTCAAAAAAGTTATCTGATTATGTAACTCAAGTTACTTGTAATGCGTTACCCCCAACACTGACGGTAGAGCAGTAGTCAAGATTGTACAACAGACAATATGAGCCAAACTTTTTCTGTATTTGGTTGACTGCATTTTTAGGTTAGAACATACCTGAAGCCCCCTATTTTATTTTGCTTACCTGTAACATTTTTTTACCCGCTTTCACAGCTGCAGAAGGTGAAGATGACTCGCTCCCATATTCCCATTCTGAATCTCAAGCTGCGGTGTGGTCCCAGCCTACTTGATGTCTCCCTGTGGAGGGATGAAGCTCTCTGTGATCTTCACATTGGAGATGACCTAGAAATCACCCATTTTTATTGCGACAAACTGCCACAGGGAAAAGGACATTTTCATTCCATTTTCAATAAACAACTGTTAAGGTACTCATTACACTTCTCATTACATAAATATTTTATAATAGTCTCTATCTATCCATCCAGCTGTATCTATCATCTACTCACATACTACTCAAACTATGCACTACTTTCATGCATAGTCTACCCCTCTACATATAAATATGAACAAGACATTCAAATTCATGGAGTGACAAAATCTGAGGATACCTGCACTGAGCAAGTGACGATGAGATCTATACAGTTCCTGCACAGTTCTTCTCTGGAGACCTAATGCCAATTTCATTGATGTGTTACCCATTAAACTGCTTGTGCTATATATCAACAAAAGAATTGTCGGCATCAGAATACTTTCTTCTACCTCTTAAGCCTAAACCTGACCTTATGCTGTTCATTCCACCCCACCCACTTTCATGTTCACTTTACTTGCCACTAAGCTTGTGTCTGTCTCCATACCCTTACTTGATACACTCATGCTTTATGCATTACATTTTATACAGGACATCCATTATTGACTACACACTACTTGAAGGCTATGCATTTTTGTTCCCCTTTATTGATGTTTTCCCTTTGTTTACTTTTATTCACTATTTTTTTCTTTCTGCACTGGATTTTACATTCCAGTAATATTGACTTGGCCTTATGTTAGTATTCCAATTAACCAGATTGAACATTTTCTCCCATTTATCAATAAAGTAGCTTAGAAACTGAAAAGATATTGCATATATTTCTTTCTGCTTTTGAAGTGTATTTGCTTTATATGCTCATACAGTATGTAATTACTTTAACTGTTTTTTTTTTTATTATTTTTTATTTGTTATTACCATGTATGTCCAAAACTATTTTTTTCACACAAACACACACACACAAATTGTTGCAATATTTCACCAAAATCAAGATTGAATAGGCTACATTTGGTCAAAACCTCATGTTATGAAAGGATGAAGTGCTATGGTTTTTTAACACAATATTTGCTGATTAGATGGCAATACTGAGCTAAACTGCAAACTGTTTGCCCTCTCCATCCTGTTCCCTTTCGTGGGAACTATCGACGCTACGCCGAATGACGTGATGGGAACCCTCTGTATTTTGTGTTCGTGAAGCACCTCTGTATCCTACCAATGAGAAAGACGTGACGTCAGAGGCGGGTGACGTCACGGATCAGGAAGCTATAAAGCATACCCAGAACAAAGCACGCTAGTTTCTGTTGTCTTCAGCAAGCGCTATCTGTATCTTGTTTGTCTTATTTATTGTTGTATTGTCTATCCATACACACTGTGGTCTCTTCGTCCGAGGACAAGAGTTCCCAAGCATAAAATAAGACACATATATATAAAAATGGCGGAAAAGCAGCAGTTTAAAAAGTGTGCTCCTCCTTGCCCACGTTTCATTGTGGCTGGAGACACACGAGATGTGCGTGAAATGCCTGGGGGTTGAGCATGCACAGGCGGCTCTTGAAGGAGCTGTCTGTGTACATTGCGAACGGCTCACCCTCAGAGTGCTGCGATCTCGCCGGGCGCTCTTTGAGGAGGGCGCAGAGGTGAGTGTTCCCTGTGGGTCTGGTCTCGTGGGGTTCACAAATGGATCTAGCAGAGGGGGAAGAGACGGGCGCTGCCCTATCGCTTCCCTTACCTGCTAGACCCAGTGTCTCTCCTTTGGTGGCGGAAGCATGCGTAGCGGTTTCTTCCCCCCGAAGGGAGACACCGATGCTCAACATATCTTCCTCCGAGGAGGTTGATGTGGAGAGCGTCCATGAGGAACCGCCAGCCTCATCCCCTGCATATGAGGAGCTTTTGGAGGTAGTGACCAGGGCAGTAGAAAAACTAAATATTGACTGGCCCGCGGAGAAAGCTGATAGTAAACCAAAAAGCAAGTTAGACGAGAGGTTTCTTCCCGCGGTCACTACCCCAGCGTTGGGGTCTGCCGTTCTTTCCCAACCTCCACACCGAGGTGTCGAGGTCGTGGAAGAGACCAGTCCAGTATCGACTGTATAGCCCACAGACATCGCTATATAGTAATATTGTTGGCTTAAAACATCACGGCTATGGGGCGATGCCTCGGATCGAAGAGACGCTTGCGAGCCATCTCTCGCCCGAGTCTGCATCGTCCCTCAAGACCCCGACGTTGCCCACCAAGCCCCTAAAGCCTTGGTGGGCAAGGCTTATTCAGCGGCAGGTCAGGCGGCTGCATGCCTTCATACTATGTCAATTTTACAGGCATATCAAGCCGATCTGCTGGGGGAGATTGATGAGAGTGGGGAAGCGTCCTTTGAAGCGATTCACGAGCTAAGAAAGGCGACAGATCTAGCTCTCCGGGCCACCAAGGAGACAGCCAAATCCATCGGCCGCTCTATGGCAGCCCTGGTGGCCACGGAGAGGCATCTCTGGCTCAACCTCTCTGACATCAAAGAGAGGGATAAGAACATGCTCATGGACGCGCCGCTGTCTCCTGTTGGCCTGTTCGGCGACGCACTGTCGAGGGCAGCCCCATCCGGGGGGATTCGGATATCGGGTCCTCCCCGGTGCCCTCAGGGGACCGTCCTGTCAACCCTGCCACCCAGTGTGCATCAGGACACAGCGGTCTCCGCCGATCCTCTGAGGAGGGTCGGTCAGCACGTGATTCATTTGTTTGCCGGTGCGCCGCGTCAGATAGACGAGCCAAGTGCTCAAAAAACACCAGAGACCAGTCTCGAGAGACTGGTTCCCTTAGTAGAATATTTGGAAGAATGGAAAAGTCTCCCGAACATTTCGAAGTGGGTGCTGCTCATGATAGAACAGGGTTACAGAATTCAGTTCAGTTCTCGACCGCCCAAGTTCAATGGGGTGCTTCCCACAGTGGTTACCCCAGAGCAGTCTCTGGTGATGGAACAAGAGGTTACGACGCTTTTGTAAAAAGGGGTTATAGAAAGGGTTCCCCCTCCCAGCAAAATGTCGGGCTTTTACAGCCGCTACTTTATTGTTCCGAAGAAGGATGGAGGGTTGCGTCCGATCATAGATTTACGTGTGCTAAATCGATCTGTAAAGAAGTTGAAGTTCAAAATGCTTACACTCAGACAGATCATCCCTCAGATCAGGTCCGAGGACTGGTTTGTGGCGATAGATCTGAAAGACGCATACTTTCATGTATCCATCCATCCTTCTCACAGGAAGTTCCTCAGGTTTGCTTTCGGGGGCAAAGCTTACCAATACAGGGTTCTTCCTTTCGGCCTATCTCTCTCACCCTGCACGTTCACGAAGTGAGTGGATGCAGCTCTGGCTCCGCTGAGACTCCAGGGCATCCGTGTGCTGAACTATATCGACGATTGGTTGATACTAGCTCAAACAGAACAATTGGCAGTTCAACATCGAGATGTTGTTCTGTCGCACATGGAAAGGCTTGGGCTGAGGCTCAATGCCAAAAAGAGTGTGCTGGTCCCGACTCAGGTTGCAAACTATCTAGGAGTAATCTGGGATTCCACCACGATGCAGGCGCAGTTGTCCCCTGCTCGTGTGAGTTCCATTCTCGGGGCCGTGAATGGGGTGAAATTAGGCCAGTCACTCACTGTAAAACAGTTTCAGAGACTGTTGGGTCTGATGGCAGCTGCGTCCAACGTTATTACTTTTGGCCTCCTGCACATGAGACCCTTACAGTGGTGGCTCAGGACCAAGGGGTTTTCTCCGAGGGGAAATCCTTTTCGCATGATCAAAGTCACACGGCGATGCCTTCGTGCTCTGGTCATGTGGAATAAGCCTTGGTTCCTGTCCCAGGGACCCGTGCTGGGGACTTCTCGTCGTCGTGTAATGCTTACGACAGATGCTTCTCTCACAGGCTGGGGGGGCGATCATGAGTGGTCGCTCAGCTCAGGGTCTTTGGGAGGACCATCAGCTCTCCTGGCACATAAATCGGCTGGAGATGATGGCGGTGTTTCTTGCACTGAAACACTTCCTCCCAGACCTGAGAGATCACCATGTGTTGGTCCGTACGGACAACACTGCGGTGGTCTCGTACATCAACCATCAAACCCCCTGGGTTTGCGGTCTCACCCATTATCCAAGTTGGCCAGTCACATCCTCCTCTGGTCCCAGGGAAAGCTCCTTTCGCTGAAAGCAGCTTACATCCCCGGGTGGTTGAATGTGGGGGTGGACGCTCTGTCGAGGCAGAGCACGAGACCGGGGGAATGGAAACTCCACACCGAGGTGGTGGAGTTAATATGGAAAACTTTCGGTCGAGCTCAAGTCGATCTACTTGCCACAGAGGAGTCAGCTCAGTGCCCTCTGTGGTATTCCCTACAGCACCCAGCACCTCTAGGGCTGGATGCTATGCTACAGACGTGGCCGAGGCTGCGTCTGTACGCATTTCCCCCAGTCTCACTGCTCCCGGGAGTTCTGGAGAAGGTTCACCAGGAGAAGGTCGACCTAATATTGGTGGCCCCTTACTGGCCGACCAGAATATGGTTTTCAGACATAATGTCACTACTTCACGGCTCTCCTTTGGAGCTTCCTCTCAGACAGGATCTCTTGTCTCAAGCGGGCGGCACGATTCTCCATCCCCGTCCAGAAATGTGGAAACTGTGGGCCTGCCCTCTGAGGGGGCAAGGCTCATAGAATCTGGTCTCCCAACCGAGGTTGTGGAGACCATCCTTCACTCCAGAGCTCCCTCCACGAGGAAGCTGTACTCATATAAATGGAAATTGTTCACTACATGGTGTGGACAACGTAATTTGGACCCTGTCCAGTCTCCTATCAGCTATGTGCTACAGTTCCTTCAAGAAAAGTTTTCAGAAGGTTTGACCCCTTCAACACTGAAGGTTTATATTGCAGCCATTTTGGCTTATCATAATCCTGTAGGGGGTTCCTCGGTGGGCCGAGACCCCCTAGTTATACGCTTCCTCCGTGGCGCACTCAGGTTGAGACCTGCGGTGCGCACAAAAACCCCGACCTGGGATCTAACTATTGTGCTCCAAGGGTTAGCTGAGGCTCCCTTTGAGCCAATAGAAGAAGTGTCGGATAAATTCCTGACACTAAAAACCATCTTTCTATTGGCCGTTTCTTCCCTAAAAAGGATCGGCGATCTACAAGCGCTGTCAGTCGCTCCATCATGCTTAGAATTTTCACCTGGTATGATTAAGGCCTTTCTACACACTAGACCGGGCTATGTTCCAAAGGTGCCATCGAGGGTCCCAGGTCCCATTATACTTGAGGCATTCTGCCCGCCTCCATTCACAAATTCAGATCAGGAAAAGAAGAATCTGCTTTGCCCTGTGAGGGCACTGGATGCGTATGTCCACAGAGCTGCCCTGTGGAGGAAAACAGATCAGTTATTTGTGTGTTATGGGTCCCCTAAGAGAGGGGGCCCAGCATCCAAGCAGAGGATGAGTAAGTGGGTGGTTGAGGTCATCTCACTCGCATATGAAACAGCGGGACGCCCATGTCCCTTAATTGTGCGCGCTCATTCCACGAGAGGTATGGCTGCATCTAAAGCTCTCTTGTCAGGAGTCTCTCTGGACGACATATGCGGTGCGGCTGAATGGTCATCCCAGCACACCTTCATTAGATTTTATAATCTCAACCTAAATGTTACTCCGGGTGCCAGAGTTCTACAAGATAACAGCCAGGCACTTGGAGACACGGCGTAGTTGGGATAGCGTTCCCATCACGTCATTCGATGTAGCGTCGATAGGTCCCACGAAAGGGAACGTCTCGGGTTACGAGTGTAACCCCTGTTCCCTGAGTAAGGGAACGAGATGCTACGTCACGTTGCCGTACCTCCTACATACCTGGAATGCTTGCTTCAGACATATTACAGAAGCTAGCATGCTTTGTTCTGGGTATGCTTTATAGCTTCCTGATCCGTGACGTCACACGCCTCTGACGTCACGTCTTTCTCATTGGTTGGATACAGAGGTGCTTCACGAACACAAAATACAGAGGGTTCCCATCACGTCATTCGACGTAGCGTCTCGTTCCCTTACTCAGGGAACAGGGGTTACACTCGTAACCCGAGACGTTCTCACTCTCACTGTTCCCACATCTAATCTTTTCTGATAATCCAAGACTCCAAACTTTGATTAAATGTATGAAAACATGACTCACAGTAAAAATAATCCCTAATTATCATTTAAAAGACTAAATATTTAATGATACTCAGAGTGAAAACATTCATGAGGTATTAATGTCAGCATGAAATATAACTTATGATAGTAATTGGTTCGCTGTTGTGACATATCTGAGTGAAACAGCTTCTGGAACAAGAACAAATGTAGGATTGGGCTTGATTTTGTCCATGGGGAATTGATTGGATGGTTGTGGTTTGCTATTGGTGGATCTCATGTGAGTGACAGGTTGCCCCGCCTTCACGCCAGTAAACACATCATCAGATAAGAGAAGAGATGTTATTTTGATTCAAGATTACAAGCACACATGAATTTAACAAAATGATGTGCATGAATAAATCATTTATAATAAATACTGCAATATTCAATAATAAAAAAAAGATTTGGCAAATTTGATTTCATTGTGACTTTAAGGAACAATAATTCTGTCTTGCTTCTCTCTAACTTATAGTGTTTCTGAGACTGATTAAACACAATGTGTGTGGAAACACCCATGAAAACTAGAAACTTAGCAGCAATGAGGCTCTCCTTGACCAGGAATGAGGAAGCTGCTTTACAGACACACCTGTTTTACACCCGTCACTCAAACACAGAACCAGGAAACAGGAATCACATGACTTCAGGGAAACAGAAACTGAAGTGTAGTTGAGCAGTTGTGTGTTTGTGTCTCTGTATTCATGCAGTAAAATGGCAGAAGCCAGAATTTCTCAGGATGAGTTCATGTGTTCAGTGTGTCTGGATCTCCTGAAGGATCCAGTGGCCATTCCCTGTGGACACAGTTACTGTAAGATCTGTATTACAGGCTGCTGGGATCAGGAGGATCAGATGAGAGTCTACAGCTGCCCTCAGTGCAGACAGACCTTCAGTCCAAGACCTGCTTTAGCTAAAAACACCATTCTGGCTGAAATGGTGGAGAAACTGAAGAAGATTAAACTTCCTGCTGACTGTTACGCTGGAGCTGGAGATGTGCAGTGTGACGTCTGTACTGGAAGAAAACACAAAGCCTTCAAGTCCTGTCTGGTGTGTCTGAACTCTTACTGTCAGAATCACCTTGAACAACATGAGACCTTCTTTAAAGGAAAGAGACACAATCTGACTGAAGCCACTGGACGACTGCAGGAGATGATCTGCCCGAAACACGACAAGATCCTTGAGCTTTTCTGCCGCACTGATCAGAAGTGTATATGTGTGCTGTGTATAATAGATGAACATAAAAACCACAACACTGTATCAGCTGCAGCACAGAGGACAGAGAAACAGGTATGAACTTTAAGAGGTCCCATTATGCTCATTTACAGGTTCATCATTTTGTTTATGGTGTCTACTAGAATACATTTAAATCATTTAATGTCTGTTTACACTCTCTGTCTGAACACTGTTTTAGTTTCAGTTTCTTTAAACCCACCTTCCGAAAATCTAAGTCTGCTTAAAATCACAGTCTGCTCTGATTGGTCAGATGGTCCCAGTATATTGTGATTGATCTACTGCTTAGCTTGTGTGTCAGGAATGTTGTAACACACTTTACCATAACCAGCGATGGGGAGGTGGAGGAATGCTGGAAGAATTGTCACTGCGACGGCACAGTGACTGCTGATTATATTTGCTCGTAATGATGATTGACAGGATTGAATGATTTGGCTTCTTAATAGGACCCCTTTAAACCAGAAGTTCACATTCATCATTTACTCATGTTATTCCAAACTTGAGTGACTTTCTTTTTTCTGAGAAACACAAAAGAAGGTATTTTAACCCTTTCAAGTTGTTTGGGAGGGTTTAAAGAAAAACCTTCTCGCCCATGCAGAAATAATCTCCAGTATATTCAGTCGGACATCTCTATCACTTAATTACACTAGGACTGGGTGATATATCGCATGCGATTGTCACGCGCATTTCGTCAGTAATGCCGGTTCCCTGATTACCGCTAAATCGCCATCACCTGCTTTCAAATGGAGCGGCATTTAATAAACAGAGCCGTAGTTCACCGATAAGCTACGCAATATCGCGTTCATTATCGAAGGCGATTCATCTGCGATATGAACGCGATATTGCGTGGCTTTTCAGTGATCTACGGCTCTGTCTATTAAATGCCGCTCCATTTGAAAGCAGGTGATGGCGATTTAGCGGTAATCAGGGAACCGGCTTTACTGACGAAATGCGCGTGACAATCTCATGCGATATATCGCCCAGCCCTAAATTACACACATCCTGTCACAGTTTAAACTGTCCTGTGAATCATCTTGTCACAGTTAACGTTCTCCACATTCAATTAAATTTAATTTCCTACCGTTTCATGGATAAATGTAGTAGCAGGTTGATCTGCCAGCTGTGGATCTTTTCTGAGTTGACTCTCCTCATGTGTTTGCATAATGATATGTTTGTCATTAACTTTTAAATCCATCATTACAAAAGTTCACAATGCTGAAAAATAACGTGGATAACAAAGAATAAAGATCTTTTTTTTAGGTTATATACTGATTGTTATTCACTCAAACATATTTATCTAAACCTTTCTACTTAACCAACAGACTCGTCCATCCACCATGTTTGTAGTTTTTTAACACTTTTTATTCAAGTTTTTTTAGTTATAATCAAATCAACATCCATCACACAGTGGGTTGTGGTCAATATTATCCATTCGAGTGTGCGCCAATCTTCACTATTCAGACTCTAAACAGTAATAGTAGATCATCCGGGTATCTCTGGAATAATCATACTATGATTTGGGACACAGTAATTCTGATTTTGAATATTATTTTGGACCATAATATGCAAATTGAGACAAAACATAAATCTTCTTAAGTGATAGGAAAAGTCAAATATGTTTTGCATGTTTAGTCATGTGACATTTTCTTTAGTACTTTGCATTTTAAAATACACTTCTAAATGTCTGTTCATTGTTGCTATGCAACTAACATAAGGCACTATTTTAAAATTGTGGTGCTTCTTTAAGTGATAAAAGTTGTAAATGTTGTACAAAATACATTTAGCCCACTCATCTTTGCATCAATACAATGCGCGATACTTTATGTTTTACTACTTATTATATGTATAATTAACTTACAGTCGAATGTTTTCCTTGACATCTCGCGATTTCGGGGCATGTGAGTTCCCGAACATAATGCGTGATGGGATACGCTAGCCTCGAATACCGCTCAGAAGCACACTACACTTGGGCATTTTTAAGACACTGGACAGTCTTGCGCACTTCCTGTCGCGTGCACGAGCTCTCAAGTGGCCAAGACCGCAAGTGTGGATGTTTGGACATGGCTATTATTCAGAACATCTTTTATGTTCTGCAAGAGAAAATCATACAAGTTTGGAAAGACATGAGGATGAGAAAACAATGAAAGAATTTACATTTCTGGGTGAACTATCCCTATAAAACTAGACATTGATGAAATAATGCTGACATTTATGAATGAACCTATAATCTTATAATCTTAAGATCTTTAACCTTCAATCTCAGCACTTCACTGATACTGGATTCATATCTGTTTACTTGATGATTTATGTGACGTTTCTCCTGTTATTGGTTTGTCCTTTAGCACCAGCTGAAGGAGACGCAGAGGTTGTTCCAGCAGAGGATCCAGCAGAGAGAGAAAGATCTTCAGCAGCTGAGAGAGGCTGTGGAGTCTCATAAGGTGAGTCTGGAGAAGAAGAGAAGTTTGAGAAGTCTCAGTCAGACTCACTGAAGCCACTGTGTGATTGTGATGTGTGTCCTAACAGCGCTCTGCACAGACAGCAGTGGAGGACAGTGAGAGGATCTTCACTGAGCTCATCCGCTCCATTGAGAGAAGCCGCTCTGAGGCCACACAGCGGATCAGAGATCAGGAAAAGACTGCAGTGAGTCGAGCTGAAGGACGACTGGAGCGACTGGAGCAGGAGATCAATGATCTGAGGAGGAGAGACGCTGAGCTGGAGCAGCTTTCACACACACAGGATCACATCCATTTCCTGCAGGTAACAGAGATCTAGAAGAACAGGATCATAGTGGACTTGAGCAAGAGACTCACAGAGAAACATTTCATGAGAGCAGAATGAGCCGTTGACTGAAGTGTTGATCTGTGTGTTCGGTTATTATATAATCATCAGTCAGACTCTCATCTGATCTTCTTCTTTTGAAAGAGACACACTTACAACTGCAGTTCAGCTCTGGAAATCTCTTAGAAAATATTTTTATCTGAAAGATATATTGAACTTCCAGACGACAACAGCTCAAAACTTCAATAATATTTTAAATATTTAGTCCTCAAACAGGAAGTAAGGCTGCTTTAGCGTATTTAAACAACAAAACCTGACTTTGGGATCGTGGCAGATGTTTGATCAAGTGTTTTCCTGTTCACATATAGTGTAAGTGTCAAACACTTACAGCTCTAACATGATATAATGAACATAAGAATGAATCTGATGCTGTGAAAGTGCTGGATTGAGGAGAGTTACTAAAGATCAACAAGAGCTGCTCAAATCTGACAGTAGTGCAGGTTATTGGATGAAGTGTGGAGGTGATGAGCTTTGATTTCTGTTTTCTGTAGAGTTTCCAGTCTCTCTCAGCTCCTCCTGAATCTACAGACGTAAAGGACGATCCCTTCAGTTCTCTCTCCTCTTTTGATGTTGTGAGAGAATCTGTCCGTCAGCTGAGAGACAAACTGGAGGATTTCTGCAAAGAGGAGCTGAAGAAGATCTCTGACAGAGGTAAAGTCCTGGAGATTCATCTGCTCTCAGAAATGATCCTCCATCATCGCATATCATGTCGAAGATCATATTAGAAATGTCTTAGGAACGGATGCAGGGATCATTTTCTCTTGACATGATAATCACACTCTTCATGTCTGTTGATTTCCACAGTCACTTTCACCAACATTGTTCCCAGAACCAGGAACGACTTCCTACAATGTAAGTCACTGAGAAAACAAGCAGAAAAACTCACTGAGTGTGTTCATGTTCTTCCTGTAGAAGGAGAAAGAAAACATGACAGAAGAGTTTCATGAGTTTTCATGTGAATTAGTGTTTCTTAACGAGGCGTTCAGAAAACATCAGCAGTCGCTGAAATCAATATCTTCAAAAGGTGTTGAGGCGTTTAAGCACATAAATGCCAAATACTTACAAGATGAAACTTGTAATTACTTGTAAAATAAATTTTGGTAACACTTAAAGCCCTTATATATATAATGCATTATAAATGTATTTATAATGTATATAATCTTTTCATAAATAATTATAATCAAAGTTAAAAAGGCATTATAATATTTGCAGATTCTGAAATTGGTTGTTTATCATGTGTTTTAATTCATTATACTTTCTAAAAGTCACCAATGAAATCCAGTTAATGAAGTAATCCACATATAAAGAACAGACCCAGAATATTATTTCCATCGCCATGACTGTTTACTTCAGTGTTTCTGTCAGCTTTCTGTAGCGCAGATACTGAACTTCCAGTGAAAACAACTTCTGCATTTAGAATTCAGACACAATATAACAATATGTTTTTCAATGTGTTTTTTCTTGTTTTCTATTGGAATTTTTTTATGAATGCTTCCTGTTTGCTGATTGGCTGCAGTTTGTGATAATCTACGTGATTAAGGTTTCAGTGCCAAATTTCTAAAACATTTATTTAACATTCATAAATATAATTTTATTCACTTGGCTTTTTTATCCTTGGGAAACTAATGATAATATTTAAACTATCCAGTCAAATCTGTTATGTGGCATTCAGTGACATTCATATATAATATAAAATTCATGATATATAGGTGAATAATAATAGTAATCACACAAAATTAAATATTATAAAGAAAAAATATGTATATTATATATATCATGACAGATAAAAAAATTGTTAATGTTTTTTAAAATAAGTCTCTTCTGCTATTTGATCCAAAATACAGTAAAAACAGTAATATTGTGAAATATCACTATGGTTTTAAAGAACCATTTTTTTTTTAATGATGATTTGCACAGGATATCAGACAGATTGATAATTCCTGATTCTGATGTGTTTTCTCTCCATCAGATTCCCATCAGCTCAATCTGGATCTGAACACAGTGAATAAACGCCTCCGTCTGTCTGAGAGGAACAGAGTGATTACTGCCACTAACACAGTCCAGCTGTATCCTGATCATCCAGACAGATTTGATGGATATAATCCTCAGGTGTTGTGTAGAGAGAGTGTGTGTGGACGCTGTTACTGGGAGATTGAGTGGAGTGGAGATTATGTGCGTATATCAGTGTCATATAAGAGCATCAGTAGGAAGGGATCGGGTGGTGAGTGTTTGTTTGGATATAATGATCAGTCCTGGAGTTTGATCTGCTCTTCCTCCAGTTACTCATTCATACACAGTAACATAGAGACTAAACTCCCAGTAAAGTCCATCAGCAGGAGAATAGGAGTGTATGTGGATCACAGTGCAGGAACTCTGTCCTTCTACAGCGTCTCTGGAGACACAATGAGCCTCATCCACACAGTCCAGACCACATTCACTCAACCGCTCTATCCTGGGTTTTATGTTTGGTATGGATCATCAGTGAAACTGTTTTGATGAATCAGAATAGACTGTAGAGAGATTCTACCCATAATGCTTTGAGCTCATGATGAATCAGTAACAGTGAGATGTTATAGAGTCTCTTATTTTCTCTTCATTACATTAATACTACAGCTGAACTTCTGTCAGTGAAATAACATGAAGAATAAATGTGTGTAATGAATCCTCATATAGACAGTGAGATCAGTGTGTGTGTGTGTGTGTGTGTGTGTGTGTGTGTGTGTGCTCTTGTTTTCATGACAAATGAGGACATTTTTATGATAACACACCTACAATATGAGGACACTCGGAAAAATGAGGACATTTTGGAGGTCCTCATTTTTCCACGCTCACTAAACAGTTGTAAATGTTCCCAGAATGCCTCTAAACAAAAAACCTCCAATGTCCTGAAAAATCACAATTTCATGACATGAAGTGTGTAAGTGCGTTTATGTTTTTTGCTCACTTGCGGATACGCCAACTAGTGGTCAGATCTGGAACTTTTACACACTTTTAACACACATTGATGACGCACTCAACGGTCCTCATATATACGTACGTTTTCATAACCAAAATATTTATAATTTCTTTATTTTTGACTTGTTAATTTGTTGAAAGATCTCTATCATGTGAAGCGTTTTTGTTGTATGCAGTTGTGATGATTGTTGTATGATTTGAGTCATTGGTTTCAGTAATAAAAAATAAAAAAAACGTTTTCATACACACCAACTTTTTAAGCTAGTTTAGAATTAGCCTACTGTAATTCACACATTCCACGTAATCAGAGTAAAATAATAACATCAATTTACTACTGTTTATTAAGTATCCTGTTTTCTTTGTAGAGAATCAGTTCCTCAATTAATTGAAATTGATCAGCTGGATAAGATAATGTTAGCTTATTAAACAAAAAGGACAACATCATTAATATGTGGGCCTGGGAATATCTGGACTCTTCTTTTTAAAAGCTTACATAATCACACATGTATTTAAAAAATATTATAAATAAAAAGAACTTGCAGACTGGTAGTGAATTTAAATATGACTTGTTTTATCATGTCAGAATATCGCAGATACCACCCACCCTGTCAGATGAATAACTCCACCCACAGATAAAATAAGAAATAGCTACTATAAAAACAGATCTAACACTGCAAAACTCCAAACTGAACATGCATATTAATTAAAATAAATGTAATTAGTTAATATAAAGAACTTCCTTTCAGAAACAGCATAATCACGCCACGGTGGACCAGCATAAAAACACGGTCCGGATTTACCACATAAGGTGGAGTCTCTCCTGGTCTTTGAGTTGAAAACCTTGATTATGTCATAATCCGAACTATCAAAAATGTTTAATATATAATTGGGAGTCTAAATGGCCAAATAACAGCAGTAAGTGGCACATTTCTTCCCGTCGTCCGGTTGTCTGTTTGGACCAAGTGAAGTGCGGCCTGCATGATGTGCCGGCTTTTCCCACATTCCCAGAGCCATCGAAAGTCTCACGACGTCGTGTTGCTGCAGATCTCCTCAGACATGGCCTGGTAAGTGGTAAGTAATTACTTTTCTTCATTTTCAACCACAACGACAGTTATTCTTTGAGTATATGTTAAATTTGACCGCTCTTTAACAGAAATCTGTGCTTTGTATTACACTGTTGTAGCTGTCGTTGCACAGTGTTAGCATCAATCAATTTGCCTAATTAGCTAAAGTTAATGACATGCATTGGTGAGAAAATGAGTAACGTTAAGTTGAAATTTCATTTATTTCTATAGGCAGAGTAATACCATGCATACATCCTATTTTATTCAAGTATGGGTCTTTTTTGGTACTTGTCTTGCTGACTTTTTGTCTTTAATATCTATGTAGATCTTTGCTAATTGAGGAGCACATGGTCGAAGAGCATGTCAAAAAGGAGAAAAAGAATTAGCCCTGAGGCTGAGGCTATTAAGTTTATTTTATCTGGATGTGAAAAACCTTGTTTTAAGGTCAAGTGGATCAGTGATTTTAAAGGTATGTCATATGTGGTTGAAACTTAAATATTTATTTTTATTTTAACCTAGGGTTGCCACCTGTCCCTTAAAATACGGAAGATTGAATCATTTCATATACTACTAATAACATTTCAATCAAATTCTAAATAAAAATATTGTTTTATAGACTATTTATTTGCAGAAAATGACTACTGGTCAAAATACCTCAAATAATGCAAAGAAAACAAGTTAATATTAATTTATAAACACAATAATAATCTGTTAACTTAATAGTTCAGAAATCAATATTTAATAATAATAATAATAATAATGATGATAAATGTATAATAATTGTCTTTCATGCATCTTGGCATGCTCTCCACCAGTCTTTAGCATTGATGTTGGGTGTCTTAAGCCAGTGATTTTCAAAGTGGGGGCTGCCAGGGGGCATCAGCAAATTGAAGTGAAGATAAAGTGAAAAAAAATGATAAAAGAAAATAGATATGGACAAACATTTTTAAAAGGAAAAGGCCTGACGAGCAGATAAAAATTTGCAGGGCTTAAAATATTCCAGCACCATGCCGGATCTCCGGTGAGCGTCGTGAGGAAAAATGTATATATTTGGGAACTTGCATGGGAACTTGCATGTGGTTTAATATTTTCGAGTCAATTGATTTCACCTACCAATCGAGAGGAATGCAGCTCTAACTAATGTTACAAGCCAATCTAAAGCAGAGCAGGGCTCAGGATTTTTTTTTTTTTAACTTTAACCCCTGAAATACCCACTTTAACCCCTTTTCAGCTTCTGTTGAAGCTGTTTGTTACCTACAGCATTAGCCGACTTAATCTGCCACTGTGCAACACTAACACTCATATATTATTTATTTTGTTAAGTCTGATGTTTGTTTATTTTGTAATTTGTCAATATCTCGTTAATAGCGATTCTCAACTAATTTTGGTTGCATAACTTTTATTAATTTTTCCTCAGGACGTGGTGTATTTACCTGCACACCAATTGAAAAGGGATCATTTGTCGTTGAGTACCGTGGGGAGTTAATATCACAATATGAACAGGACAAGAGGCAGAAGAAGTACACAGAAAAACAAAATGCTTTCTTGTTTGATTTTGAATGGAACAATGTCAGATGGTGGTAAGTCATGGCCTATACAAGATCAGTTATTCATTAAAGCCTTGTGTTGTTTTGTGGAAAAACCTTTTGCTTTCTCCTACTTTAGCATAGATGCGTCCCGCGAAGATGGCTCTCTGGGAAGACTGGTGAATGATTGCCACACGTCACCAAATTGTAAAATGAAAAGGTTGACAGTCCAGGGTAAACCTCATCTTTGTCTATTCGCAATTGAAAACATCCAAGCAGAGACTGAAATAACCTACGATTATGGAGATTCTCAGTGGCCATGGCGTAATCTGGTAAGTAAGACCTCTTGATAGATCATACGGTATAGGATCTGTTAAAATTAGGGATGCACCGATACCTATACTAGTATCGGCATCGGTGCATCCCTAATTTTAACAGAGCTCATGTACTTGTACTCATACTCATAAAAATACCACGATACCAAAGACAGATACCTCACGTGACGTATGTGACAAAATTGTCCGTGCACAGAGACACCGGCGGCAACAGCAGAAACAATGTCAGCCTCAGGGGTGTGGAAATACTTCAAAATTAATGACGACAACACACACATTGCGAACTACATGCTTTTGTTATTCTATTAGTGAGGGCTGGATAGGTGGAATTGCGCTGAATTACACAGACCACAAGCGTGCTCTCTCTCACGTGCTCGCTCTCTCTTTCTTGCGCGCGATCCCAGTTCTCTCAGACAGCGCATGATCGGTTCTCCTCTCACCTGAATGGTCATGCACATACTCCAACCCATAGTGTGGAGTATCTCACGTAAATACAGTCGGTTATGACTTAAGTGGACGTAAACATTTGGGTGAAAACAGGATATGTGTCACTCAGTATCATAGACGGTCAGTATCCATGGATTCGGTCTTAAAGGTACTATATCTGTAATTAATGTTAGTAAAGCAACAAAATATGTTAAATGCATGTATACATGGTAAATAAACCTACTGTATCTGAAAAACAAGTTTATTTAATTTTTATCTCTTTAGTGTTTGTTGTATTGTTTGTAAATTTCCTTTTATATAACAACAATTATATATATATTGGTAATTATGCCCTTTAAAGGTTTTTGGACACTGAAATTTTTGTTCTTTAAGTTTGTGACAAGCACAAATATTTTTTCATTTAATAATAAAGAAGCTGTCCTACATTCATTAGTTCACTCACTGTGTTGTACTTGGAAAACTGCAACATCAAAAAAAGAAAAAAAAGAAAGTGAGAAATTAATAAATGTATCGGTGGGTACTAGAAAAAAGTATCGGTACTCGTACTCGGTCCTTAAAAAACGGTATCAGTGCATCTCTAGTTAAAATATAATTAGATAATTAATTTCCCTTCAGGAATGTATGCTCTCCTTCAATATCTTCTTGTGGAATTACTTTACTGATGAAATTGTATACACTATGTTCAGTTAATTATGCACCATGAGGTAGGCCTGCACGATAAATCGTTATAAAATCGCGATCTCGATTCACCCTGTTCACGATTTAATTTTTAAATGACTTCGATTTAAAAAAAAAAAAAAAAAAAAAAAAATCAGCCTTTATTTTGAAAGGACCGCTCTCACAGGGCTTCACCCTCAGCCAACGACAAAGCGCCTTTCATGCTGTGTTCACACCAAACGCGAATAGAGCGTCTGGCGCGAATGATTTCAATGTTAAGTCAATGTAAAGACGCGTTTACGCGCGTCTGGAGGTCTCGCGGCGTGAATGAGGCGTTTAGCGCGGCGCGGAAGACGCGAATTCGCCTCATTCGCGCGTCTGTTTCGCTCTAGACGCGCGAATGCATTCAAAATGTTCAAGCGGCAAACTAGACGCGGTAGACGCGAATTTGACGCTCTATTCGCGTTTCATGTGAACGCAGCATTAGTCTCGCGTTTCACTCGTCGAGCGAGCGCGGTAGTTCTATTCATTGAAGCCTCTATGTTTACAGGCTTGTGGTGATGTGCAATGTTCTATAGGTGCCAAAACAAATATTTTTGGTACTTCCAATTTGTTTTGTTTTGTTATGGTTCATGTGTGCAATAAACATTACATTTCATGAGAAAAAAAAATCGTTGTAGAGAATCCTGATATCAATTCTAAGCTAAAAAATCGTGATTCATATTTTTCCCAGAATTGTGCAGGCCTACCATGAGGTGTGCTTACATGCAACGAAGGAAAGAAGATTCTTTTTAAAAAAAAAGTTAAATACTATCTGTTTGATTAAAATAAGTGAAGGTAGAAAAGGGTCTCTTTCTGGCTCTTTTATGCATTGATACTTTTTTTAATTAAAACTTATTGTACAATATATTTCTGACTGATAATTGTTGTTATACTTCATTGCAGACACCAAGTGACATGATCCAGTCTCAACCTTCAGGAGACCCAGAAGTGAGCGAGAGATCCAGTTCATCCTTCCAACAGGTTACTACACATTTACTCTGGATTACTCTCACACAAATCTTATGCATCAATAAAATGCATTTCCACCTTCTTCAGGCAGACAAATGTAAAATGTTCAACAATCAATATTACCATCACTAGTTTCTGCATACTGTCATGAAAGGAAATTACCCCTAGCATTTAAAAGATCAAGCTACACCTCAAAACATTAAAAGTTACCTTCATTTTCACACAATTCAATGTTTTTATCTACTTCAAACACATGTATTGGCCATGCAAGCTTCTGCTTATCAGTTTACATGGTTTAACTTCTAGGGAAGTAGATCCCTGTCCATTACTGTGGAGATTTTAGCTTTCTTTTACTACAACAGTATAACTTAGAAGACAGAAACACTGACTCTTTGTGTGTTTAGTCGTCATGTCCTCATTTTGCTTTAGGCTGTGAAAGACTGAACTGTGTTTCAGACGATGTCCTGATATTGTATGATGTGACACGTGTAGTGTGTGTGTGTTTGTACAATATCTGTTACCCACAATATGAGGACATTGTAAGTTTTAAATATTTCCATAGAGTCTTGAATGAAAAGCCCTGGTCCTCACATTAGCTATTTTTACTACAATTTGTGTTCCTTAAATGCACAGTTGATGCAGCCCTTGACTTCAGCAGTGAGTCTTAGTCCACAGGTGATTATGATAGAATGGGGGTGGGATTTCTTTGAATTGAAATAGGTAGGATCATTAGTTTGTTATTGTTCTGAATATTTCTGACTGCTAATTGTTGTTATACTTCATTGCAGACACCAAGTGACATGATCCAGTCTCAACCTTCAGGAGACCCAGAAGTGAGCGAGAGATCCAGTTCATCCTTCCAACAGGTTACTACACATTTACTCTGGATTTCTTTCTTTAAAAGTTACATAATTCTTTTGGTTCTCATGTAAATTACACCCCTTTTTACCTTGCTACAACAAACATTTAATGTAAAACTCGTATTGTAAAAACTGTACGTATTGTAAAAACTGTACGTATTGTAAAAAATTTATTTTTGTTTAAAGGTGCCCTAGAACGTTTTTTCACAAGATGTAATATAAGTCTAAGGTGTCCCCTGAATGTGTCTGTGGAGTTTCAGCTCAAAATTTTTTTTTTAATTAATTTTTTAAATGCCTATTTTGGGGCATCATTATGCCCCGATTCAGGCTGCGGCCCCTTTAAATCCTCGCGCTCTCCGCCCACAAGCTCTCGACTCTATATACATTGCATAAACAAAGTTCACACAGCTAATATAACCCTCAAAATGGATCTTTACAAAGTGTTCGTCATGCATACTGCATGCATACATCGGATCATGTGAGTACAGTATTTATTTGGATGTTTACATTTGATTCTGAATGAGTTTGATAGTGCTCCGTGGCTAAAGCTAACATTACACACTGTTGGAGAGATTTATAAAGAATGAAGTTGTGTTTATGAATTATACAGACTGCAAGTGTTTAAAAATGAAAATAGCGACGGCTCTTGTCTCCGTGAATACAGTAATAAATGATGGTAACTTTAACCACATTTAACAGTACATTCGCAACATGCTAACGAAACATTTAGAAAGACAATTCACAAATATCACTAAAAATATCATGATATCATGGATCATGTCAGTTATTATTGCTCCATCTGCCATTTTTCGCTGTTGTCCTTGCTTGCTTACCTAGTCTGATGATTCAGCTGTGCACAGATCCAGACGTTAATACTGGCTTGTCTAATGCCTTGAACATGGGCTGGCATATGCAAATATTGGGGGCGTACATATTAATGATCCAGACTGTTACGTAACAGTCGGTGTTATGTTGAGATTCGCCTGTTCTTCGGAGGTCTTTTAAACAAATGAGATTTACATAAGGAGGAGGAAGCAATGGAGTTTGAAACTCAATGTATGTCATTTCCATGTACTGAACTCATGTACTGAACTCATGTACTGAACTCATGTACTGAACTCATGTACTGAACTCATGTACTGAACTCATAGTTATCTCATGTTAACTATGCCGAGGTAAATTCAATTTTTGATTCTAGGGCACCTTTAAAACTTCAGTATGTTGCGATTTCATCTCAATGTCACTATGTTTGTAAAATGTAAGTAAATTATCCTCAGGGTTAGGTTGAGCATAAAATTGTTCACCTGTGAACCAAAATGATTTTCTTAATTAGTATTATGTATTATTTTGTTATTTTCAGTTATAGTACTAAAATACATATTTATTCATCTTTTCATTTAAGGCCAATCACTCCACTGGAATTGCATCCTTCCATCATGTACTTACTGCAGAGCAGGTGAGATAGCTACATTCAAAGTTATTTTTCTTCTTTAACTTATGTGAATATTTACTGTTAGGAAATAGTGTATGATTCCAGGTGAGACTACGGGTTTGTACACATGATGTTTGATTTGAACAGCTTAGAGTAAAACAGCGTCTGCAAAATCTGAAGCGTCATCATGATTGTTGTGAGGATCGTTATGAGAAGGCTGATCCAAGCCTAAATCAAACCATCTTGTAATTATAAGAAAAGTATTTATCTTTTAGTATTTTAATGTTACAAGAACATTATTTCTATAACATAAATTAGCCTAGCCTTTTAAGAATAGCTTAATTTCTTACTCCAAAGACTTTAAAGAAATGTTTCTCAGATGGTTAATCTGAGAAACATTGACATCTAAATGTATTTACAATTATATTTAAAAAGATTTGTTTTTGCTTTCAATCTAATGCTAAATTAAGTGGAGAGTATTAATTTGTATATAACATGTAGAATAGATATGATGCAAATTATTGACAACAGGTTCCTAGGTACGCATAAAACTGGCATTGGGGGAATACATATGCTATCTCGGCTGCAGTCTGAATGGGAGCGGTGTGGTGTGAATTTGGAACAATCAGCATTAAATGGATATAACTTGGGGTGAACATTTCTGTTTGATGAACATTATTAATCATTTCAAAGGTTGGACCTCCCTCAGTTGATGATGGTGGATTTCATGATGGAAACTCAACAAGCTCAGATGACCATGTAATAAATACCCATAGTCAACAATAATGAAATAGTAAAACACAAAACATATTAAGAAGCTCAAATATTACTTTTAATTTTATGGTTTTTATTAATATGTTTAAATGTTGTGTTATGCACAATGTGATGGTACTAGGATAACAATATTCTAGCTATTATTAAATGTTTAACTTATTGATGGAATGAGATGCTTTTCTCTCCATTTTCCTTTAGATTTCTAATGACATGACTGATGAATCTTCGGATGCTTCGGACTATGATGATGCCAGCTATGTTCCAGATTCAAGTGGCAACTCCTCTGACACAAGTTATTCTAGTAGAGATCTAAAAATCATAGACAATCATCTTCCCCACAGAGTGTTAAAGGAAAAATCATTGGGGATCGCTACAGCCCACAGTTCGGACAGTACCAACAGTTCCAAGGAGCAGAGAAGTTTTAGTTCCTCAAAGATGAGCAGCGGCCATTGTAGTTCAGTGATAAGTTGCAGTGACAGTTCATCAGAGAAGACCTCGCACAGCTCCATAAATGTCACTTCATTGCCAAACAAGCAAAGCGAAGCAAGTACAACAAGAAACAATATTGTCTATATTGTAATAAGGCCATTTCTAAATTGGCAAGACACCTCGAATCCGCTCACAGTACACAGCTTGATGTCGCAAAGGCTTTCAGTTTTAAGAAAAGATCTCGCGAAAGAAAAGATTTGTTACGCTCTCTTAAGAAGAGGGGAAACTTTAACCATAATGCCACTGTGGCAAGCAGTGGTGTTGGAGAAATGGTTGCTTGTCGAAGACCCACTAGAGTCAGACAATCTAATGACTTCAGTCACTGCAAGTTTTGTCAAGGACTCTATGCAAGAGATAGTCTATGGAGACATGTCAGAAACTGCCCTCAGAAGTCTGTTGAGGTGGAGTCTAGAGTTGGGCAAAAACGGATCCACATTGACCTACCAAAAGCTGAGACAGTTCATGATGCTGTTTGGAAGATTGCTTGTGAAATGAACCAGGATGACATTTCTTTAGTTGTAAGGAGTGAAAGAGACATCCTTAGTCTTGGCGAGTCAATGTACAATGGCAGGAAACCAAATGATAAAAGAAATGATTACATACGTCAAAAAATGAGAGAGATGGCTAGACTCTTGATAACTGCAAGAGCTACAACACCTTTGAAGAGCACTGAAGACCTTGTTATGCCCAGTAATTTCCCCCACGTGATACAAGCAGTGAGATCTGTTGCTGGTTATGACTTGGATAGCAACTCATATAAAACCCCATCATTGGCTTTAAAATTGGGTCACAGTTTGGCTAAGGTTGCAGGCATTGTACAATGCAATGCTATCATTGCAAATCGCAATGCCGTCGCAGAGTCTGCCAAGCAATTCTCCACTCTGTATGAGAAAAGATGGGCGGAATCCATTTCAAGTGCTGCACTGGGTACACTTCATCAAGCCAAATGGAATAAACCACATGTTTTGCCCTTTACACAGGATGTGTCCCTGCTGCACAAGTTTCTTGCTACTGAGCGTGCTAAGTGCATGAAGGACCTTGAGGAAGAACCTAACATCAAAAGCTTTGGGAATCTTGCACAAGTGACTTTGACGCAGGTGGTACTATTTAACAGAAGGCGGCAAGGGGAAGTTTCAAAAATGGAACTCCAAGCTTTCACATCCAGAAATCGTACAGAGTTGAATCCTGACATTATGATGGGCCTTACTGAGTTTGAGAGGAAGGTTGCAAAGTACTTTGACAGAGTTGAGATTCGAGGTAAAAGGTCACGAATGGTGCCCGTGCTTCTCACACCTGACATGATCACTGCAATGGATCTCCTCATTAAAAACAGGAATGAGTGTCAAGTCCACACAGAGAATGTGTACTTGTTTGCACGCCCATGTGTGCTTTCCCATTACAGAGGCTCTGACTGCTTCCGCAAGTATTCAACACGATGTGGTGCAAAAAACCCAGAGTCACTCACCTCAACGAGATTGAGGAAACAAGTTGCCACTTTGTCAACAGTACTAAACTTAAAAGAAAATGAAATGGATCAACTTGCTACCTTTCTAGGACATGATATAAGGGTCCACAGGGAATTCTATCGGCTTCCAGAGAGTACCATGCAGCTTGCAAAAGTTAGCAAACTGTTGATAGCAATGGAAAAAGGAAGACTGTCTGACCTGCAAGGGAAAGGGCTGGATGACATTGAGATTAATCCTGAAGGTGAAATTCAGTTTTAAATGTAGTTTATAAGTACTTCTTATATCACATTTATACTTGTATTTAGTCTTTGATTTAAATATTTGGTCCAAACTGTTTTTTTTTTTTTTTTTTTTACCCAACCAGATGAAGTCGGCACGAGTGATGATGATTCCAGTGAAGAAACCATTGCTGACCTACATCAACATGAAGGTATACTGACTTATGTGATAATATCTTTAGGTTATGACCAAGGAGACAGACAGTAGAGACCTGATGATAGTGTTAGATGGGCTTAAAGGAACAGTTTTAAATAAATGTAAAAAGATAGGAGAGATTATGTATAAACATGGTGCTGAATTATTTAGAATCATTAATAGAAAGAAGGTGGACAGGTTTTAATCAATTAAGTCTAAACAGCAGCAAGAAATAAAGAAATAGTGAATGAGAGAAGACAACTAAGAAAGCAATAGTTATAGTACATGATTAAGGTAATTAATGTTTTGCAAAAAGTCCGGTTAGCAGTACAGGAGGAGTAAGTTAGGACAGCCTTTTATTGGGATTTTAAGTCAAAAAGGAAAAATGTAACTTTGAACATTTAAAGTAAGAGGTAGAGGAATAGTTAGCTTAAAAGATTACTCTGATACAGAAAACAATAGAGAGATAGGCCTTCCTCTTTATATTCCACCATACAGTAGAGATACAGTATACTTTTTGATATGAGTGGGCCTTTTCAAGCCAGCAGGTTCAGACTTCCACTAAGCTCTTTTGTTGTCTGACATTGAGTTTGATTTCATAGATTAATACAATCAAGTCAAGTCACCTTCATTTATATAGCGCTTTTAATAGTATTTATTGTTTCAAAGCAGCTTTACAGTAATAATAGATATTAGTGTAACAGTGAATTTGCGAAGATCATTAGTCATTAACTTAGGGGCCGCTAACATGACACTGTTCTAACAGAAAACCCTTAACGCGCTCCGGCCACCAAAACAATTATCCATTTTCTCTGCGCAAACCCGCGAAAAACACAGACAGCGCGCACATGCGCATCACGTGTTCGGTCGATAGGGAGCTTTCCTGTAGCTCGAACAGTAGAGCGTCTAAGTTGCTCTGGACAAAAGTGTCTTCCAAATGCATAAATGTGAATGCGCATTTGAATATATATGTGCACAGGCATGTAGTCCTTCAAAAATCAACCCTCAACAAACTACTTGTTAGGCCTTAAAAATTTATAATACAGGAATTTTGTCACGTCTGCATAGCCACGCGAACTGGAATTATCCCGACAACATTTTATCTGTACGTACAGAGGTAAAGGGAAAGAGGCCTTCACAGGGAGAGACTAGTTGACACTTCAGGACTGCGTTGTTGTCGTGTCCTGGCGCTGGTCCTTCATCAGATCTGGATCTGGCGGACTGTGGTAAACCTCGGGATAAACAGAGAGACTAATATTAACATAGACGCTATCCTTCTTATGATGTACCAAGTACATCAGGATTTATGGGAAGCGTTCCCGGTCCCGGCTGATCTAAACTATGCAGCCTAACATTGAATTATACAAGTCTATAATGGGTTATGTGTATCCTAGGCCAAAGAGATGTGTTTTTAGTCTAGATTTAAACTGACAGAGTGTGTCTGCTTCCCGGACAATGCTAGGAAGACTGTTCCAGAGTTTTGGTGATAAATAGGAAAAGGCTGTACCGCCAGCAGTCGATTTTGATATTCTAGGTATTATCAACTGGCCGGAATTTTGAGCAATAGACGTGATGGAGTATAATGCCTTAAGAGCTTGCTCAGTGCGTGCTAAGGGAGCTAAACAATAGTGCTTTGTAAGTAATCAGCAATATTTTAAAATGTATACGTTGTTTTATAGGGAGCCAGTGCAATGTTGACAGAACTGGGCTAATGTGATCATACTTCCTGGTTCTAGTAAGAACTCGAGCTGCTGCGTTTTGGACCAGCTGGAGTTTGTTTATTAAGCGAGCAGGGCAACCACCCAGTAGAGCATTACAGTAACCTTCTAGCCTTGAGGTCATAAACGCATGAACTGTTCAGCATTTTGCATTGAAAGCATGTGCCGTAATTTAGATATATTTTTAAGATGAAAGAATGCAGTTTTACAGATGCTAGAAACATGGCTTTCAAATGAAAGATTGGTATCAAAGAGCACACCCAGGTTCCTAACTGACGACGATGACTTAACAGAGCAGCCATCAAGTGTTAGACAGTATTCTAGATTATTGCGTGAAGAAGTTTTCGGTCCAAAAATTAGAATCTCTGTTTTTCCTGAATTTAGTAGTAGGAAATTACTGGTCATCCAGTTTTTTATATCAGCTATGCATTCCATTAATCTTGTGAATTGGTAAGTTTCGTCAGGTGAAGAAATATAGAGCTGAGTATCATCAGCGTAACAATGAAAACTAATGCCATGCTTCCTAATGATATCTCCCAAGGGTAGCATGTACAGAGTGAAAAGCAACGGTCCAAGTACTGAGCCTTGCGGTACTCCATATTTAACTTGTGATTGATATGACATCTCATCGTTTACTACTACAAACTGATAACGGTCAGATAAGTATGATTTGAACCATGCCAATGCAATTCCACTAATGCCAACATAATTTGAGTCTATTTAGAAGAATATTGTGATCAATAGTGTCAAATGCAGCACTAAGATCCAGTAACACTAATAGAGAGATACAACCATGATCTGATGATAAGAGCAAATCATTAGTAACTCTAATGAGAGCAGTCTCAGTACTATGGTACGGTCTAAATCCTGACTGGAAATCCTCACAGATACTATTTCTTTCTAAAAAGGAGCATAATTGTGAAAACACTGCCTTTTCTAGTATTTTTGACAGAAAGGGTAGATTTGAAATCGGCCTGTAGGACTAATTCTGTAGGATCAAGTTGCGTGTTTTTTTTTTTTTTTTTTTTTTTTTTTTTTTTTTTTAAATAAGCGGTTTAATTATAGCCAGCTTAAACTTTTTTGGTATGTATCCTGATGGACAAAGATGAATTAATGATATTAAGAAGAGGATCTATGACCTCTGGAAGCATTTCTTTCAGTAGCTTAGTCGGTATAGAGTCTAACATGTTGTCGATTTAACGAGTTTAGGAAATGCTTCCTCTCCTATAGCAATGAATGAATCAATCTTTTTTTTTTGTCAGGGAGACTACAATGCACTGGCTGATGCAAAATTGTAGTAGACGGTTGCCTAATTATAATTTTCTCCCTAATATTATCAATCTTGTAAGTAAAAGAAGTTCATAAAGTCATTACTGCTGTGCTGCTTGGAAACGTCTTAGCTTGAAGCTTTATTTTTCGTTAGTTTAGCCACTGTTTCAAATAAATACCGAGAGTTTTGTTTGTTTTCTTCTAACGGGGTTGAAAAATAAGCCAATCTAGCAGCTTTTAATGCCTCTCTGTATGAACTTGTGTTCTCTTTCCATGCAATGCGAAATACCTCTAGTTTTGTGCTCGTTGTACCACGGCGTTGGACTATTTTCTTTAATCTTTAAGCGTAAAGGAGCAGCTGTGTCTAAAGTGCTGGAAAAGAAAGAGTTTAAAGTTTCTGTCGAAATATCGAGTTCTTCTAAATTGATCAGGAAGATTATTAATAAACATATTTGTAACACGGAGTCAGCTTTGCAGCCTTAGCTAAATTAAGTATACATGATACTAGGTAATGATCTGAGATGTCGTCACTCTGCTGCAGAATTTCAACGGTATCAACATTTATTCCATGTGACAGTATTAGGTCTAGAGTATGATTACGGCGTCCTGACACGTGTTGTCTAACTCCAATAGAGTTTAGAATGTCTCTAAATGCGGATTGGCATTTAGCAATGTGTCTTTTCATTGTCTACATGGATATTAAAATCACCAACAATTAGTACTTTATCTGCAGCCAGTACTAACTCTGATAGAAAATCAGCAAATTCTTTGGTAAAGTCTGTATGGTGGCCTGTAGCCAGCACAAGTCTCAAATGTGATTTATCATTTACACTAGATATTGTTATATTAAGCACCAACACTTCAAAAGAATTATATTTGAAACTAGACTTCTTAGTAATTCTGAAAATATTACTATAAAATGCAGCAACACCTCCCCTTTGCCTTTCAGAGTTTCATGTTTATAACCTTAATCTTGTGGGGCAATCAAACAAACTCATTGTCATTTAATGCTCATATTTCATTTTTACTTTTCAAAGGCTCAAGAACTGAGACTTCTGGGGATCGGACACTTCTGAGGCACTCGCACACTTCAACCTCCCTGGATCATTCGGGGGGCACTTCTGCCTCAACCGTCTTGGACAACGTAAATGTCAGCAACACTCAACCAAGACATGGTAAAATATAAATTGCGCCGAAATACAAAATGTGCATACTAAAATGTGAATGGGTTCATAATGAAAACAATTATTTATTCTTGCCTTCACAGAGAGGGCAGTATGTGAAGCTTTTATCTGAAATATATTTAAATTCATGGTTTTCAGATTCCCAGCAGAACACAGCACTTCAATTGGTTACATCCCAAACTTCTTCAAAGTGCTCCACTGCAAAGCAAGGTAAATACTGTAAGCATTTTGGATCCACATTACTCTTTTAGAAAAATGTATTAAATTTAATGGGTAACACTTTATAATAACATTCAGTTATAAGTCATTTATGAATTATTAACGATTAACAAATAATCTTCAAAACATGAATATACATTTATAAATGATTTATAAGTGATAATAAGTACTAATATTTTATGAATGTTTTATTAATTCAGTTATAAGTCATTTATAATAATTTAATTAGGAAAAAATCATTTATAAAACATGGCTATACGTTCATAAATAAGTGATATGTTAACATTTTATGAATGTTTTATTTATTCAGTTATGAGACATTTATAAGTTATTAGTTAATAATGAACAAATCATTTACAAAACATTACAATATAGGTTCATAAATGATTAATAAGTGTTATCCTAACAATTTACAAATGTGTTGTAAGTTATCTTAATCAAATAAATCAAACAGATCATTAGTAGATGGTTTATAAGTTATTAGTTGATACATTATTTATCACTTATAATAATTGAAGTATTTATGAAAAAAAATGGTAACACTTTATAATAATGTTCAGTTATAAGTCACTTATAAATTATTAGTTAATGATGAACTAATCATTTACAAAACATGAATATACATTCATAAATGATTAATAAGTGATATACTAACATTTTATGAATGTTTTATTAATTCAATTATAGGTCATTTATAATTTATTAGTTAATGCTCAGTGATTACTAAATAAGTATTAGTAAATTAGTAAATAATCATTAGTAAATGAACAGTATATGATTTATTGAAGTTGTAAGCTGGTCTGTTCAAAAGCACAAACATGCAGGTATGCTAAAGCACTATTTTTAAGAAGAGTAATTTGTTTTGAAGTGGATAAACATATATGAATGCTTTACAGTCAGGTGATTCCAGTGGGTTGTGTTAAATCCTTTCACTCATCAGCACAGACTTGTGTTCTGTGTGGAGTGTTTGGGGTCTAGTGATGAAGTCATCCTCTGATCCAGATTTACCTTCCACTGAAGCTAACATCAGGTGCACAGAGTTAAACACTCCATGTGTGTCAGAGAAGACGGCTGTCTATACCCTCACCAGTCAGCACTTACACTGCACTACACACTACAAAGTGTTCAACACCTGTTATAGATGATGTGTAAACGCATGAAGAAATCATTTGCAAAGCTTTCTGCATCCCCTATTCTACCTGTTACAAATTATTTATGTATACAAGTCACTTGTAACACTTTCTGCATCCCCTATTCTAAATTGTAAACTGTTCAACACTTATAAATGTTACATATCATTTGCAGATCTTCTTTATAAATTATGTACAAACTACAATTTGTAAATTTACCATTTATTTGCCATATGCAAAGTATACCTTTCAGTTACAGGATATAAAAATCTATACGAATCCCAATATTTAAATTATATATTTTTATACAAATATATTTTACTATTATATCTTTGAGCCCCTAACTCACCCCTTATACCTAAACATGACCACTTTTTAGCCACTTCACAAAAATAAAAACGCAATATAGATATATTTACAGTGACTGTTGATACAATCTTAGTTGATATACTGTTTTATAAAAAGAATAATTAAGCTCCTTACTTCACCCTATAACCTTAAGCATAACCATTTTGACAATATACGTGGTGTAACAGGCAGATAAATGTACGTTAGTCACAATCATTTATTTAAAACAATTCAAAAAGCAGTATACAGAACAGACAAAATGACGCGTGTGCTACATTATCAGCGAAATGACAGCAAATCATAATTGTGTGTGAGTAACAGAATGAAATTAAAGTGTTTAATCGCTGCAAACATTCCCCTGATCTGCATTTCCATACTTTTAAGCGTCGCGCTGAATCTAACTCAACACAGCAACTCAAATTCGGCATGTCGCAAACACACTATGGTAGTCTCAAATCAAATGGAACAGCCAATAAGGAGTGAGGTTTGACGTCACTGCCGCAAACCTGTTAGAAGCGCCAATTTTGAAAGTTATGAAACGGCGGATTGGTACGATTATTAACGTAATATAACCATTATAAGAATCTTCCTCACACGATGGCATTGTACGACTTCTGAAGACTTGAAATAAAATGCACGAAATAATGGACTACGTTTATTATCAGTTTATGGTTCGTTTTCATGTTATGGTGAGGAGCTGTTCCATGAAAAACAAAATAAAAATTAAATGATTAAGTGCTGGTTAAACAGTGGCAGAGTGTTCATTTCTTTCTTTTTTTTTTTTTTTTTTTTTTTTTTTTTTTTTTTAATAATGTAAAGTTTAAGCTTGGGTAAAGTGATGGAATGCAATGGATCATGTAACAGGAAGTTCTGCGAATGATACGCAACACATTTACAAGTGATGAATAGTTTACACTTTAGAATAGGTGATGCAGAAAGCATTGTAAATGACTTGTTACAAATTATTTGTATATGTATACAGGTAAGAAAGGTCTACAAATGATATATAACACATTTATAAGTGATGAAAAGTTTACACTTTAGAATAGGGGATGCAGAAAGCTTTGTAAATAATTTCTTCATGCGTTTACACATCTATAACAGGTGTTGAACACTTTGTAGTGTGTACTGCAGTGTAAGTGCTGACTGGTGAGGGTATAGACCGCTGTCTTCTCTGACACACATGGAGTGTTTAACTCTGTGCACCTGATGTGAGCTTCAGTGGAAGGTAAAACCGGTTCAGAGGTTGACTTAATCACTAGATCCCACACACACAACACAACCCACTGGAATCACCTGACTGTAAGGTATTTATAAATGTGTATCCACTTCAAAACACATAAGTTACTCTTCTTAAAAATAGTGCTTTAGCATACCTGCATGTTTGTGCTTTTGAACACTGACCAGCTTACAACTTCATCAATAAATCATACACTTATCATTTACTAATGATCATTTACTAATTTACTAATACTCATTTAGTAATCACTGAGCATTAACTAATAAATTATAAATGACTTATAACCGAATTAATAAAACATTCATAAAATGTTAGTATATCACTTAATCATTTATGAATGTTTTTTCATGTTTTGTAAATGATTTGTTCAACATTATCTAATAATTTATAAATGACCTGTAACTGAATTAATAAAACATTCATAAAGTGACTTATAACTGAACGTTATTATAAAGTGTTATCATTTAAGGAATGCCATATACTATCATAACTAAATTATCACGACTGGAAATGGCAGTCAGGTATCCAAATCACAAGGCTTAGGCTGAGTCAAGGTACACAGAATAAAGGTCAATATAACACTAGGGGACTAACACTAGGAAACAATTGATGCTGGAACACTTACTGATACAGAGGAGACGAACTAGCATCAACAAATAGGGACAGACATGTGAAATAAAACAGGAAATACTAAACTGAGAAAAAAAAACATAACTTATCAGAGAACGGATGTAACAAAATCCTCAATGTTTCACTTTAGCAGAGCCATTGTTTCATCTTTAATACATTTCTTTTGTTTACATTCGACAGCTGGGAAGGTGAGGAGCAAGTGGACAGGTAATGAAGTGAAGGCTGTGGAGCAGCACATGATTCATTTCATAACCAGCTGCAAGGTGCCAGGTAAAAAGGACTGTGACTCCTGCCTCCAGGCAGAACCAGTGGCTCTGAAAGACAGAGACTGGGTTGCAATCAAATACTACATTCACAACAGAATCATATCAATGAAAAGGAAGATGAATAGATAGAACTAGAGTGTATAAATACTAGGGCTGACCGATATATCGCATGGGATTGTCACGCGCATTCCGTCAGTAAAGCCGGTTCCCTGATTACCGCTAAATCGCCATCACCTGCTTTCAAATGGAGCGGCATTTAATAGACAGAGCCGTAGATCACTGATAAGCTACGCAATATCGCGTTCATATCGCAGATGAATCGCCTTCGATAATGAACGCGATATTGCGTAGCTTGTCAGTGATCTACGGCTGTCTATTAAATGCCGCTCCATTTGAAAGCAGGTGATGGCGATTTAGCGGTAATCAGGGAACCGGCTTTACTGACAAAATGCGCGTGAGAATCGCATGCGATATATCGGCCAGCCCTAATAAATACTCCTCATGTTTCCATAGTTTCTTGTCGTGATTGTTTTCTGTAACCGCTGCTGGTGAGTTCTCTGACAAGTCTTTTCCAAGTCATGTCTGTTCATGGTTCAAGTCAAGTCTGTTTTAGTCGTGATCATTTATGTTGTATCTGTTCACGTTTGGAAATAAACTGGGTTCATCACTTCAACTTGCCTCCAGTGGACCTACGTTACATTATCCCCACCCTTCAGACACTTTTTTTTTTTCTTACTACTTCAGGATAATATCATAATGCATTGTTTCAAGTAACTGACATAATTTCTTTCATAGAATAAGGTTTAAAAGTATATGTAATTTATACCCTCAGTGTCAACAAGCAAGTACTTAAAATTAATTTTTACTTTCACACACATTTCCCAGGTTTTCAGTGTTGCTTTGTTTTTGCACAAGTTGTTTAATGTGCTCTTTCAGCTATTGACAAATCCTTATGAGTGGGTGTTACTTTTAACAGGCCGTGTGTGTTAAATTCCATTAATGTAACTGGGATGTACATTCTGACATTATTAAACTGGTTAGCTGAACCCACTGTAATGTTTCAGGCTGAAGCTTTAATAATGTATTCATAATTTTCTTCTTTATAGAATGACACTAAAGAGAGTAGTTCTTTTAAAGGACAATTCTGGCACAAAATGAACCTAGGTGCATTGAGAACTTTGTAAGTGTACAAACAGTTTAATAATAATATGCTTAATAAAGACAGTACATTACACGTATACAGGCAGGAGCCATCTTGGAAAACAGTCGAGCCACGAACGGCATGCTAAGTGAGCTGGTTGATAGGTTTAAGTCACAGGTCATCTCACATAGCACGGCGTTCGTGGCTCGACTGGTCGAGACTGTTTTCCAAGATGGCTCCTGCCTGTATACGCGTAATGTACTGGCATCTCTCCTTGATCCGCTAGCTGCCTGCCCCTTGAATACTCTGTGAAAAAGCCCAGTCTCAGGAGACAACACAGGAATCGTAATGTCAAAAAAACACTAGGTGCACAGGTTCTGTTCCAAAATAACACAAACAACATTCCAGCCAATCACCGACAAGATGGCTGGCATTTTCTATCGCAGGAAGGATGAATTCTACAAGAAGTGTTTCTTTTGTATAAGCTCAAAAGAATTTTCAATATATCAATATATATATATATATATTTTATATATCTCTGAGCCACTCAGTTTTACTAGATTTTATCAACCTGTAAATGCGAAAAAGGTTTACTGAGCATTGAGCATGCCTGTATTGTACACCGCTGCTTCTAATGTAGAAAGAAATTTCAAACATTTAACAGCAGCCAAATTGCAAATATGCACCCTATTTTATTCATTACTGAGTCTTTATAAGTCATTTAAATCTGAAAATTGAATGTGTATCTATGGGCCTCACAAATCACTTAAACATGAAATTAGTGTTTGTTGCTATGACCTCATAAGTCACAAAAACCCAAACATGTCCTCACAAGTAGCATTAAAATCAGGTCTGCCCAAAATATAGCCTTAGACAAAATCTCAACAGATGGATCTATTCCTTGAAGCATTGGTAGGAAATTATTTGATAACCAGGTCTGTTGGACCTTGGGAAAGGCATGTCCTAATATTTCACGTTTTTTTCACAAGTCCCGATATATCATGAAAACAAGTATGTGTGTGTGTGTGTGTGTGTGTGTGTGTGTGTGTGTGTTTGTGACATGTCAGGACACAAATGACATAGGTATTACAATGAAAGGGAGACTTATGAGGACATTACCCCATGTCCCCATTTTTCAAAAGGCTTATAAATCATGCTGAATGAGTTTTTGTGAGAAAGTAAAAATGTGCAGTTTCCTGTGATGGTTAGGTTTAGGGGTAGGTGGATAGTAAATACGGTTTGTACAGTATAAAAACCATTACGCCTATGGAATGTCCTCATAATTCACAAAAACAAACCTTTACATTAAAAGGATGCAATAATATCATAGAGTGTAAATGATTAAATTTATTAAAATTATTAAATGAATGCTGCATTATTGGGAGAATAAAAACCCTCCCCACACCTTCCCCAAACTCTACCAAATAAACACTTTTAATATTATTAAACACTCACTCGCAGTTTATTTCCACTTTTAGAACATTTAAATTTTTATTGAAAATAAATGCGAGCTTGGCAAAAGGCGGATTTGAATCTGCTTCGATCGCGTTAAAAGCCAGATCTGTGAGCCTTACTCGCTACTGCTGCACCACAAATGGAAGAGAGACACGAAATGGAAAACATTCTGAAACAACTTCAGAATTCAGATTCACACATTCATTTTTTTTAAAGTGTTAACAGCAGTATGAACTGACGGCATATCTATCGATTTTTAGGGTAATCAGCGAAACTACCTAGTTCACATTGTTATAGGTGTTTATTCTATTAAAGGATTAGTTCACTTTCAAATAACATTTTCCTGATAATTTACTCACCCCCATGTCATCCAAGATGTTCATGTCTTTCTTTCTTTAGTCAAAAAGAAATGAAGGTTTTTGATGAAAACATTCCAGGATTTTTCTCCTTATAGTGGACTTCAATGGCCTCCAGATGGCTGAAGGTCAAAATGACAGTTTCAGTGCAGCTTCAAAGGGCTTTAAACGATACCAGACGAGGAATAAGGGTCTTATCTAGAGAAACCATCGGCCATTTAAAAAAAAAAATGTAAATGTATATGCTTTATATAAACAAATGATCACCTTCCAAGTGGTTCCGCCAAAACCACACTTTCATATTCTTCAAAAAGCTTACGCTGTATGTCCTACGCCTTCCCTATTCAACTTACGGAAAAATGGAATTAGAATAGGAATTCCATTAGAGTTATGCTCATCTTTGCTCGCTCCTTTTAAGTTATCTTGAATAAAACAGCTCATTTTTCATTAAGCACATATAAAAAACCTAAACCAGAAGTGATCTAATCTGTTTTACCGTAAACAGAAGTTAGATTGCGCATAAAACTCTTTACAGACATAATTACCTGTGGTTTGAATTTGAATTTAATTTCAAAAATTGATCCAAATACAATGCTTTTAGTTTTTGTCAAATTCACAACCTTTGTTCTTTAACATTAATGACAGACAGCTTTAGTGGCTGCTGTAACTTTAAGATCTGCTGCTGTTCGGTTGTTTAGTCTGACGTCAAGCGGCTGAGCTTCCGGGTCCAAACGCTCTTTCTCATTCCACAAGAACACAACAAACGGTGCTGATATACACACAGAATGTGGTGTAATTACCAAAAAATTATGATCATAACCTTTATCTCCATACCAAAATCCCAGATGGCCAGACAGTGATTCATCTTATAAATCATTAAAATATTAATGTCTGTGACGCTGTGAGCACGGAGATGGTTGTGTAGACTGTATTTTAAATGTTTAACTTTTTAAAAATTGAAATAGCGCTCATAGAGACGGCATTCTCAAGAGAAACGAGTCGAGTCTTGGACCCAGAAACGGCATTACTTAACAAGTAATCAGCTCATGAAAATCTGTGATCCATTTTAGTGGAAGTGAGAGACTGTAAGTTTTGAAAGCTTAAATCTCCTAAATGCGAATTTTGTCATTGTTTTTGAACACACCTGCTTAATTCATAACCTTAAAGCATTAATTCATACTAAAAGCTAAAAAACTTACATTTTGATTTCAGGGTAATTTTAGAAGCATTTGCATGAAGAAGAGTAGGATCATAAAATGTAAATTGTTTACATGATTACAGAAAAAATGGATGCTGTGTGAAATCTTTTTACTGCATTAAACTAAAAAACAAACTCTAACACATTAAAGGTCCCGTTTTTCGTGTTTTTTTGAAGCTTTGATTGTGTTTATAGTGTGCAATATAACATGTGTTCATGTTTCGCGTGTAAAAAAAACACAGTATTTTTCACATAATTTACTTATCTGTATACCGCTGTTTCCACTGTCATAAAAACGGGCTGATGACTTCCTTGTTCTATGAAGTCCCTCCTTCAGAAATACGTAACGAGTTCTGATTGTGCCAGCGGTTCCTGTGTTGTGATTCGACAGCAGCTTAGCGTACCCAGAGCCATAGAGAGCGCACCTTGCCCGGAAAGGTCACGCCTCTTACCATAACGTGTGCTGCACATAGTTTTACATGTGGATTATTGTGGTGTCGTGCCGAATGAACACAAAAGACAATAATTCCCGAGAGACTGAACTCTTTAATCTCCACAAGCAGCGACAGAAAATGTACAACGTTAGCACTCACTCAGAAGAGTACCTCATACGGAAAACAGCCATATACATAAACATAGTCCCCTCTTGTGGCCATTATGTGCACTGCAGTCCAACATTAACTATTGCAGTAAGGATACCACAATTATAATTTTCGGGAGCCGAGTTAAACATAAATTATAACCATTGATCTCTAAGTACAGCGTCCCTGGGAAGGCCAAACAAAGGTGATTGGACTGCGGGATGAAAATAACACCGTTTCGACGACATGGCGACAAACACACTCTACAAACGCAACTCTTGCTCTTCTCCGTGGGAGCGCAACAAGACCACGCCCCCTTTTTTGTGTATTCCTGTGGGCGGAGGTTAGTCAAAAAACTGTTCTAGTGACGTCATTAAAGAAGGAAGTAGAGGGATGTAGTCCAAACTGGCCGTTCGATGTAGGCGACTTCTGTTAAATAAAATATCTCGCTTGGCATTGAACTTTGAGCTTTAAAATTTTACAGATTTTATTTATACTCTAACAACAACATTACACACTAACTAAAGTTTGAAACATGGGATCACGAAGAACGGGACCTTTAAGGTTGACAGAACTAATATAACCAATGTGTTTATGTGAATACGAGTCAAGATGGTTGTGACAGTATTTTAATGTGTATTGAACCATAAGTGCAACAAGCCATGAAAAAGAGGCGGCCTGTGTGTACGCACTGGGAATTAAGCACAGGAAATGAAATCATGCACAATTCAGACCAACTTTTTTATGATTCACATTTTTATTATAAATTTGTGTTATTTGTTGTTATTGAAGACATCAGAGAGTTAATGTATGCAATAAATGATTTTTTTAACACACATTTTTAGCAATTTAAAAATGTTTGAAGGAGTTTTTACACAGCTCCCCGGTTGTGAAACGCTGCATTAAAATACATGTGGCACGAGAAATCTGTTCATTCATATCAGACTGGAGTCATAAAGTCATGATCTGATTTCTTTCTTTTTTATTACTATTTTATGACAAACTGCACATAATGATTTTCTTTTAAATTGAAATAGAATTTATTATTGAAATAATCTGGATGGAACGAGGTGATTGTCTCAGACAAAAGTGAGTGTCTAAGTACAGTAACAAAGCACTTATTTTTTCATCTTGCTGTTAAAGATTCGACAAAAGACTCAACATTTTTTCCCCTTATTATTAGTGACCATTATTGTTGGTGGCCATTAAGTGAAATATATCTTTGCTGTGATATACTGTTAATGAACATTCAGACACTGTCATATGTTTCCTTTCAATAACAAAATCAACGCACTACAAAAATGAAAAACAGCAGTTAAGAAAGCATCTGATCGTAGTGATGTGAATACGTTTGCACAAGCTCAGCGATTTACCGGCAGATGAGGAAATTATAATCAAACCATAATATAAATACTACATAATAATGTAAATTTTAAAGTATAATGAGATTATAGATCTGTCTATGAGAAACTATAGTTTGAATTAATCTCTTTTTGTTTGAAACATTGTCATTACAGAACAGAATAGCTCTTTCAGCATTATCCTGAACACTAACTATGTTTCCATCAAAAGTTGTGAATTTAACCTAAGCGTGAAATGAAAAAACATTTATTATTATTATTATTATTTATTAACAGCCTTTTATTGTGGCCAGCCTAAGGCACACCTGTGCAATAATCATCTAATCAGCATCTTGATATGCCACACCTGTGAGGTGGATGGATTATCTCGGCAAAGGAGAAGTGCTCACGAACACAGATTTAGACAGATTGGAGAACAATATTTGAGAGAAATAGGCTTTTTGTGTACATAGAAAAAGTCTTAGATCTTTGAGATCAGCTCATGAAAAATGTGGGCAAAAACAAAAGTGTTGCGTTTATAATTTTGTTCAGTGTAATTGGAAGATTAGATGGGCGTACTCCTCCCAAAATTACATTTAATAACTTCACTTAATGCATTGTATTTTTAGGACTTGCATTTATATGGGCTGAAATTCAACATGGTCGTATATTTAATCTATGAATATTTCACTTCAAATCGTTCACACATTTTCATTATTAAAAACTCAATAATTTATATTCACCTTTCAGATTTCACTTCCAAAATATTTGGTCTGTTTAAAAATACAACCTAAAAATATCCGGCAGGCAATTTTTTTGTCGATTTTATTTTTCTTTACAAATTCGCTTCCACAAATTCGACAGAAAATTCAATACTGTACATCCGGGAACTGCAGGAATAGCAGTAGATTGGCGATGCATGATCTCCATCTGCTGTTAGTCGGCTCACCAGCAGGTGGTGCAAGCGGCTGTTAATGAAGACCAGAGCAACAGCTACAGTAATGCCGAGTTCAGACTGCACGATTTTAGCCCCGATTTTGGCTCGCCGACAGGTTTTGAGAAATCGCCGACAAATGCCCGAAATCACAGGCAAATCGGTGCTCGTTCACGCGAGTGACAATCACGCAGTGTGAATGAGCAAAGACGCGATCTGAGAGAATCACCAACGAGTCGCCGACGCCCGTGAGATATTTGGCATGCTAAATATCTGGACCTGTCGGCGATTCAAAATCCTGCAGTGTGAAAAGTGTTCTGACTGAAAACTACATCGGCGATGACCGACAGCCAATGAGAGAGCAAGATACAGAGCAGCGGGGAGTTCGGGGAGGAGTTATAGACCACAACATCAGCAAGCATCTTCATTCACACTATTGTATCAAACTGAAACAAAAACACAAACATTTGCTTGACCATCCGCAACAGCAGCACATTGAAAAGTTATGTATTTACCTCCAACTCTCGTTGCAGAACACACAATCCACAGTCTCCCCAACCATTTCCTCCTCCATATTTTTCTTTTCTTTTTCTTATATTCGCTGCAAATCAGCGAACAGGCAACTCGTATTTCAAGCTTCTTGCGGGCTACCGTTTTTAATAATAATAATAATAACTCCGGTCCTGCACGCGTGATATCGCGTTGTTTCCTTGTCACATCTTGCGTGTGTTTGGTTGTGAAATGTAGTTTGCGTGCCAGACAGAGTTGTCGGCGATTCTTCCTATTGTAAAGTCATGCAGTGTGAAACCTTCTGTCGCCGATCCATCGTGCAGTTTGAACACAGCAGCGACTGAATGCTGGCCAAGATAGTCATGCAGTGTGAAAAGAACAGTGACCCGACTACTTTGAAAATCGTGCAGTCTGAACTCGGCTTTAGTCTTAACACACTACGGTCATAGCTTATACACTAGGGCTACATATATGCAATTTGAAATACAATGGCGGGTACACTTAGGCACAGTCATATTTGTGCATACAATCTTCATGCGGGTTTGTGTGTGTGTGTGTGTGTGTGTGTGTGTGTCTGTGTGTGTGTGTGTGGTGTGTATTGGGATTTGGCTGGTCTGGCCCATAGCCACATGGCTCTTAACACACAAGGGGTGATGCTTTTGAAGTCCCCAGAGCTGGGGACTGGGGTTCTCTGTTTAGTTTCTGACAGGGCCACAAAGATGCCAAATCCCAGTCTTTCTTAGACCGGCCGGAGCTGATTCGTGATTTACATGCACAGTTCAGCAGGCTAAAAGCATTCTGAAAATTCCAAAGTTGGTTGGTGTTGCAACAGGCGTTACATTTGTGTGTGTTTTGTATTTATTATGTGTATGTATGTACACTATATTGCCAAAAGTATTGGACACCCCTCCAAATCATTTAATTCAGGTGTTCCAATCACTTCCACAGGTGTATAAAATCAAGCACCTAGGCATGCAGACTGCTTCTACAAACATTTGTGAAAGAATGGGTCACTCTCAGGAGCTCAGTGAATTCAAGCGTGGTACTGTGATAGGTTACCACCTGTGCAATAAGTCTATTCATGAAATTTCCTCACTACTAAATATTCCACGGTCAACTGTTAGTGGTATCATAACAAAGTTGAAGCAATTGGGAACAACAGCAACTCAGCCACGAAGTGGTAGTAAAATCACAGAGCGGGGTCAACGTATGGTGAGGCACACAGTGCGCAGAAGTCGCCAACTTTCTGCAGAGTCAATACCTGCAGACCTCCAAACTTCCTTCAGATTAGCTCAAGAACAGTGTGTAGAGAGCTTCATGGAATAGGTTTCCATGGCCAAGCAGCTGCATCCAAGCCTTACATCACCAAGTGCAATGCAAAGCGTCAGATGCAGTGGTGTAAAGCACGCCACCACTGGACTCTAGAGCAGTGGAGTTGTGTTCCCTGGAGTGATGAATTACACTTCTCTGTCTGGCAATCTGATGGACGAGTCTGGGTTTGGTGGTTGCCAGGAGAACGGTACTTGCAGGACTGCATTGTGCCAAGTGTAAAGTTTGGTGGAGGGGGATTATGGTGCAGGGTTGTTTTTCAGGGGTTGGGCTTGGCCCCTTAGTTCCAGTGAAAGGAACTCTTAATGCTTCAGCATACCAAGACATTTTGGAAAATTTCATGCTCCCAACTTTGGGGGAACAGTTTGGGGATGGCCCTTTCCTGTTCCAACATGACTGCGCACCAGTGTACAAAGCAAGGTCCATAAAGACATGAATGAGTGAGTTTGGTGTGGAGGAACTTCACTGCCCAGGTAAAAAAAAAAAAAAAAAAAAAGGTACATTTCAATAACGTACTTAAAGTGCTCTATTTCCGCGCGCTAATTTTGTACTTAATATACTAAAAGCTCTTCTTTAGTACTTCTTAAGATAGTCTTAAGAACATCTAAGTGTACTCAACTGTGCTATTTTGAGACACCATGAAATATGAACTTAAATGTGCTTTTAATATACTATTTCTGTATTTAAAAAAATGTATTTAGATACCACTTGTAGTACACTATGGGTTCAAATGTACATCTGAGGGATGAGATGAACAAAAAAAATTATGGTACCTCACAAAAACATTCACTATTTTATCAGTGATCTGCAAAGAAAAACACCAATGCAATACATTGTATAGTGTAAATGTTAAAGTTGAGTGTATATTGTGTAAATTGTTTAGATTATTTATTACAATTAGTAGTAAAAATGTCATTTAACAGAATCTTTTTTCCATCACAGAAATGTCAAATCTTACTCTGAGTCAAGTGAGAAAGGAAAATAGAGGTGAAAGTGTGCAAGAATGATAAGTTTAGAGTACATATTCTCAGTGTAATATATTAATATATCACAATATTGCTAATGTTTTTCAATAACAGACAGAGAAATAGCTTTTTCAGCTGGACTGATGCAATCTGGCAGTGGATTGGACCTTTTACCACTGAAATCACAATAACCTACAGGAAAGTCTTCACAAACATAGGGAACGCCTACAACCCAGTTACAGGTAATTATCAATGAAATGGAGTCATAAACCCTTCTGCTCCATTCAGACCTCTCTGCAGTTGTGTAATGTGTATAAGAGAATTAAACGATCTGCCATCTCTCAAAACTATTACACAGTGTGTTTGGTAATTGAGCAATCATACATGAAAACAGCTGATTCTGTATCTCTTGTTATTTGATTCAGGTATTTTCACAGCCCTACTGAAAGGAGCGTACATGTTCAGAGTCTCTGTATTTGGTCATGGTGGAGCTACAGCATCTGCCTCCATTTATAAGAATGGAGAGAAGGTGGTTGTAGCATATGATGTTCAGGCTCAGGATCGGTTAAACTCCTCTAATGGAGTTGTGTTGCTCCTGGAGGTTGGAGATTTTGTCTATGTGAGACTTCGGTCTGGCACGAGGATATATGATGACACAAATAACTTCAACACTTTCAGTGGTTTCCTGCTGTTTCCCTTAAAGGTGCCCTTGATTCAAAAATTGAATTTACCCTGGCATAGTTAAATAACAAGAGTTCAGTACATGGAAATGACATACAGTGAGTCTCAAACCCCATTGTTTCCTCCTTATATAAATCTCATTTGTTTAAACGACCTCCGAAGAACAGGCGAATCTCAACATAACACCGACTGTTACGTAACAGTCGGGGTGTACGCCCCCAATATTTGCATATGCCAGCCCATGATGTTCCCAACATTATAAAAGGCATTACACAAGGGCAGCCAGTTAACGTCTGGAGCTGCACACAGCTGAATCAACAGACTAGGTAAGCAAGAACAACAGCGAAAAATGGCAGATGGAGCAATAATAACTGACATGATCCATGATCCATGATATCATGATATTTTTAGTGATATTTGTAAATTGTCTTTCTAAATGTTTCGTTAGCATGTTGCTAATGTACTGTTAAATGTGGTTAAAGTTACCATCGTTTCTTACTGTATTCACGGAGACAAGAGCCGTCGCTATTTTCATGTTTTAAACACTTGCAGTCTGTATAATTCATAAACACAACTTCATTCTTTATAAATCTCTCCAACAGTGTAGCATTAGCCGTTAGCCACGGAGCCCAGCCTCAGATTCACTCAGAATAAAACTTTTAACATCAAAATAATTACTTTACTCACATAATTCGAAGCATGCATACAGCATGCATGACGAACATCTTGTAAAGATCCATTTGAGGGTTATATTAGCTGTGTGAACTTTGTAAATGCGCTGTAATGTAGTTGACTGCTCGTGTGGCAGGAAGCTCGCGTCTTAAAGGGACGGCGTCGAGTGTAAATCAGTGCATTGTTAATGATGCCCCAAAATAGGCAGTTAAAAAAATTAATTTAAAAAAATCTATGGGGTATTTTGAGCTGAAACTTCACAGACACATTCAGGGGACACCTTAGACTTATATTACATCTTTTAAAAAAAAGTTCTAGGGCACCTTTAAGAGAACAAGAGCTTTGCAGAATGTGATTCCAATAATTCTGAAACTTTAGCATATGATGAAAATCTTGAAGAATCATTAACATGAACCTGTATTAATGAGAACTAATGTGTGTTTGAAATTTGACATAGTGCTGAAACTCTTCATACAAAGTTACGTGTATAGACAGCTCAGTAATCTGACACAGACATGAATATCATGTTACTCAAATAGTAAATCTAGAATATTAAAGTAATACATTTTAAGTGTAGCTTGTAACTGATGCTTGATCTGTATCTCTTCATCATACATAAGTAAGAAAATAAAGAGACATTGTGGCTTTTTTTTAAATCATATTTTCATGAATATTTCCCCAACAATGCTTGCTTTGAAGCACTCATGATATCATATTTATCAATCAAATTTTTCAGTCAAAATAACTGATTTGTGGTGGCAATTTCCAGAAATTTCGAAAAAATGTGGTTTTATTTATAATTAGGACAGCACATTTACCAGATTATGTACTATGTTAGATGTACAATAGTCACACATGACAATAGAACAAACTATGCATATAAATTATTTTCTATTTTACCAAAAAATAAAAATAAAGCTATATAGCACTGGACTAGCCTTAATAAAATGAGCATTTAGGGTGGGAAATATGACCAAAATCTTATAAGTAAACCACAGCAATTAGCAACTGCCTAAATATGAATAAAAGTTATGAGCACTTTTGGTGTGCACCCGGGTTCAACTGACGTCAGAGTTTGGTATGTTTGAAATGGATGATGTGAACACTGTCTTCTGAACACCCGCAAACCGTACCAGAGTCCACTTAAAAAGGTTGGTCTGGGGTGCGGTTCAAGTAAATCCCGGTACAGTTCTCTGCTGATATTATGAATGCAATCGTACCAAATCGCGGAAGTGAACCGCTGTTGATGACGAATAATGTGGTTGACAGACATTCAAGATGAGCGGAAAGGGTTCACTGTGGTCATCAGAATCAATCAAAACCCTTGTAGAACGACTGAATAAAAGCCTTTACGGTTATAATAGTCTGCAGGGCTGTCGGGTGGACATAAAATACTAATGTGGGTACCATCTACAGCCCCTCTACATTGTGGGAAACCCCAATGGTTACAAAAACCTTGAATGATGACCTTGAATTTATCTTCAGAAGGTGTTTTGATGTACACTTGGAGCAATTCCTGTACAATGATTGATGTTGTTACCATACAAGCAGTGGACAATCCAATCCCAAATAAATGTGTAAGTGACCTGAATTCCAGGTTTGTAGCCAGCCTCCAGATACATACTACAACTTGCTGTTCCACAAACAATGTGATATAGACACATCTGGTGAAATGTCTTTCAAGATGTGGCCTGAGGATATCACATAGCTGCATGAATGTGGTCCTCTTAATCCTAAAATTCTTGCACCATTCAAAGTCTGTCCAGCTGGTAAGGACATGCTTCCACCACACACCAGATCGATGAAGGATCCAAACTCTCCTATGACATGAAAGGAAATTAAGCATTACATGATCTATTCTATAAACAAGAAAGTAGAATCATATTTTAGCTCATTCATTAAATTCTATACAGTATTATTGTAACAGGGTCAGCAGAGTGAGGATCTATCTACAGCTTTATTATAACCAGAGTCAAACAGTACAGGGTCATAACACAGCAATGGGAATAGCAGAGACAAAACTGAATTGTAAACAGGGGCAGGCTTAGGTCGAGGCAGGCGGCAAACAAACACAGTCCAGGAAACAGGCAAAGGGTCAGGGCAGGCAGAGTACAATCACAATCCAAAGAACAGGCAATAGTCGGGGCAGGCAGCAGAGAATCAGGCAACAGGAAAACAGTCCAATATCAAACACAGAATAACTACCCAAAAAGAAACAAAAGAAATTACCACCCTAGGAAATCAAGACTTCGCGATGGGACTGATTGCGCACACACACACACTACCAGGTATGAGGGCTTATGGGAAATGGAGTCCAAAAGCAACAGTCAATATTCTGGTGAGAGCTCCCTCTGATGATCCGGAGGAAGCGGAGAGGGAGCCTCACCTGTGACAATTATGTTATATCAGTACATATAATTTTACATTTTATAAAAGATAAAGGAACACACACACACACACACACTCACACACACACTCACACACACACTCACACACACTCACACACACTCACACACACTCACACACACTCACACACACTCACACACACACACTTGGCATGGCTTGAAGATATTGCGCTGCAAGCTCTCAGGAGAGAGCACATCTTTAGAGAGCATGGACATGTTTGCTGGGAGTGAAGAATAGCTGCTCAATCGCTTTAGGTTGGCGAGAGAAGTCCTTGTTGATTCATGGAACTCTGGAACCACACCTAAGCCATTTCACTAACTGCTCTCACCCCATAGCACCACATCTCCAAGATCTAGCTACCACTGGGTTTCTTGCCACAGGAACATTCCAAAGGGAATTAATTAGACCGACCAGAAATTTCTCAACCCTCCATAAGCCATGCCATTGACAAAGTGGTAAAAGCTATTATAAGGCTTAAGTAAAATTCCCCTACAGTGAGGCACACCAGATGGTAGTTAAGGTTTCCACAAGATGAGTGGCATACATAATACCATTGGTGCAACAGACTATACTCATGTGCATATCAAAGCATCAAATCCACAAATGCAGTTAACTATGTGACCAGAAAAATGATCATTCCATCAAAGTTTAAGTAGTCTGCAATGCCATATTAAACATTGTTGTACGCTGGCCTGGAGGAATTCCTATTCCTTATGGACCACATGCCCAGCCTGACCCTGTGGATGACAAGATGCAGATTAACGCTCCTGCCCAAGCACAAATATTACTCATCAACATCAAACAAGGTTAAGAACAAATTCAACCCCAAATATAACATAAAATATATAACATGATATTTTAGCCTCTGGAATGCAAATTTTACAGGGGAACCCCACCAAAAATGGTGGAACCTCCCGGAACGCAATTTTTGTTCAACAAATGAATTTGTTGGGTTTAACATGCCGGTTGACTGACTTGCTGGCCGATGTCCCAGAGCCAATGACATCAACGTACCATTTTGTCTGCTGCCGCTTTCCCTCTTCTCTTTTTTTGATCCCTGTATTTTTTTTTGACCACCTGGTTGGTGGATTGGTTAAACCCACGGTTTCTCCCGCCATCTCCTCATATATGTCCCCCCACACTACTTTCTTGTTTCTTTTGGATTTCCCTCATTGACCAGATGGCGAGGAGAGCGTTGATCTCTTCTGCAGACCACTGCTTATTGTTTTTAATTAATTTACCTCAACTCCAACAGTTTTTAAAAATGACACCTTTCACACTGCGGTCTGTAGTGGAAGCTCCGCCTACTAACGTCATGGTTTCCCTTATTCGAGACCAGTGAGGTTTAGGGGCCGGCTTGGAACCAGGATCTGGGTGTTACGGAACATAAACTCACAACAATGTAGAAATGAATAAGAGTATTTATTAGACGTGGCAGGTAAAGCAAACAGGCAGGTGGGTATATCAGTCAAAGCAGCAATGCAATAATGAATGGTAGTACTGACACCAGGTGGTATTGTGAGCAAATGAAGCCTCGAGAAATGAACCTTTTTGTGAACCACTTGGCTGAAAAGCTTCAATGCTTCATGAGGCTTCATCTCGCCATCACTACTTACCAGCATATGCTGGAGATGAGGAGGTTGTGGACATGAGCAGCCGGGCACACACTTCGGTGATAATGGTGGAGCATGGAAGGAGACCAGGGAATGAAGATGCTGGAGACACAGATGATCAGGGCGATGCTGGAGACACAGAGGATCAGACCAGACAAAGTGCCAGAGTGAAGTGTGTGCTTAAATGCTGCTTGTGCGATGAGGTGATGATGATCAGGTGCGAGTGATTGCTGAGCATGAGCAGGTGAGCAGAAGGAGGGATGATGGGAAATGAAGTTCGGGGAAGGTGAGAGAGATGGTGGCTGTGACACTGGGTACCTGCAGTGGAAGACCGAAGCCCGGTTCCCAATTGGGTTCCGGCTCCAGCACTAGCCCCAGTGGAAAAGTGGTATCAGTTATTAATATTTTAATGGTTCTCTATTTGCATGTGTTTTTAATTTATTTGTATGAAAGCCTGGCCAAAAATTATATACGCACAATTTGGCATGTTCCAATGCATTATCACAAATAAAATAATTGACTTCAAACACAACTAAGCAGTATATTTATCTTTAACATATTTTTATAATATTTGAATAAAGGGTGAAGATGTCAATCTTATTACTGTATTCGAATATAATTTTATTGAAAAATGTTCAAATTTGGGATAGGAGAAAAAAATATTTTTCAAAGCTTTTCTGTTCTCTCACAAAACCCACTGTGAGATCTGACAAACACTTCCTGTTTATTTACCTGCTGGCAGTGGTTCGGAAAGCTCTATACGTTTACAATGGAGCAGTTCATAGATACGAGACCGGTGTGGCACTCAGGTGACACTCATTATCAATCATGCCACTGTCCTGCTTGCCACACTGACACTCTCCGGCGTATGGTTCTTGTGCTCACTCCCAGAGGTTTTGCAACTCAGGGCACAGGTAGAGACATGGCTATTAGTTCCTCAGTACGTTCCTCTTTTAAAAATATTCTTTGCCACCCAAGCTTATCAGATGCAAAGTCTAGAGTGTTGTGTGTACACAAGTGATAGTGGTTGATCTCACAAAATCACCTGTTCAACCAGTCCATCCATTACAGCTTGACAGTGTACTTAAAAAAACTAGCAGCTGGGAACAGGCAAACTCCAAAAAACCTTGTGTGTCATTTAGACATTTGTAACAGTTTATTTTTTAATAACACCACCACAAGGTATGCTCTACTATATGGCATTATGGCAAGTTGTCAAAAACAACCAGAAAGAATCATATTTCCTTCCTTGTTCATCACTTAAAAATGTATGTCAAGTATATTGATTTCACTGTAAATATTCTGATAATCCGAGACTCCAAACTTTGATTAAATGTATGAAAACATGACTCACAGCAAAAATAATCCCTATTTATCATTTAAAAGACTAAATATTTAATGATACTCAAAGTGAAAACATTCACAAGGTATTAATGTCAGAATTAAATATAAGTTATGATAGTAATTTCTTCACAATTGTGACATCTGAGTGAAACAGCTTCTGGATCAAGAACAAATGAAGGGCGGGGCTTGATTTTGTCCATGGGGAATTGATTGGATGGTTGTGGTTTGTTATTGGTGGATCTCATGTGAGTGACAGGTTGCCCCGCCCTCACGCCGGTAAACACATCATCAGAGAAGAGATGTCGCTGCAAGAGGGAGGGAATGTTATTTTGATTCAAGATTACAAGCACACATGAATTTAACAAAATGATGTGCATGAATAAATCATTTATAATAAATACTGCGATATTCAATAATAAAAAAAAAGATTTGGCAAATTTGATTTCATTGTGACTTTAAGGAACAATAATTCTGTCTTACTTCTCTCTAACTTACAGTGTTTCTGAGACTGATTAAACACAATGTGTGTGGAAACACCCATGAAAACCAGAAACTTAGCAGGAATGAGGCTCTTCAGGACCAGGAATGAGGAAGCTGCTTTACAGACATGCCTGTTTTGCACACGTCACTCAAACACAGAACCAGGAAACAGGAATCACATGAGTTTAGAGAAAGAGAAACTTAAGTGTAGTTGAGCTGTTGTGTGTTTGTGTATCTGTGTTCATGCAGTAAAATGGCAGAAGCCAGAATTTCTCAGGATGAGTTCATGTGTCCAGTGTGTCTGGATCTCCTGAAGGATCCAGTGACCATCCACTGTGGACACAGTTACTGTAAGATCTGTATTACAGGCTGCTGGGATCAGGAGGATGAGACGAGAGTCTACAGCTGCCCTCAGTGCAGACAGACCTTCAGTCCAAGACCTGCTTTAGCTAAAAACACCATTCTGGCTGAAATGGTGGAGAAACTGAAGAAGATTAAACTTCCTGCTGACTGTTACGCTGGAGCTGGAGATGTGCAGTGTGACGTCTGTACTGGAAGAAAACACAAAGCCGTCAAGTCCTGTCTGGTGTGTCTGAACTCTTACTGTCAGAATCACCTTGAACAACATGAGAGTTGGTTTAAAGGAAAGAGACACAATCTGACTGAAGCCACTGGACGACTGCAGGAGATGATCTGCCCGAAACACGACAAGATCCTTGAGGTTTTCTGCCGCACTGATCAGAAGTGTATTTGTCTGCTGTGTACGATGGATGAACATAAAAACCACAACACTGTATCAGCTGCAGCACAGAGGACAGAGAAACAGGTATGAACTTAAAGAGTCCCATTATGATTATTTACAGGATTATAATTTTGTTTATGGGGTCTACTAGAATACATTTAAATTACGTTTAAATCGTTTAATGTCTGTTTACACCCTCTGTCTGAGCACTGTTTTAGTAAACTGTTTTAGTTTCAGTTTCTTTAAAACCTGTCTTCCAAAAATCACAGTCTGCTCTGATTGGTCAGCCGGTCCCAGTAGGTTGTGATTGGTCTACTGCTTAGCTTGTGTGTGAGGAATGTAACACACTTTACCATAACCAGCGATGGGGAGGTGGAGGAATGCTGGAAGAATTGTATCCTATACCCTGTTGTCACTGGGACGGCACAATGACTGATGATTAATATTCTCTCATAATGATGATTGACAGGACTGAATGATTAGGCTTCTTAATAGGACCCCTTTAAACCAGATGTTCACATTCATCATTTACAATTGTTATTCCAAACTGGAGTGACTTTCTTTTCTGAGGAACACAAAGGATTGTATTTTAAGCCTTTCAAGTTGTTTGGGAGGGTTTAAAGAAAAACCTTCTCGCTCATGCAGAAATAATCTCCAGCATATTCAGTCGTCAGACAAGACTGGAACTTCAAACTAAAAAAGAGCTTTGGGTTGGTTTGGTGCCAGATGGGTTTGGTGCACACAGGGATAAAAAGTACCCCATGCCCACGGTTAAATATACTGCTGGATCTTTAATGTTGTGGGCCTATTTTTCTGCTGGAGGTCTTGGACATCTTGTTCAGATTCATGGTATCACGGATTCTATCAAATACCAACAGATAAAAATCAAAACCTGACCGCTTCTGCTAGAAATCCAATAATGGGCTGTGGTTAGATCTTCCATCAGGACAATGATCCAAAACAAACATCAAAACCAACACAAAAATGTGTCACTGAGCACATAATGAAGCTTCTGCCATGGCCATCCCAGTCCCCTGACCTGAACCCTAAAGAAAATGAGTGGAGTGAACTGAAGAGAAGAAGCACCAACATGGAGCTGGAACCTGAAGGATGTGGAGAGATTCTGCATGAAGGAATGGTCTCTGATCTCTTGTCAGGTGTTCTCCAAACTCATCAGGCATTATAGGGGAAGACTCAGAGCTGTTACCTTGGGAAATGGATGTTGCAATAACTGGGTTTTGAAATTGCAGATGAAAATAACATGGATAACACTGAATAAAGATCTTTTTGTCAGGTTATATACTGATTATTATTCATTGGGTGCCAATAATTGTGGCCAACATGTTTTAGAGAAAAACATTTATTTCATGAGCTTTTTCCCCCATTTTCAATTGTTTTACTTCGATGAAAGATTAGAATATTGTGAATTTTTTAATGAAAGATGAAAAGGATAAACAATGCAGATTTATTTTAATTTATTTAATTTAATTTCCAACTGTTTCAGGGAGAAATGTAGCAGCAGGTTGATCTGCCAGCAGTGTGTCTTTCACAAGTAGACTCTCCTCATGTGTTTGCATAGTGATGCATTTAAAAGTTAATGACAAATATATCATTACAAAAGTTCACAATGCTGTTGCAGATGAAAAATAACATGGATAACATTGAATAAAGATCTTTTGTCAGGTTATATACTGATTATATATGTGTTATTACTCACTCAAACATATTTATCTAAACCTTTCTACTTAACCATCAGACTCGTCCATCCACCATGTTTGTAGTTTTTTAACACTTTTTATTCATGTTTTTTAATTATAATCAAATCCACATCCATCACACAGTGGGTTGTGGTCAATATTATCCATTAGAGTTTGCGCTGATCTTCACTTTGGACTCTAAACAGTAATAGTAGATCATCCTCTTTGGAATAATCATACTACGATTTGGGACACAGTAATTCTAATTTTGAATATTATTTAGGACCATAGTATGCAAATTGAGACAAAACATAAATCTTCTTAAGTGATAGGAAAAGTAAAATATGTTTGCATGTTTAGTCATGTGAAATGCATGAGCCAGTGAGGTTTAATGTTATTGACGTGTCGCCATATTTGATTTGGGCTCTAGAAACAGAGACATTATTCAGAATATCTTCTTTTGTGTTCTGCAAGAGAAAATCATACAAGTTTAGAAAGACATGAGGATGAGTAAACAATGAAAGAATTTACATTTCTGGGTGAACTATCCCTATAAAACTAGACATTGACGAAATAATACTGACACTTATGACTGAACCTATAATCTTATCATGAAAGATCTTTAACCCTCAATCTCAGCACTTCACTGATACTGGATTCATATCTGTTTACTTGATGATTTATGTGATGTTTCTCCTGTCATTGGTTTGTCCTTTAGCACCAGCTGAAGGAGACGCAGAGGTTGTTCCAGCAGAGGATCCAGCAGAGAGAGAAAGATCTTCAGCAGCTGAGAGAGGCTGTGGAGTCTCATAAGGTGAGTCTGGAGAAGAAGAGAAGTTTGAGAAGTCTCAGTCAGACTCACTGAAGCCACTGTGTGATTGTGATGTGTGTCCTAACAGCGCTCTGCACAGATAGCAGTGGAGGACAGTGAGAGGATCTTCACTGAGCTCATCCTCTCCATTGAGAGAAGCCGCTCTGAGGCCACACAGCGGATCAGAGATCAGGAAAAGACTGCAGTGAGTCGAGCTGAAGGACGACTGGAGCGACTGGAGCAGGAGATCAATGATCTGAGGAGGAGAGACGCTGAGCTGGAGCAGCTTTCACACACACAGGATCACATCCATTTCCTGCAGGTAACAGAGATCTAGAAGAACAGGATCATAGTGGACTTGAGCAAGAGACTCACAGAGAAACATTTCATGAGAGCAGAATGAGCCGTTGACTGAAGTGTTGATCTGTGTGTTCGGTTATTATATAATCATCAGTCAGACTCTCATCTGATCTTCTTCTTTTGAAAGAAACGCACTTACAAATGCAGTTCAGCTCTGGAAATCTCTTAATCTCTTAAATTATATTAACTTTCAGAAAAAAGTTTCCTGAGTTTCCAGACGACAACAGTTCAAAACGTCACTAATATTTTAAATATTTAGTCCTCAAACAGGAAGTAAGGCTGTATTTTACCTCTGCTTTAGCGTATTTAAACCACACAAAACCTGACCTTGGGATCGTGTCCTAAGAGTCCTTGTGAATTTCAGAGCCACTAACTGCTCAAAAGTTATAAATAATGGTCAATCTACTCGTTGATTTTGAGCTGCTTTTCCTGATCAAATCTACTCAACCCTGTCATGTGACTCCATTGATGCTCTTGATCTGTTACATTCATGTTATTGGCAGATGTTTGATCATCAAGTGTTTTCCTGTTCACATATAGTGTAAGTGTCAAACACTAGATCTTACAGCTCTAACGTGATATAATGAACATGAGAAGAATGAATCTGATTCTGTGAAAGTGCTGGATTGAGGAGAGTTACTAAAGATCAACAAGAGCTGCTTAAATCTGACAGTAGTACAGGTTATTGGATGAAGTGTGGAGGTGATGAGCTTTGATTTCTGTTTTCTGTAGAGTTTCCAGTCTCTCTCAGCTCCTCCTGAATCTACAGATGTAAATGACGATCCCTTCAGTTCTCTCTCCTCTTTTGATGTTGTGAGAGAATCTGTCCGTCAGCTGAGAGACAAACTGGAGGATTTCTGCAAAGAGGAGCTGAAGAAGATCTCTGACAGAGGTAAAGTCCTGGAGATTCATCTGCTCTCAGAAATGATCCTCCATCATCTCATATCATGTAGAAGATCATATTAGAAATGTCTTAGGAACGGATGCAGGGATCATTTTCTCTTGACATGATAATCACACTCTTCATGTCTGTTGATTTCCACAGTCACTTTCACCAACATTGTTCCCAGAACCAGGAACGACTTCCTACAATGTAAGTCACTGAGAAAACAAGCAGAGAAACTCACTGAGTGTGTTTTTGTTCTTCCTGTAGAAAGAGAAAGAAAACATGACAGAAGAGTTTTATGAGTTTTAATGTCAATTAGTGTTTCTTAACGGGGCGTTCAGAAAACATCAGCGGTCACTGAAATCAATATCTTCAAAAGGTGTTGAGGAGTTTAAGCACATAAAAACCAACTACTTACAAGATGAAACTTGTTATTTCTTGCAAAATAAATTTTGGTAACACTTAAAGCCCTTATGTATAATGCATTTTAAATTTATTTATAATGTATATAATCTTTTCATAAATAATTATAACCAAAGTTAAAAGGCATTATAATATTTGCAGATTCTGAAATTGGTTGTTTGTCATGTGTTTTAAAGGCAGGGTAGGTAAGAAATTTTGTTCCAAATTTGTTTAAACTTTCTATATATATACATGCATAATTAAAATGTAAGAACTCTGATAAAAAGAGTATAAAAATCGAGTGACTCTAGACCGTTTAATCTGTATTAAACACAGCTCATTATTTCCATCCGGGACGAAACATAGGATTGGCTTAGGCGGCTGTCACTCTCTCGCAACCATGGCAACCACCCTTTTGCCACACATGACCTGCCCACTTGCGCGCGCACGTTTGATTTGGGGAATCCAAGAGGCATGGATCCTAGGAGAAACAGCAAGCTAAATTCACAGTACCGGCCTATGCAGTTAGTGAAGGCAAACCAGGCAAAAAAGGAAGACAGTAACAGTACAAGAAAAGGCAATGAACAAAAAGTCTTTGGATAAACAAAGAAATAAAACGCGAGTTAATATCGGCGTGGCTCTCCAGCGATGGCGAGAACTGAGGGAACTCAAGGGGCTGAAAAGTGACTCCTTGATGGCTTTATTTCTGCTGGACAGGTAAATCTTTCTTTTTGTATTTTGATCATACATATTTTTTTTGTTTATTTTTTCATGAAGCATGTGTCATTAGCACACGTGCTGCGTAATATAGCTAACATAACATTACTTAGCGAGCCGTAGTAGAGACGATAAATAATGATAGCTATAGTGTTGAATTGTGCATAATTTTACCCTCTGTCTAACTATTTTACCATGTTCACCTGTAAGTTTACCTGCACGTTTTTTTCGCCTTTGTTTTGTTTTTATATTCTCTACCTATGTTTACTGATGTCTTTATCTTGTATCTGTGTGTGTCGTACACACTTTGTTGTATGTGTGTGTTATTATTTTGTGTCTGCAATGCAGTTGTGAGTTGATATTTGAGTGTATGTTACTCTGTTGATCTGTAGAACAACGTATATGTTATGAATCTTACACGAAATTCATCTTCATCACAGTGTAAATGATGGTAATGGAAAAACGTGTATCATGCAACCTGTTTTTAGCTTTGCCTTATAGATAACTAGCTCGTTAGCAAATCAAAAAATATATATTTTAAACTTTACCAATATCATTATGCTAGCTTGATAGTGAGTACTAAAATACATCTTGTTTGTTTATCTTCATAATTATAAAGTTATTTTTATTACATGTGATTCTGACATGATGTCACTACATGCACTGTGCTCCTTCCTCTCCGCTCGTCTCAGGTAAATAATGCGTCTTCCAGCTCAGTGGTCGGAGTCGCACGTTCATGCGTTTTGGGGGCGTGGCTTTGGAAGGAGCCCAGAAGGGAGGGAGTGGAGTGAATGGAAATAATGAGCTGTCTTTAAAACAGTCGTGAGAGGTCTACAGACACTCGATTTTTATACTTTCTTTTTCAGAGTACTTACATTTTAATTATGTATTGATATATAAATAAAGTTTAAACAAATTTTGAAAAAAAGTTTTTTATACATTTTTTTGCCTACCCTGCCTTTAATGCATTATACTTTCTAAAAGTCACCAATGAAATCCAGCTAATTGAGTAATCCACATATAAAGAACAGACCCAGAATAAACGGTGTTTCATTTCCATCATTACGACTATTTACTTCAGTGTTTCTGTCAGCTTTCTACGGTGACCGGGAGGGGACATGTTCGGTTCACTTAGTTTTGTCGTGGCCACGACATATTATCACGTTCCCACGAGTTTATATGTCGTGGCTACAAGATATTATTTCGTGGGAACGTGATAATAAGTCGTGGCCACGAGATCGTTTTGTCAAGGTAACGACATCCTTATGTCGTGGCCACGCGATGTAAAGTCGTGGCCTCGAGATCATATGGTGAGGCAACGAGATATTTTTCTCGTGGCCACGACTTCATTATGTTGAGGGAACGACATCTATTTCTCGTGGCCATGAGTTAGGCCTACATGTGTAAACAACGCGCGCTACCATAGCAACCTGAACTATCAGAAATGGATAAGATTATAATACTATTTATTTTTAATTAAGAAAAAGCTCGGAATTAATAAGTGATTATTAACATGTTGCCCATTGTGTTGTGTGCGATGCCTACAGCAGAATTCTAATGAAGTTTATCAATAAATATTAGAATATGCCGTGTATATTTTTATCACATCCAACAGTCTTTTAAATCCATTCACTTATTGTTAATTTTTTTTATTTCATATTTTTACATCATTTATTATTATTATTAGGCTATCATTATCAGTTAAATGTTTTTTTATTCATTGTTATGTAGCCCTGTTTGCTTTATTTTCCCCTTTTCGTGTATCCTTTCTGTAGGCCTATATTATGTTGTTAGCTATATTTTGTAAATACTTTAAATGCCAGATCATGCCAATAAAATGTGACTTTATGACTGTATTGTAGCCGTGAATATAGGATAAATGAGCGTCTGTTATCATTTGTAGACCCTCGTGCCCATCACACCATTTGAATGAAGTTCGAATAATTTATTATTATTAATTGGTTGTTAAAAGAATATTTAAGCTAAAAAAAAAATAAAATCCATTCAGTATAGCCTAGACAAAAACTTAATTTTGTTCATCATTTTATTTAGGTTTAATAGGCATATTAATAATAATAATACTAATTATTATTATTATTATTATTATAAAGACACGATCAGAAGGCTGTGAGATGGGATGGATAAATGTTCATTATCATTAAATAAAGTTTGTTATCAAATTGATAATAACAAACTTCATTTGAATGCTATAGTGGCAACATCTCGCGCAATATTATAGCTTACATTGCGCGCATTCAAATAATAATAATTTCTTACTTCCGCACTTATTTTATCATTCTTAATTCCAGGTTGCTATGGTAGCGCGCGTTGTTTACACATGTAACTCGTGGCCACGAGAAATAGATGTCGTTCCCTCAACATAATGAAGTCGTGGCCACAAGAAAAATATCTCGTTGCCTCACCATATGATCTCGAGGCCACGACTTTACATCGCGTGGCCACGACATAAGGATGTCGTTACCTCGACAAAACGATCTCGTGGCCACGACTTATTATCACGTTCCCACGAATTAATATCTTGTGGCCACGACATATTATCACGTTCCCACGAGTTTATGTGTCGTGGCCACGACAAAACTAAGTGAACCGAACATGTCCCCTCCCGGTCACCGTAGCTTTCTGTAGCACAGCTGCTGAACTTCCAGTGAAAACAATTTCTGCATTTAGCATTCAGACACAATATAACAATATGTTTTCAATATGTTTTTTCTTGTTTTCCATTGGAAAAAAATATTATGAATGCTTCCTGTTTGCTGATTGGCTGCAGTTTGTGATGATCTACGTAATTAAGGTTTCAGTGCCAAATTTCTAAAGCATTTATTTAACATTCATAAATATAATTTTATTCACTTGGCTTTTTTTTATCCTTGGGAAACTAATGATAATATTTAAACTATCCAGTCAAATCTGTTATGTGGCATTCAGTGACATTCACTTTAAATGATATATAGGTGAATAATAATAGTAATCACACAAAATTAAATATTATAAAGAAAAAAAATATATATTATATATCATGACAGATAAACATTTTTTTTAAAAAAATGTTTTTAAAAATGTTTTTTTTAATTAAGACTCTTCTGCTATTTGATCCAAAATAGGCTACATAAAAACAGTAATATTGTGAAATATCACTATGATTTTAAAGAACCATTTTCTTGGGTTGGGTAAAGGACCTAGATGATGGATAATGATAATGATTTGTACAGGATATCAGACAGATTGATAATTCCTGATTCTGATGTGTTTTATCTCCATCAGATTCCCATCAACTCAATCTGGATCTGAACACAGTGAATAAATATCTCCGTCTTTCTGAGAGGAACAGAGTGATTACTGCCACTAACACCGTCCAGCCATATCCTGATCATCCAGACAGATTTGATCAGTGATGGCAGGTGTTGTGTAGAGAGAGTGTGTGTGGACGCTGTTACTGGGAGATTGGGTGGAGTGGGAGATGTGCGTATATCAGTGTCATATAAGAGCATCAGTAGGAAGGGATCGGGTGGTGAGTGTTTGTTTGGATATAATGATCAGTCCTGGAGTTTGATCTGCTCTTCCTCCAGTTACTCATTCTGGCACAATAACATACAGACTGAACTTCCAGTAAAGCCCATCAGCAGGAGAATAGGAGTGTATGTGGATCACAGTGCAGGAACTCTGTCCTTCTACAGCGTCTCTGGAGACACAATGATCCTCATCCACACAGTCCAGACCACATTCACTCAACCGCTCTATCCTGGGTTTAGTGTTTATACTGGATCAGTGAAACTGTGCTGATGAATCAGAATAGACTGTAGAGATTCTACCCATAATGCTTTGAGCTCATGATGAATCAGTAACAGTGAGATGTTATAGAGTCTCTTATTTTCTCTTCATTACATTAATACTACAGCTGAACTTCTGTCAGTGAAATAACATGAAGAATAAATGTGTGTAATGAATCCTCATATAGACAGTGTGTGTGTGTGTGTGTGTGTGAGTCTGTGTGTGTGTGTGTGTGTGTGTGTGTGTGTGTGCGTGTGTGTGTGTGACATATCAGGGCACAAATGTGTATAATGACATGGGTATGACATAGATATTACAAGGAGAGGGTGACTTATGAGGACATTACCCCATGTCTCCATTTTCCAAAAGGCTTATAAATCATAAAAAATGAGTTTTTGTGAGAAAGTAAAAATGTGCAGTTTCCTGTGATGGTTAGGTTTAGGGGTGGGGTAGTGTAGGATGATAGACAATATGGTTTGTACAGTATAAAAACCATTACGCCTATGGAATGTCCTCACAATTCACAAAAACAAACCTTTACATTAAAAGGATACAATAATATCATAGAGTGTAAATGATTAAATTTATTAAAATTATTAAATGGATGCTGCATTATTGGGTGAATAAAAACTCTTCCCACACCTTCCCCAAACTCTACCAAATAAACACTTTTAATATTATTAAACACTCACTCGCAGTTTATTTCCACTTTTAGAACATTATTTACATTTTTATTGAAAATAAATGCGAGCTTGGCAAAAGGCGGATTTGAATCTGCTTCGATCGCGTTAAAAGCCGGATCTGTGAGACTTACTCGCTACTGCTGCACCACAAATGGAAGAGAGACACGAAATGGAGGTGCAAGTAAGGAAACATTCTGAAACAACTCCATAGATATAAATAGATAATGTGTAAACTGACTTTAATATCATCTGTAACCCCCTTTTTTCTTTCTCTAATAAAAATAAAATATGCTTAAAAAAACAACAAATTTTATGTCACATTTAAATATAAGCACACTGAAACAAAAGCAATAGCTCCCTATGTGATAATACAGTATTATTGTAGAAACAGATTGGCAAACAATATTTTTGAGTCTGCAGAGAACGTGTTACTTCCTGGTTTCCTGGTTATTTGGATCCCCGTTAGCCATTACCTAGATAGTGGCTACTCTTCTTGGGGTCCCAACAAGTAAATATACATTATTCAACAACAATAAAGTCAAGTCAATAAAACATACAAACCCAAAATTCATTCCAAATATCAAAATTAACAATTTTCTATGTATTGTGCCATTACATTTTCCTATAATGATTTTATTTTAAATGCATTATACTTGTTAAAAATAATGTAATATCTGATGGCAAATCATTCTATATTTTCAGTCCTCTTTACATTACAGTTTGTTGCTTTGTATTAGTTTTTGAAACAGGAAGTGAAGAACATCCCTTTGATGCATGCCTGGTGTTAAAATTATCACTAGTACTGCTATACAAGAATTGACAGTAAAGGATTAGGACATTAGGAACTAAAAAAAAATAAAAAAGGGAAATTCATGTCTTTCTTTCTTCAGTCGAAAAGAAATTAAGGTTTTAGATGAAAACATTCCAGGATTATTCTCCTTATAGTGGACTTCAGTGGGCTCCAGAAGGTTGAAGGTCAAAATTACAGTTCCAGTGCAGCTTCAAAGGGCTTTAAACGATACCAGAATAAGGGTCTTATCTAGAGAAACGATTGGTCATTTTCTAAATAAATGTAAATGTATATGGTTTATATAAACAAATGATCGCCTTCCAAGTGGTTCCACCTCCTTAAGCTCAAGTTATCTTGAATAAAGCAGCTAATTTTTCATTAAGCACATACAAAAGACCTAAACCAGAAGCAATCTAATCTTGTTTTACCGAAAACGGAAGTTAGGTTGCGCATAACACTCTTTACAGACATAATTAACTGTGGTTTGAATTTTAATTTAATTCAAATTTGATCCAAATACAATGCTTTTACCACAACAAAAGAACACAACAAACGGTGCTAATATACACACATAATGTGGTGTAATTACCAAAAAATTATAATCATAACCTTTATCTCCATACCATAATCCCAGATGGCCAGACAGTGATTCATCTTATAAATCATTAAAATATTAATGTCTGTGACACTGTGAGCACAGAGACTGTTGTGTAGACTGTATTTTAAATGTTTAACTTTTTAAAAATTTAAATAGCACTCATAGAGACGGCATTCTCAAGAGAAACGAGTCGAGTCTTGGACCCAGAAACGGGGTTCCTTAACAAGCAGGTTGCACATGACGCGGATTTGAAATGCGTCTTTACGTTTATTTAAGACTTATTTAACTGCTCTTATGAGTATACTTGACAAACTTGACATTTTGGAATAATTGTGTGCGTTATTACTTGTTCAAGCATGAAAGAGAACTTGATTCTGTGCATTGTGTGTGTGTGTGTGAGAACATTCACACAGCGTGTTCTTGTTTGTCTTGTCGCGCTTAAATGGTTTAAAGGCCCACTGAAGAGTGTTGGGATGCGCAGCATTATTCAATGTGTTGACATAATTTCAACTGAAACAGGAAGACAGGGCGATATATCGAACAGCCTCACCCCCTTTTTTTCAAAAAGCCAATAGCGTTTCGTTTATGTTACAGCTCGCCAGAGCCGTTAGACTCAGTAAAATCTCAGTTTCCTTCTAATCTCTAACCGTTTCTCCTCATAATGTTCTTTATATCGCTTATATACAGCATTCTGTGCAGAATTCAAATGGTCCGATACCTTTTGTGGTCTGAGCCGACTCGCGCATATGATCCGCTCTGTGCTCTCGTGTCTCTGGACCAGGAGCAGACTGTGCTGCTCGCATTCATGTGACACTAATGGACTTCATTTGCATCAAAGGAAACCATATTTACACTGTCTGAATTGTTCTGTATCCTCTATATAGTGCACTATGTGTCATTCACCATGTAGAAACTAGTAAATGTGTGAACAAATGACCGAATTCATCCGCAGCTTCAGTGTAGGAGGAGGCGGCACTTCAGATTGTAGAGAGCATTTGATTGGACCGAAGATTTGATGCGAAGCTGAAGTGTGATGTGATGTCATGAAAAACCGTGATCCATTTTAGCAAAAGTGAGAGACTTTAAGTTTTGAATGTTTATAAATGTGAATTTTGTCATTGTTTTGGAACACACCAGCTTATTCATAACCTTAAAGGATTAGTCCACTTTCAAATTAAAATGTTCTGATAATTTACTCACCCCCATGTCATCCAAGATGTTCATATCTTTCTTTCTTCAGTCGAAAAGAAATTAAGGTTTTTGATGAAAACAGATGATTTTTCTCCATATAGTGGACTTCAATGGAGCCCAAACAGTTGAAGGTCAAAATTACAGTTTCAGTGCAGCTTCAAAGAGCTTTAAACGATACCAGACGATGAATAAGGGTCTTATCTAGAGAAACGATCTGTCATTTTCTAAAAAAAATTAAAAATGATATACGTTTTAGCAATAAATGCTCATCTTGAACTAGCTTTCTTCTTCTTCTTCTTCTTCTTCTCTATTTGAATTCCAGCAGTGTAGATGCTGCTAAGTGTATTACTGCCCTCCACAGGTCAAAGTTTGAACTAATTGTTATATACTTGCACTAGCATAAAATATATATGACAGTTTAATTCAAACTTTGACCTGTGGAGGGCAGTAATACACTTAGCAGTGTCTACACTGCTGGAATTCAAATAGAGAAGAAGAAGAGAGCTTGTTCAAGATGAGCATTTATGGTTAAAATGTATAAAATAATAATAAATGATTTTTTTACACACATTTTAGCAATTTAAAAATGTTTGAAGGAGTTTTTACACAGCTCCCCGGTTGTGAAATGCTGCATTAGAATACAAGTGGCATGAGAAATCTGTTCATTCATATCAGACTGGAGTCATATAAAGTGATGATCTGATTTCTTTCTTTTTTTTATTACTATTTTATGACAAACTGCAAGTAATGAATGACTTGTTTTGTTTTTTAATTGAAACTGAATTTAGTATTGAAATAATCTGGATGGAACAAGGTGCTTTGTCTCAGTGAGTGAGTGAGTGAGTGTCTAAGTACAGTAGTGTCTAAGTACAGTAACAAAGCACTTGTTTTTTCATCTTGCTGTTAAAGATTCGACAAAAGACTCAACATTTTTTCCCCTTATTATTAGCGACCATTATTGTTGGTGGCCATTAAGTGAAATATATCTTTGCTGTGATATACTGTTAATGATATACTGTTGCGAATTTAACTTAAGTGTGAAATGAAAAAAAAAAAACATCACATAAAATGTTTGTGAATAAAGCAGCATTTCCAATAAAAATCAGATTTTGATCCACAGTGGTTCTTTTTTCATACATTATAAATGACTTGTGTCTCAGAGCACAAGGATAAAACAATAAATGCTGCATTGTTATCTTGCTTTTAAAGGTAGATGTTTGGGAACTCACTCAACATTTTGCAATGTGACAGAGACGCTACTGGAGAGAATGAAACCAAATCATTCTGATGACAGACTTTGGTTCAGGCATTTCAGAATGACCAAGATGCTGTGTGATTGTTGCAGGTATGACAGTTAATGTAAAAATTAAAGTTAATGTAAATCTGGCATCATTCCAAATCTCTTACTCTCTCTCTTTTTTTCTAGGGTGATGTGTGCAATGACTGTTTTTATGGCTGCTTTTGCTGTTCGCTGTCCTGGTGTCAGATCTGCCGTGAGATTAAGGGACGGGCATCTGTGCATGCCAATGGCAACTCTAAAGCCTATTAAACACTGCTGTATCTATGATGTGCATCACATCTAGTTCCCTGAAACCTGTGATTATATGATTCCGATCAGGACAGATTGATCTCAGTTCAAAACATAATGAAAATAGTTACTAAACCACTTAAGATTTCAGTTAAGCCATCATGAAGATGAGTTCATGAAAAGGTCATGAGATGTGATGAGGGATTGGTAGGGGTGGAAAAACTGAAGGAGCTTAGCTTTTAATACTATAACAAGTCTGACCGGTTCAGTTCAGATAAAAACAATTACGCTAAGCAATTTGCTCATTATTGCCCATTCCTGTAATATGATTACACCAATCTATTTTTAATTTTCCACATTGTCAATACTTTTTTATGATAGTATCAGTAGGAAAGATTAATTGAAAATATGAGTATATAATCAAACTTTTTTAAAAAATTATTTTTTTCTCCAAAATTAATATATTAAAATCAAAACAATGATTATGAATTTTACATAAAACTATAATAATCAAAATAAAGAATAATATTTTTGTATTATATTAAAATGGTCTTCTGTGATATACTGTTGTTTCTTTTGCTTCTATATTTTGGGAATTCCATTAGAGTTTTGCCTTTTATGTGTTCTTTTTTATTTTCTATTTATTGCATTTGATTTTATTTATTTTTGCGGATGTGTTTTGAATAGTGTGTTCTTATAAGACCTGGGGGCTCTTTACATAAAAATTCAACTTAAAATGGCATTTTGGCGGCCTGAAAATGCAAACTTTTGAAAGTACAAGGTTTTGAAAACAACCGTTATTGTCTCCATGTAAACTACAAAAACACGAATTTGCGAAAACAGTGACGTCATGCGTATGCTTTTAACGTGTACAGTCTATAGGTGCGTATTACTTTTTTTGTGATGTTGTTGTTAATAGGGTTGTATACATGTGTATATTTGTTGATAAACCTACTAAATAAAAAGTCTATAGGCACATAGTTTCTTTACAAAGTGACATCGCCATCTACTGGCTGGCGTGAATAATACAGCTTTTTTTTTTTTTGCCATTTTTGCGGATTGTTTTGATATGTGAAACTTTTCAAAAAACGTTAAAGGAAATATATTACCATCTTTAGTACATCATTGTCGTGTAAACGCACCCTAAATTGTCCAGTGAATTTTTTTAAAAAACGAATTAAACATATGGATAGTTAAGGTTGAATAGGTGTTAAAGACAACATTTTTTTAACAAGACAGACCCCCAGTTTCTCTTGCTCCAACTTAAGTGTCACACTGACTACATAGTGAAAGATTTTTAAAGACAAAACGTCTGGATTTTAGCAATAATTATTTATAAAAAAAATATTTTGTGTAATTTAGCCTATTTCGCTGTCTGCGACAAGAGATGTTTTTCCTGAGTTTTCAAGCCTTTTCCTAAGTTTTCCAGTTCTGCGTCCAGCAACTTCTTTCTGCCTTTGGACGGCAGACTGCCTGAGTTTATTATTGAACAGAATAAAACTTATTTCCTGTACCTTTGCGTTTGGGTCCTCTGTCCGTTTCTTGACATTTATGTAATTATTATACCTTTAATTCTTTTCACATTTATTATTAAGAAATTAGTTTAAATCTTTATAAATATGTACAGATAATATTTAATATAAATAAGCTAACAGAAAGCTTTAAAAATGACGACATGTAGGGTTTACATGTTAAAGTCTGTGTGTGTGTTATATGATCAACTAGGCCTATATAAACTTGCACTTATATAGCAAGATGTTTTCATTTAGTTGTCCTCATTTTAAACATATACAGATAATATGTCATATAAATAAGCTTTATAATTAATAGAAAGCTTTAAAAATGACAGTAAAAGGCAGATTGTTGCTCTTGGCTGAATTTCAAGTTCACCTCCACAATATTGCCCTTTAAGAAAAAATGCATTGTTTACATGCATATTTTATTTGATAGTCAAGAGGTTTCTGGCAAACCTGTTCTCTTCATTGTAAGTCAAATGAGCCGGGTTACTGAGGCTATCATCTAGTGCCCTGTACCAATCTTTAAATTGGTGGCCATTGTTCATGATAAATGCTTTATCTCTATGATAATGAAGTTGAAGTTATAGTGATTGGATTGAGACTGATGAAACTACAGAGTCTGGGCAGGTTCTAGATTTGCACAGGCTGTATTTCAGAAACTCCTAATCTTAATCTTCGATTTAAGATTGTAAAAAGTTCGAAATTGCAATGGTTATACCTATCAGATATAGGATCAAATTCTAAGTGAGGATGTTTCTGTAATATAGCCTTTGACTGCAGTGCCGCATTCTCGATTAAGAATCCTGCTGAAGATCAGAGATGGGCGTAAATACATGGAAATGTATTTAAAATACAAATACAAAATACTGTGTGGAAAAATGTATTTAAATACAAATACAAAATACTGTGTGGGAAAATGTATTTAAATACAAATACAGCATTTTGTATTTTGAAAATACACAAAATACATGTGAAATTGAAGATTCAGTGCAGGTATCCCTATTAGGCTGAAATCTATCTGGGCCTATTCTGAATGCCAAAAAGCATTTAGATGTGTGCAACTACTTAGAAACTTACCTCATTTCTGCTCTCTCTGTCATCTCTCTCTCTCTCTCTCTCTCTCTCTCTCTTTCTTAAGTGCTTGCTTCCTTGCTGGTAATTACAAATAAACATATGTAGTGCAAAATAGCAGCCATTTACTGTATATACTTCTGACAAGGTTACAATGTAGTCTATTACTTATGGTGAACACTACTAAAAAAAACTGTAAAACTGTGGGAATCTTTTCTGCTATGTACAAAGAATAGGGATGGGTGATATGACCAAAATCTTAATTTTACTTCACAGTAACAATATATGGCATGGTTTCACAATTATCAATATCAGTTTTGATACCACAGCAAAAACTGAATTTCAAACTCTTTTGATGCTTTTTTTTACACAAGTAGTATAGTAACTTTTATATTTATTTAATGTAAAGTTTATTTGTTTCTATATACATAATTAGAAAATATAAAGTTTATCTAAAATAAAAACTTTTTTAATTAGAAATCATTTGGCACTTTTTTTTTGGTGAACAATAAAACTAAAAGTGTAGTGTATCTTTCATCATTTTCATCACAAATGCACACAATCACTACACTAAACTGATGGAGACAGACAATGATTAACCTAATTATTTCGTCTCTACATAAACAAACATTTGCATAGATGGGTAAACACAATCACAATTTGGAAATGTGTCCAGTTACATTTTCATAAAGCACCATGTTTGTAAAATATAAAATGATTACATTTACAAAATAAGCCTGCATAGCAGAAATAATGAATAAAGTAATGGTTGTGTTAAATACAATCGTTAATTGAAATAAAATAATTAATGAATTAAAAAACATATATAACACAGTATTGTTCAATTTAGTGTTATACATATGTTATCATATTAATATGTTTTGTTCTAATGTCACAAGTCACAATTTCAAGTTTACTGGGTTTAAAGGGTCATGAAACCCCCCTGTTTTACCCTGGTCGTTCACACCTCTGAGTTTCAAAAACTCTGTTAAAATGGGCGTGTAAAGCTCTGGAAAAGTGGGAGTGTAGAGGGGGAGAAGAGGGGAGAGAACAACCAATGAAACAGAGACATACAACACACTCATTATACAGAATAATGAATATTAATATATATGCACGGAGAAAATGTCAACAAACTCCCAAGCCCAAGGGAGAAATGCGAAAGAATATTTAATAGGGCTAATAATAGGTTACTTTGATTACGTTTACGAGCACTGCAGTCTCAAAATCAGTCTTTTAGAATAATCGTGTCGTCACGTTCAGATAGGCTACACCACTGTATCAGTGTCCAGTTTGCACATATAATTCATTTGAAGAAGACTTGATGAAATATGTGTGTATAACTACACTGTGCTGGTTAATGTTTGGTGCAGGAGAATGTGTGAAATAACTTTAAACACGGATACTTTATTCTGTATGCGCTATGTGTCACGTGGCTAGTGTTATTAAACTCATCGCGGAGCTCCGCGCTGAAACCGATCATATGCGCTCTGCATGTATAACATAAAAACAATCGTATTTTTCATGTGTTCGTATTCAAACTCCAGTTCTGACCGCATCGTGAGCAAAATACAAACAACACATGTGCTGCTGTGCTGAGGGAAACAGCCTACGGCTCGCGTGTTTGAACGCAGCTAGAGCAGGCAGAGGAGAATGAGCTGCACTTTTGTGTTATTTGAATTCTCTGCTGTAATGCGATCTCTAATGCGAACATATTTTCCATTTGTGCTGGTACAGCTACAGCGCAGTGATTGGATTGAATGAGCTTTATGTCATGAATATATGTTGAGAATCGCTCGAAACGGTCTACATCAGCATGTTCGAAAGTACACGATGACGTCATATTTTGTGACGTTGCTCCGACTCGGCTTTTCAAACAGGAAGACAGAAATCGCTCTGAAAAATGCAAAAATAACTATTTTTCACTTATGAATAACATTAATGAGTACCTTTAGTGCTTTCAATGATGTGCAGCCTATACATATCTGTTTACATCTCAAAAAAAGTGTTTTGGGGTTTCATGACCCTTTAACTTGATTATTTGGTTAGGGTTTAAAGCTGCTGTAGGTAACTTTTGTAAAAAAATATTTTTTACATATTTGTTAAACCTGACATTATGTCCTGACAGTAGAATATGAGACAGATAATCTGTGAAAAAAATCAAGCTCCTCTGGCTCCTCCCAGTGGTCCTATTGCCATTTGCAGAAATGCACCGCTCCCGGTAAGAAACAACCAATCAGAGCCAGGAGGAGTGTCTTAGCAGTGTCAATCAGTCAAGCTCGCGTGCGCGCTGATCTCACCCCTCCCATGCACAGCGCCAGCGCATACAGGCTTCAAGATTACCGGTGTGCCGCAGCTTTGCTTATGGCGGAAAAACAATCCAAACTGCCAATTCCTCGAGTGGCACCTGCTCATAAAATAAAGACGGGTAAACGGAAAAAGACAGATGACGATGATAAAAAAGCCAAAAAGAAAGAATTAGATAGAGCCCGAAATAAAACGAGGGTAAATATCGGAGCGGCTTTTCCGAGGTGGAGGGAGCTATGTATCCTGAACGGATTAAAAACAGATGCAGAGTCAGCCACATTTCTGCTTGACAAGTAAGTATCCCTGCTTGATTTGTTTAATTTTTTAAGAACTACACAACTAAGATAATTTCAAAACAGGACTGACAAATTATGTATGGCATGGTTTCTTGTAGATTTCAGGGTGGTCCTTTGCATATAACATCGTTTTATTTCGCCATAAACAAAGCTGCGGCACACCGGTAATCTTGAATTTGACGCCTGTACACTGTGCATGGGAGGGGTGAGATCAGCGCGCACGCGAGCTTGATTGATTGACACTGCTAAGACACTCCTCCTGGCTCTGATTGGTTGTTTCTTACCGGGAGCGGTGTATTTCTGCAAATGGCAATAGGACCACTGGGAGGAGCCAGAGGAGCTTGATTTTTTCACAGATTATCTGTCTCATATTCTACTGTCAGGACATAATGTCAGGTTTAACAAATATGTAAAAAAAATGTTTTTACAAAAGTTACCTACAGCAGCTTTAAGAAGTGTACTAAAAAACTTTTTCACATGTGTCGTCAAAATGACCCACAATCTAATCGGTTTACATGTAAAGAAATCCATTTATTCACAAATTTCTCATGAGACGAGTGTTTGACATAGTATAAGAGGTGTTTGACAAATTATTCGGCAAACTACTTCCTCTCATCGCTGCTTTTTGGTGGTCTGGAGAACAATTACTCAGTCGCCCTCTGTCGTTTCACAGAATTATACAACGGAGAGCACGTCAAGCATAAAAGCCTCGTAGGTTTACTGAGGAGCACGCGCAGTAAGCAGGTTCATGGCGTACAGCCATGCGAATTGCGAAAGAATAAAAAAGGCTTCAACTGCACAAAGCTAAAGAGAAAGCGGAAAGTCCTATCTATGTAAACGATTTAGAAAAAGTTCCATCGATTCACAATTTATATCATCGCTACGAATCTACGATATTGTCATATGATATCACCCATCCCTAACATGCAGTAAGGTTAATGCTTCAAACACAACTAGTTGATGCATGAAAACAACACCCTGATAAAGAGGATGACTGTCTCAAAGTATTTTGAGTATTTTGAAAATACAAAAATACTCATCTTAAATGTATTTAAATACAAATTACATTTGATTTTTTTCCAAAGGCTTTAAAATACAAAATACAAAATAGTATTTTGTATTTCAAATACGTATTTTAAATACATGTATCTGAAATACTGCCCATCCCTGCTGAAGATACATGCTCTTCATTCCTCATTTCCTACATTACCATGACTAAAATTTCTTTAACCATGAATTTCATTGAAATCTATATCAAGTGAGAAAACCACTTTAACATGTTGAGAATGTGAACATTTTATCAGGCAGTGTTCATACCCAAAAACCAGTCATGGTATCATCTCAGAAAAAAACTAACTGCTTGATAGCCTTTATTTAAAAGCCTTACATGCTGAAACACATTGTCAGAAGAGATTACAGTTAAATATCATTCAAATGTTTCTCTGTATTTTGCAATAGATATGGCATCTCTTCAGTCCACAATGGAAAAGTGATGTGTAGGTGTTGATAACTGGTCCGTCTAGTTGAATTAAGAACTTGTCTATTCACACATTTCCTTCTAGCAAACAGCTTGTTTTGACCTTTATCATATAGCTAATTTCAGCCAACCAAAAATGTTTACTCAGTCATACTTCAGGCATAATACACACGTACAGATAAACAATAGAGTCTTCATCCTCCAGTGAAACTATGCCCCTGTTAAAACTGCATGATGATGGATTTTCAGGTGGAGGGTCATGGGCGTTATCAGCAGTGACATCACTAACCTGACCAGTGAGTTCGAGGAAGTACTTTAATAGAGATGCACACCTACTCGTATCTTTTTGTGAGAAAGTCTTGACACTTAATCTCCATCCTTTCGCCTCTTCAGTTGTGAATGAACAAGTCTGTCAGTCGTCTCTAGTCTCGCACTCAGGTAAGAGCAGTTTTTGAGATTATTCAATTTTAGTTTTTATGTTTTTAAGACACAGGTTGGGGTGGGCAGTGTTAAAAAAAGACAAAAATAATTTTTATTTTTTAGATAAAAAAAAAATTAGGGCTCAACAATAAGGATGACCTGATGGTCCAGGGCCACTTGACGTCTACGTCTTTTGATTTTGTGTAATATATTGAACATTGTTGTCACTGTGCTGGGTAGATTACTTACAAATTGTAGTCCATTACTGAACACAAATTACACAGTGAAAATTGTAGTTATTAATGTAATCCATTACATGACACATTTTAGGTAAAAAAAAAAAAAAAAAAACTACTACTTCTTTTGGATTACTTTTGGATTACATTTGACTTTTAATTCTAATAAACTAGTTTTTCACATAAATTTGAGTAAGATAATCTAGTACTATAGTGATATAAAATTATGTTGAAAATTTTTCATCCACAAAATGAAGTGCATTAAATGTTACATTGCATCGGTTTCCCAAACAAGGGTTTGTGAAGGAACTGCAGGGAGTTTGTAAGTTGACAAAAAGCCAATAATTAATGAAACCATAAAAATGTAAAAAAAAACTATTAACTATTAAAACGCAAAAAAGATTAAATATTTTATAGGCCGTGTGGGCTCTTGACTTGTGTAATTCCACAAAAGTGGAAGACTTTCTGAACATACTTAAGAAATGTTATCAAAAGGATGAAAATAAGGATGAAAGATAGAAAATAAGAATTATTGAGAATCAAGGAAATAATTAATAAATTACTGTGAATATTAAGTACTTATGTAATCAATAAAAATTAACTATAATCTGAATCTATTTATTAAGTAGAATATTTGGAATCTGATTACACAATCCAGATTACATGCAATCAGCTACTATATACTGATTTAAATATCAAGCTTAGTTTTTGTCAAAATGTCAAGAATAAAGTGTAATAGTCTTTAAAGCAACACTGGAACAAAACAATGGTTTGAAAATGATAAACAAATGACCATACGACACATGAGCATTTTTATGCTGATGCTAATGACAAATAGACAGGGCATAAACCTCTCACTCCTAAAAATAAAGGTACTTTATTGGTATATATTGTTCCATAAAGAAACTTAAACATCCATTGTGCAAAAGGTTCTGTATAGTCGAAAAAGGTCCTTTAGATTTATATTCTTCACACTAAAAATTGTCTTACTGGGGGGGGAAGAGGTTCTTTTAAGAACTGTTCACTGAAAGCCTCTTGGGAGAACCAAAAACGATTCTACTATGGCATCATTGCCCAAAAAAAAACTCTTGGCACCTTTACAGGGCCAGCATGAAATAACCTTTATTAATGATCCCTGACTGTTTTTGCATGTTCTGTAGTTTATATGTTTACACAAAATAAAAATGAATCAGCATTCTTAAATCAAGAAGCAAAATACATAAGCCTTATTTTGTGAAAATGTTTTACAATTAAGTGACTTTACAGTTAAAATATAAAGCGAGACAAATTTGAAAAATATCAACCAATGGGGTAAGAAAACTCTTTTTTTCCATTTAAATTAAGTTTGTTTTTTCTTACCCCATTGGCAGACATTTTTTCTTGTTTTAAGCATAAAGTTTCTTAACGTTGATAATTTTTTCAGAAAACAAGACTCATATTTTGAGTACTTTGTAAATAAATTTATCTTGATTTAGGAATGTTTCAATGTGGAAAACAAGATAAAAAAAACTGAGGTAGAAAATCTTTTGCAGTGTATGCACTTAAATGCCTGTGTGTTCTTGTTTCTGTTCAAGGATTTCGCAATAAACAGGATGACTTCTCAACAGCCCCGGCCCTTTGTCATGTCACACACCTCCAACCAGTGGAGCTCTGGAATCTGTGACTGCTGCCAGAACGTACCCGAGTGTGAGTCTCTCTCTTTGTTTTGTTGATTTTGGTGTGTCTATGCGGGTGAAGTGTCACTTTTGTATCTATTCAATAGTATTGCTGAAACTAGCTGTGCCAACATCATTGAACATGACTGAAATGTGTGTATAAAGGGCTCCCCGGAGGAGTGCCAGAACCATTTAAGTACGGGATAATGTGTAATCAGTTTATTTAGCTATAATTACTGGTTGACTGTACAATAATTAAGCCTGTCATAGTTTTTAAAGTGGGCACAAGACAGAAACTGCAATAGTCTTTTGTTGCCTATTGTGACATATATCTTCTCAAATAAGAAAAACTGTAGGGCAGGACGTGATACCCACGAATGAATCATTACAATTATTTAAAAAAAATGATGATGACGTACGATACGATAATTCTGATAACATGTGAAGGCAGCAGAAATCAAGTGTTAGGACAGATAATTAAAGTGGCGTTGCTGAATGCAGCAGTTTTTTTCCAGAGAGTCATGTCTTTAAACAATTGTGAATGTCAATGTTGCTTACATGTACAACTCTTTCTTGATTCATTCTCATCCCTAACTAGGTTGTTTCTCATTTTGGTGCTTTCCTTGTTTTGCCTGTTCGACGGCTCGCAAGCATGGCGAGTGTCTGTGTCTGCCTCTGCTCGATGGATTTGGATGCATTCCTCCAATAACAATGGCCATGCGGGTATCTGTGCGCACTCGCTATGGAATCCAGGTTTGGATAAACGGGAATCTATTTAAAAGCCAGTTTTATCCAAGCGATATCTTAAATCTGGGTACTTATAGTGTTTCTCTCTCTTTAGGGTACTATCTGTAATGACTGTCTTTACTCCACTTTCTGTGGCGTCTGCGCCTGGTGTCAGATGTCTCGAGAAATGAATGACCGTGAGCAAAACATCACACTCATCAACAATCGAGCAAAATGAATGCCCTGAGCAACAACTTCCTCATTATTTTCAGTATTCTGCACTAGTAACAAATGAAATGACCATCATTCTTCTCAGGCCTCGTTTACACTAGTGCGTTTTTGTTTTAAAACGCTTACGTTTTGCTACGGTTACGCCTGTCGTTTACACTATGCACTATACTATGACTTTCGAAAATGCTGTAGACCCCATTTTAGTTTGAAAACGGATCAAAACGGAGACTTTTGAAGTTGGCGTGGCTGTCCATGTTCGCTCTGCGTATTCTTGACCACTGTGTAAATAATAACATGGAGACTGAACTGCAATCTTTGCTGGCTTTGTTGTCATTTTTAGCAGCCATTGTGCAGTTAAACTGCTTTTTTTAATACTGAGGCAACTGTTTACACTTGAACGCGCAAGCCCAGTGTGCATTAATGGTCATGTGACATGCGTTTTTCGTCGTTTCTGAAACATTGTGGAAATGCCAGTGTAGACGAGGATCGTTTGTGTTTTAAAATGGCGTTTTAAAACGAAAACACACTAGTGTAAATGGGGCCTCAGTGACATTAGATCTGCATCATTGTACTTGTTTCATTAATACACTTAAGGCAAAACCAAAGTTTTTAGGTCAATTTTTAGATTTAGTCCTATTTTGTGGAATATACTACTGGAAGGAAAATAAGTGTTTATTTTATGGCATTTTATCAATTTGCATGTGTAAATTTAATTTACAATACTTATCTTTAAAGGCTGTTTTCTCCAAATGATTTTATTCTCATATAGTCAGAATCTCCATTTAAGCAGTTTTGTTCCTTTTTATATTCTGAAGGTCTTTATAGAAGTTTTATTCATATAACATTCACCTGATTTATATAGCATTTTATTCCTTGAAAATGTTTTTTTTTTTATGGTTTAATTATTTTTTCTGGCTGTTCACATTTTCTGATTTATGAATTGATGAAAAGAGAAATCACTTTGTAAAAAACTTTAACTTCTAATGTGTCAAGAAAATGTTCAGAATTGTAAGCAAATGAATGAATATTTAATTAGATAATGCTACATTTGTGTATTTAAAGAAAAAAAAACTGAAAACTTATACGTAATATAAAACTATTGTTTTAATGCACTGTGATTAATCAGCTGGTGAAAGTATGATGATATTAGTTTATTGCCTTAATAAAAACAGTTTGATGGTCTTCTGGTATGTCTATATTTTACTATATTTACTTAGAGGGACATTTCACCCAAAAATGAAAATTCTGTCATCATTTACTCACTCTCATGTTGTTCCAAGCCCCTTAAGGCTTTCATTCATCTTCGAAACACAGATGAAGATATTTTTGAAACTCTGATGGTTCAAAACATTCATAAAGAGATTGTAAAATGAACTGAGCAGTTTAATCAAAGTCTTCCTAAGAGAAACGATCGCATTATATAATGAACAGTTGTAATTTAGGCTTTTATTCACAGCGAACGTACATAGAGCACTCAAATATGGTAAATGTAAAGGTGCGTCCACACCATGTTGTAATTACTGTAATTACGTAGGTCCTCGTGAAGTTCATAATTATAACTTGTATGCTGGGAATTTTCAGTACTTGCACCACCTGGATTTATTTTACAATCACTTTATGAACATTTGAAACCATCAGACTTTAAATGGAGGGACCAAAATCTAAAATATCTTCATTTGTGTTTTGAAGATGCTTTGAAAAGACATAAGAGTGAGTAATTAATGCCAAAATTTTCATTTTTGGATGAACTAACCAATAACATTTTGTACAGCTGCTTTGTGAATATTACTATAAAATATGTTAAACATTCCAAGTCTTCTGCACTAAAATGTGAATTCCGCTTTACTGGATTGTTTTTAGAATAACCACACCTCTCCAAAGGCCACAGAAGAACAAATATCCACACTGCACCACTTGTCACATCTTGACATTTGATTGGCTGGGAGCAGAGAACAAGCCATTGTCTCAGACAATGGGATATCATAGTACTGTTACAAAAGCAGCAACTTTATTTCTTTTATTGGTGGAGTTTATTATGTTAGGGGTTCACACTCAAAAAAGAAAAAAACACTGTTCACTTTAACAGTTTATTTTTATTTAACACCATTTTATCAGGTTTCTGGTACAATTGTGATGGCTTCATGTTAAATTGATTTGAAAGGTTACTCTTTGACTTAAAGGAGTAGTCCACTTTTAAATACACTTTTCCTGATAAATTTACTCACCCCCATGTCATCCAAGATGTTCATGTCTTTCTTTCATCAGTCGAAAAGAAATTAAGGTTTTTGATGAGATTTTTCTCCTTATAGTGTATTTCAATGGCTACCAACAGGTTGAAAGTCCATATTACAGTTTCAATGCAGCTTCAAGGGCTTTAAACGATACCAGATGAGTAATAAGGGTCTTATCTAGCGAATCGATCGGTCATTTTCGAAAAAAATACAACCGTTTATGCTTTATAAACAAAATATCGCCTTGAACGTACTTTCCACTTCCGCATTCTTCATAACGCTTATGCTGAATGTCCTACGCCTTCCCTATTCAAGTTACGGAAAAAAACGAAACTGGTGCTGCATTCGTTCCGTAGGAAAATAATCCTGGAATGTTTTCATCAAAAACCTTAATTTCTTTTCGACTGACGAAAGAAAGACATGAACATCTTGGATGACATGGGGGTGAGTAAATTTATCAGGAAAAGTGTATTTAAAAGTGGACTACTCCTTTAACATGACTCTTTTGAAATAACATGGGCAATACCACTTATTTTGTTTTTGACTTTTATTCAATTAATGAATTACTAAGAGTAAAATGGGTTTTGATACCCACTTAACATTATATTTGAAAGACATTTTAACATTCAATGTGCCTTAATTGCAGTTTATTAGATTATATTTTAGTTTACACATGGTTAAAATGTTTACTTGGTAAATCATGGAAGATCTACAAATAAGCCTAGCTGAACTATGGTCTCTGTAGTAATGGTTCATTTTTATAAGCTGCCAATGACAGGCTGTTGCACCCATAAAATGAAACATTTGTATTCTGACAGAACATCAACTTTTAAAGTTCAATTTAAATTAATATAATTGCACAAACTATGTAGGCTCCTATTTCATTTTTTTTATTGTGAAATAACTAATAATAATAAGAAGAATGTTTTTCTGTCTTCTGTTAAGCATTGTTGTGGGATGCGTTTCCCAAAAGCATCAATGGTTTCTTACGATACTAAAGGAAGCCCTGATTGAATGTAGTGTCGGCAGTGAGCGGACACTCTCTGTGATTGATTGGTTCTGACTTGCAGCATTTGCGTGTGTTCAGATGAGCAGGAAAATACTACAAATTATTCGCTAACATAGGTTATTTGTCCAATTCAATGCATATTGTATGCATTAAATTTATGGTTCAATAAACAAAAATAACTGGTAAAAAACACACACCTTAGTATCGATAATTTAACATGAGTATCAATACAATACTCAGCGTCATTATCGATATATCGATACTTCATAACAATCTGCCCGTCCCTACTCCGGATGAAACCAGTATCACTTCTGAAGTGCCAACACCAAACATCACATGTGTAAAGAAAAGTTAAAGGTGCCCTAGAATTAAATATTGAATTTACCTTGGCATAGTTGAATAACAAGAGTTCAATACATGGAAAAGGGTCCGTGTATCTTTTGGTCATTCGTTTTTTGATTTAATAATGAAATCGGAAAATGAAAAACGGCAACTTTTTCGTTTTTCATTTTTTTTCAAACAAAACGAAAAACAAGAATTCGGCTTGATTTTTCGTTTTTCGTTCAGGGGTAGAAAATAAATAAACATCTTGAATATTTGATCTCAACATGTGGGCGGGAATGAAACGCCCTTTCCGCTGATTGGTCAAGCAAACATTAAACTGTGCCGTCATCAGTTCTTCCGCATTTCAGAGCAGCAGAATAATAGTCCTTTGAATAATGGATTCTAGTTAGTTGTACATGGTTGATTCTATTTGGTTTGACTTTGTTTCATGTTGAATCACTGTCCATGATTGAATCATATTCAGCCAGAGCCAATTTTTTTGAGCGCAGTCTCCAAGGTGTGAAACTTACTTTCTGCAATTAACTAAACCATTTTCATCTGAAAGATCTAGTGTAATTTAATTACTTTTCCATTAAAAAAGTAAAGTAAGGGATTACTCAATTTTTTTGTAATTTTATTACAGTTACTACTGATTTAATTGCATTCAATTTTTAATGTAACCTTCTCCCTTAAAGGGAACCCCTGGTGTTAAGACATGTATGGCTTAATATAACATAAATGATGTATCTTACTGAAATATGTAATAGAAAACTCATGAAAGATTTATGTTATTTAAAAAATCCATACATATTTGGACAATGGGCGGCACCATTTTGTTTGCATTTTATGTCAATGACGTCAAATGTTGCACTCACTGCTCTACTGACACTGTCATATTGCTATTTTTAACGCAACACAACTCGAAATATAATATACGATGCCACACTGTGCAGATTTTGGTTGTAATTTTGAGTTGATGAGCCACAAGAGAAGCGATGTAAGTCTTTACTAGCGAGAGAAAATAATAATAATAATGTTGTTCTGACTTTTATTATTATTATCTATGGTGGGATTTAAACTTAAATGCAAAGTGAATTAGGAAACAGTTCTGTAAAGTTAAAAAAGCTAGTTCTTGTTTATCCACCGGCAAGTGTTTTTGGATCAAGTCAGCCAACAGAAACCTGTGCTGAAACACTGTAGTAGCACACAAGACAAAACCGCTACCTTCAATTGAAAATTAAAAGAAAAGGAAACGTACAAATGACCTGGATGAGGACATAAACCATAGCTGCTGTAAGCTCCTCAAACTTGAATGTGCGAATGTAGAAAAGGAGATCTTGAAAATAAAAGGTGAATGCAAAAAGCTAGACCTAGAAAATGTAAAATTAAACCTAGAAATCATTAAATTGCGAGTAGTTAAAGTCTTTTGGCTACTCCTTCAACTTTGTTAAAATGTATATTGAGTTGTCATATTAACAGTTTAATTTCCAATTGTTTGTTTAAGGCTAATGGTTAAAGTTCAGACCCATTATATTTATTATTACATTTAATAACTTCAGCACAATATTTGTTTTAATATTTATTATTGTTTAAGGCTTAAAGTATGTGATTAAGACCTATACTGTTAATTATTACATTTAATAACTTGTTTGCAGTACTATATATATATATATATATATATATATATATATATATATATATTAGATTTGAGATATACAATTCACAAGTAAGATGAGTAATACAATTATGAATTTGTATGCTATCGCTTACTAAGTTTTGCATCAATCCAGTAGCAAAATAACACACATTTCACTGTTCACACATGATCTCTTACCGGTAATTTACTAAGATTGTATGTGTGAAAGGGGCTAGTGATCATCAGAAGTTAGATTTATTTACAATTAAAGTAAAATACACAAGTAACTTTAAGTTACTTTTGTTTACGAATAAATTAAGCAGTAGTTGACATCATAGTTACGAGTCTGATTTGACTTATGATTTCATAAAAAGATATGTATATTAGTATTTGCTATCAGCCAAAATGAGTTGAAAAATTTAGGATATTGGGAAAAATCCAGTAGTGTACATCCCTAGTTCTAGAGAAGCAGGTAATGTGTCTTACATTATTACATTTGTGCACCTTGACAGTTGTGTATGTCGATGAATTGAATAGAGTTCCCCCGTTACCACTGTCACAGATGAATGCCTTGAGGTAAGTGAGCTCCAGCTCATCTCCAAGGTAAAGCTCACACAAGGCTTCAGTCCTCCACAGGGAAACGTCCAGGAGTTTCTGATCACACCTGAGACACAGGTCCAGGATGGGGACTTGGCTTCCTCGGACCTCTGTCATCCTCAATGCTTGTACCTGCAGAATAATAGCCCAGAAATTACATTGTGTTATGGGTAAGATCGCCCTCATTAAAAATATACTGATTTGGGTGATTCTAGAATCATGGTTCAGTTGTCTAGATTTTTGGAGTTGTGTTTTTCTTTTCTTTTTTTCCCCCTAATCTCTGACTGGATAGTCCTTTGTTTGATATACAATTTATATGGTTTTATTTTAACTTAATTTGTCTCCTCTGACCGCTGTTCTATCTAATCCGGGACTGTCTCTGCTCTCTTGGCCGAATATCAGTCTAATTGTATGGCTGTGGTCCGTCATATGAGTATCCATAAACATTTACAATTTTCTCAGCGTCTGAACTCTCAATACAATCACTCCCTCCCGTTACATCACTTCCGGTTTGGCTTTTTTCAGATACAGAAGCCACGATAGCGTATTTATAAGTATATTTTAAAGAAAATAGAGTTCCTACATTATTTTTCTACACTTTGACTCATGGGGGCTCTAATCTTCAAAATGCTCTTTAAGAAACTTAACTGTGCATGGCTGCTTTAAAAAATAAAAATAAAAACTTATGTCACTTCCACACTTTCTTTTTGACATTTTTGTAGGGTTTTAACATGTATATTAAAGGGAGCAGCATTTACAGTTAAGCCTTTACATGTGGGGTGGATGAGAAAAGAAATAACACAATTTCATTTATTTCAATATTTATTTAATAACGATAGTTAAAACAATTTAAACATGAATAAACTTTCATTCATGTTTTAAACCAGGTTAAATTATTTGATTGGATGAGCAAATGTTTTGTGGGCGTTGTCAGATGTAATGACGTGACGTTAATTCCATGTTCGTCATCACAAAACAGCCAACCGCTTTATAAACACGGGATAGGCAAACTACATCTCTCAGCTGGGTAAAGAAAAAGTGTCGCTAATAAAGTTTCTTGATGGATGACTATTGTAATGAAGGTAAAGACGATTACAGTGACATACAGGAGTTGTATATTAGGCACGCGCGAGTCCGTTATTATTGGCGCGCAAACAAACCGTGTATGTGCTCAGCTCACTGATCGCTATAACATTAATGTACAAAATTAATGTACTGTGTGAGTGTTGTATAATAGATTCTCGTGTTTTGGAGAAGTTTGTGAGGGTGTGCTTATGTTACGATATCATAGATGATATCTTATGGCACTCCGAATACTGAATAAACAAACAAGAACAGATAGATAGAGGGTAGTACACATAATAAAACCTACCATATATACAACATCAGCATCATCATCTCATAAAATCATAATAATGACAGTAGTTTAAATGTAAATCGTGTAATTCATGATAGCTGTAAGTTTGCTTTTGATGTGTGTGAAGTAAACATGGCCAAGAAAAGCAAAAAAGGTCATTATAGTAATATTGAAATTGTTAATAACATTATAATTGGGTGATTCTCCAACTATGGTACTTTTTGGACCTGGACATTTTCAGAAAATGAAACATTTTTAATTAAAATATTACTGGCATATAATTTGTTTCCCCAGTATGCTTAGATACCTGCCCTGAAGTTGGCTGTGCTGATTTTTATGAAATAATATGTATTTTTTTTTTTTTTTTTTTTACTTTTTTTCCAGACATCGCAAAATAAATAGTTATTTCCACAACCGAACAAAAACATGTGTTTTCAACCAAAAATGTTGAAATATTTGTAGTTATAAATATATTGGGTTACACATCACACTTGCATCTTTCCAAATTGTAAATTGATTTATTTCTCTGAAATGCAACTGTTAAGATTTTACAAAGTTAACACCAAAAAAAAGGCTGACCACTAAGCCACTGAAACCTTTCATTCATATTTCTGACATTTTCAAATCTGATATTTTTCAACTCATATACAGTACATATACTTTACCCTAAACTGCTAAATAATCAACACCACCACCATCATTACCTTAACTTTATTTTTTTAAAATGTTTTACCAAAAAAATATTTGTGGTTATGGAAATGACAAGGGAGAGGCGGGTTATGGTGAAAATAACATTTCAGATATAAAACCTGTAGTAGAATTATAAATGATGGAAATGCAAAAGTGAGTCATGACCTCAATGTGTTGGACAAAATGAATCTCAAATTCAAGTTTGAAGTTTATTCTTATTTTTATTTCAAACAGGGATAGTGTATTGATGAACAACTGGCCTAACAGCAGTAGTAATAAAAAAGATAACTCATTCCATGTGTCACAAATTATTTGAAACAAAAACAATATCATAAACACAATCATCCTCATGTTTTCATAAAAAATCAAAATGATCATTTTCTTACGTCTGCGTCGTTGTACAGTTCGCCACTGTCTTCTGATTTTTTTTTTTGGTCGCTTACTGACATTTCTTTGACAGACTTAATAAGTCCTTGCTGTTTTTTCTGTTCATATCTTTCTCTGTCTTTCCTTAGGAACTCAGCATATTTATTTGGATCAGATTGTAGTCTTTCCCTGAATAGTCTGGACTTCTCTGCTGATGTTTTGGGTGCCATCTTAAAGAACAACAGAGAGACTATGTCAGATTTAGTTGTAAACAATAAAATATCTCAATTTAAAACATTCTCTATGACATTATATGTAAAGTTTATGTGTTTACACTATATTTTTAGTACTATAGGCAAACTACTTTGCTTTTAAGCACAGACAATGTCCTTGCCAAGCCAGCCTGTCTTAATCACTTCCATGGAGACAGATGTGGAAAAGACGGTTGTGGAAATGACATTTTCCCCCTTTCCCTCTAATATCTCATGTTTAACTAGCCTGTTAGTGTTAGTTTTAGAGTTAGCATTAAATAATCTCAAATATCACCTGATGAAATTGTAAAAATCCAGAAATGTTTCCGTCGGAATGAATTATGAGCGGTTCAGAAATGACATGCTAGGGTTGTCACGATACCATAAAAATGTCTTACGATACTATACCAGCTGAAGTATCACGATACCAAGTAGTATCGCGATACCATGCAGTATACAAAATGAACCAAACTTTCATAAAAACATGAAAACAGACCAGATTTTTCTCTGAATACTTCATTAATGAGAATGAATAACAGGCTTTTATTACCAATCAAATGAATCATTGTAAACAAAATTCATCTTAGCACTGCACAGAAGCTGTATGAACTGACATTACGATGTAGCATTTATGCATTTACACTTCAATTACAATTGCATAAATAATGTTATGATATTAATGTTTCAAATATAAAAATTTGAATATAGAAATAAAAATGTTGGTGGAAAAAAATGATAGAATAGACCTAAGAGCGAGAGACCTAAGAGACCTAAGATGGTAAAAAATGATAGAATAGACCTACTTTTAGATGGGAGACTAAAGTCGCCAGTAGGTGGCAGCAAGTGTTAATGATTAAGTCAATGAATCATTCAACTGATTCGTTCAAAACGGCTGATTCATTCAGGAATGAAGCAAATGACTGTCTTAATGAATGGATTAGTGAGTCAGTGACTCGTCCAATTTGTTCAAAAACAGATTCATTTAGAAACGAAACAAAAACAGCGCTCTTGCTCATGTCATGAACTATCAGGAGCATTTTTGCCAGCCTATCTTGAAATATCTAACCCTGACTGGAGAGAAGTATGTATATTAAAACATATAATACATTTATAATTATAAAATCACGATTGATATGATTGATAAGAACCGAGTGCAAACCCGCTATAACTTATTGATGAATGGAATTGCATTTGTCTGAATCGTGTTCGCAAAGATGTTTCTAGAAACAAACTATTTAATCTTTTCCAGAAGTAGCCAAATGAGCAACGGAAAAACTGAGAATTCATTCTTATATAAAGATTTTATTATGTTAATTAAGTGAATTTCAGACCCTTTCTCCAGATAAAATGCACTGCGAACAACAACGTGCAAGCGCAACTTTATCTCATTGCAAAATTAACTGAAGCATCAGGAAACAATAAGGCGCTAATTCTACAGAGCATTTACACAGGGTACAGCAGACAGTCAACGGCAGTCTCTTGTAATGTTTTTGCAGGCACGTATGTTCAATTGAAGTGTACCTGCCGCACATACAACATTCCTTACGGTACTGACGATACTACCGTTTAAAAAATACAATGGCATCGCCAATATTTTGAAGCTTTAGTATCGCGATACTACCGTAGTACCGATACACCGTGCAACCCTATGACATACAATAAACATACTCGCAGTATTTCTCATATTTAGCTTGACATATCTCCAATTTATTAACCTCTGCTGGGACCATTCTTTCATTCAGCCATGTGGTTTCCTCTGGAGTGTCAGTTACTATGGTTACTGAGTATACAAATCTAGAGCACTGAGCCTGGGATTGCATTTAATGCAGAGGTGTGGAAATGACAGTGAACCCAAGGGACAAGTGTTCAACATGTTTAAAATATGTCAAATTGAAAAGAAATATAAAAAAATATATATATTAGATTTGAATGAATTAGGTTATAATGCATACTTTCTGTTTGAGTTTAAAATTATATCAGTATTAGATTTTAAGTGAGATAAGGTTGAAGACCCAAAGTCTGGCCTAGGGACAGAGGCAAAATAGTAAAAAACGCATATAAAATGCCTCCTATTTTATATAAAACAACAGAATTGAACAAAGATTTTTTTATATATAGGTTCCCCTACACATGTAGTAAGTGTGAAAAAAAAAGAAAAGTGGAAATGTTTTTTAGTTTTTTTAATATCTGTCAAGGACAGAAAAAGTACCATAGTTGGAGAATCACCCAATTATTAATTATTTGTATTATATTATAGTAACAATATTAGGGCACACACACACATTTAAAATGTTTTATTCACATTGTTACCACCAAAATAATGAACAAAATAAAAGATCACAAAATTACCAAAAACATGAGGAACAGAGTTGACTTCAGCTAGTTATTGTAAATAAATAAACTTAAAAATATAAACAAATGTAACCATATATAAACTATAAATGCATTTACTTAATGTATGAGGATGTTATTGAATTAAACCATAGATGCCACCAAAAAAAAATATGAATTACAAATTTACTTAACATTTCATTAACTTCTCAGTTAAACATTTCACTATTTTTAACAAATTATTTTTTCAATAGATCTTGTGCAAAAAACTTTAAATGAATTAGAAGTTCAGAGGAGCTCCTCTACACTTTTTTTCCTCAAGAAGCTCAACAGGTGAATTTGTTAAAGTCTTAATTGATCATCATGACTTCAACATTGTCTTCGGAGAGCCCAACAACCTTGATTTCCTCTGCTGGTCTCCTTTCTCTACGACCTGAGCTGCAAAAAAACAAATTTAGGATAAGTGATAATGAATCTTTGATGCTTTTCCTTTGTTTTGTAATTATAGTTGTTATTTTTACACATTATGCCATGAAAGACTGTGCTGTATTATCAGTTTTGTCATGGCTGAAGGTTGTGAAGCTGTAGCTTTATTCATCCCACAGGTTTGAGAGTGTTTTTAATTTGATTTTAATTTCATAATTAACAAATGTTTCTATTAGGACTAGGCAATACAGCTAAAAAAATTATTACAATAGAATGTTTCATATTATTCGGTATTGATAATTATTAACTTTTATAAAACAAAATATTTTTATAAAATATAAAACTTCTAATAATTATATATATATATAAAAACCTTTTTTAAACAAAGACCAGTAGAAAAAAGTTTGTTTCTTGTTTTTCACGATTCTGAATGACAATTAAACAAAATAACATGAACTAGAGGTTCTGACAAAATATTAATTGATGCAGTCTTTTATAAAATGTTAAATTAATGAGATTTTTTTTTTTTTTTTTTTAAATCTGTGATTTGAAGACTATGATTCAATGACTCAAAAATACTCTTGTTTCATTACTGGATGAATCAGTGTTTTTTAATGAATCTCTTGAATAAACGATTCAATGACAAATACATTTTAGTCATTTTAGTATTCAATAAATGCATACTTTTAAGTGCCAAGTTTCTTTCAAAAGCTGATTTGCTCAATTTCAGTTGCTACCAGCATAGACAGCAATGTTTATATCTGTACTATATACTTTTATCTTGTGATAATTTGATCATTTGTTACACAGAAATAATGACACTTTGTGGCTGAACTGTTTGTGCAGCTGTTTCATAACTATACATGACAACAGCTCTCTCAAGTCAAACTCTAAGGTTGATCAACATCTGTAAGATGTAAGAAAACCAAAAAAATCACCACATGGCAATTTGGTGCAATTTGGTGCAACGCTGCTTGTTTGCTTGTCACTCGTAGCACGCTGCTTTAGCAAGGTGTATGATAGGCTGTTTGTGATCCAGGGATGGCGCACACTTGAGGGCTGTTCATGCAACCGAACTTAAAGTCTATTTGCATTTTAATGCATTTAAGTCAAAGTATATCAAGCTTTATATATAAAAAAATTATATTGTTATCAATGAAGGCATACTGTCGATAAGTATCTATTTTATTTTATCCCCCAGGCCTAGTTTCTGTGCATCAAAAACAACTATAAGACACACTTGAAAAATCTAGCCAAAGTCTTCTGGAAACATAAAAGCAGATGTTTTTTTGAGAACAGAGGCTATGTTGTGTGTATGTTGTATACCTCTATGGTTGTTTAAACCGATGAGTTCAATTTAAAGTCCTTGATGTTCGCCTTCAGGTGAGTGATGTTGAGCTTGTCATTTAAGTGGATCATGCTCAGGGCCTGGTCACACCACAGGGACACGTCCAGGAGTTTGGACCCGCTTTGGATGACCAAGTCCAAGATGGTGACTTTCTGTGCTTGTCACAGTGGTCATGAGTTTGGTAGCTGTGTTTGGTCCGAGGAACAGATGATCTGCCCTGTGCTGGGAGGACACTGTGATTTTTCACAAAGTATGTCACACCCTCTTCAAACAGAGAAGCGTTTAAAGCGTTTCATGTTTCATGATCTAGTTAGCAATGTAGTACTCCCTTTATCAAAATGAGAGAGACAGAACTTAAGGATACGTTTCATCCATAGCTTTTGCTGGAGCATTGCATGTAACACATCTCAGGATGTTTAAATGCTTGCCTTCCCAGGTCGGACTGTTCTGCATTAGTTCAGCCAATTCTGAACTTAGACTGCAAAGTCTGGAGTTTTGGGTTTGGACACAGCAGTGGCGAGGCAGAGGGGGAAGATGCATGCTGGTGACAAGTTAATGGAACAAAGAACTGGCCAGAGGGCCAAGATTGAGCTCTTGAATAATGGCAGCCCATCAGTGTTTATGGACAGGTCAAGTGACTGCAGATGGTTTGTCACAGCTGCGGGATATCTGCTCAGATGGTTTGAGAGCTGATCTGCCACAAACAGTACACTCTAAACACTATCTTTGGTAGTAAGTTTATAATGGTTCTCGGTTACAAAGAGTGTCCTTGCTGTATGGGGAAGTTCATGCCCATGTCTTTTAAGGATGTTTGAAACATACATGCCCATTCTGAAAGTTCTTCCCTGAGTGTGGATATAATATCTTGTTCGCTCTCAGAACTTGACAGGGCTGGATCTGAAAACATGCCAAGATTTTCCTCCTCAAAGACCGTCACTATCAGCAGTGCTGACCATCTCAACTGAACTGATCGTTTCTATGTTGGCTGCCTTCTTTTGTGGCCTTGACACTCAGCCCAGATCTTATTGTACTGTCTCTTACGCACTTTGGATGTCATCAAGCTACTGTACTGGTGTCTCTGCCAGTAATTCATTAAATTACGTTTTTCAGTACATTTCCAGATTTAATCTTTTATTTTTTTGTTTTCTCAAACAACCAGTATCAATCATATATCTTGATTTTATACCGAACTTGCCTTTTTGGAGATCATATGTGCCAGAAGGCTGATAAAATGTAATAATAAACATAAATGTTGTTCCTCAGATGTTCCCACAACTCCCTATCATACTGTTCAAAGTGCTTACCTGGAAACAAAAGATGGCAGGATAAACTCAGGCAGTGGAGGATGATCTGAAATCTAATAAAGAAAGAATAGTAAATGTTACTCACAATTGTTGACCTTACAGTACACAACATTACAGTACAGACCTTACTGAATGTTAATTCAGTTAATATGTTAATAAATAGGATTATGTTAATATGAATATCTAAGATAAATCCATAGTCAAACTTGAATCTGCCTTACAGTTAAAAAACATCTTAGGATGCCAATGATCTGTTTGGAGACAAGCGAAAGGGGGCAAAAATATTAAATAGGTCTATATTGTTATGTGACCCTGGACCACAAAAACAGTCATAAGGGTCATTTTTTTAAAAAAAAAAAAAAGGTAAATAAATAAGCTTTCCATTGATTTATGGCAATATTTGATAGCCGAGATACAACTATTTGAAAACGTTTTGAAAGTCAACTTTTTGAAAAGTTGCCTTTAAAGTTGTCCAGATGAAATCCTTAGCGATGCATATCTGCTCACAAAAATACATTTATGATATATTTACTGTAGGAAATTTACAAAATATCTTCATGTAACGTGATCTTTATGTAATATCCTAATGATTTTTGGCATAAAAGAAAAAGGATAATTTTGACCCGTACATGTATTGTTAGCTATTGCTACAAATAAACCTGTGCTACGTATGACTGGTTTTGTGGTCCAGGATCACATATATATATGTGCGCAATAACTTTAACTAGAATAACTAGTCATTAAAGAACCATTATTTACACATTATTTATTTATTGACGCTATGAACATGTTACATTTGAGATTGTTACAGGATCATAAATTTAGTGCCTTTATTATAAGACAAAGATGAGTCTGACTTGCTGCATGATGTAGCTTAAATTGATCTAAAATACTAAGAAGGTGTCTGACAGTCGGTCAGAATACTTACAAAGCCAAAGATACGCTCCTTGCAGTGGCTCTAAAAAGAGAGGGGAGAAAAAGAAGAAACATGACAGAATGTGAGCAAGATATTGCTAATGTCTGTAGAAGTAAAAAAGCAGATGATTTTTTGAGGTCAGAGGGCATGTGTGTATGTTGTATACCTCTATGGTTGTTTAAACCATTGAGATCAATTTAAGGTCCTTGATGTTCCCCTTCAGGTGAGTGATGTTGAGCTTGTCATTTAAGTGGATCATGCTCAGGGCCTGGTCACGCCACAGGGACACGTCCAAGAGTTTGGACCCGCTTCGGAAGACCAAATCCAAGATGGTGACTTTCTGTGCTTGTCACAGTGGTCATGAGTTCAGTAGCTGTGTTTGGTCCGAGGAGCAGATGATCTGTGCTGGGAGGACACATACCCCACCCCCACCCCCACCCCATCCAAAAACAACAACAACAGAAAACTATAAATGCATAAATACGTGAATAATTGAATAAAATAGGGGAAAGAAAGAAAAGGAGAAAAATAAACTAAATAAAAGGGAGGGGAAGAAAGAAAATAGATGTGTAGATTACATATATACATACAGTGGTACTATTATAATTGTAGAAACAGAATATATAATTAAACTATACATTATGTCAGTAATGTAGATCAATACATGTTTACACATTCACACATACATAAACACACATACAAATATTTACACATCTATAATGTGGGTGGTTTCTTGAGTGCCTGGCCAAATGGCACCATCAGTAAGCTGAAAGTTTAGGGTTTTTGTTTTGTGTAATTCATCACACATTTGACACTGCTGGACCAGGGCGGCTAACCTCATGAATAAATTAAGATTTTGGCTGTTTTCTTATCAGATCCATTTGATATTATTCATCCTGCCTTGTTTTCTTAAGCACAGTCTAGACTTTGCATAATTTTAGTTTTGTGGTTAAAGTTTTCTTCTCCAGATAGGCTTGAGTCTTGTGACATATTTGTTGATTTGTGGCATTTGTCATAAAGTTCTTTGTGTTCAGACACCAATGAGATCAGCAGCTCTACATTCATCTTGCCTCGTTGCATCTTCTTCGTCTACTTACTTCCTCTTCATCATCATCTTCTTAGGTATAAATGTGTGCTCAGGAAGACCGTTTTGTGTTTGAATGCCACCAAGTCGTGTTTTACTGTAACTTCAGCACCTCCAGGAACGTGAACAAAAACAAAAAAAGCAAGACGGGAATCGCATGCCGTCATCAGATATGGCTGTAAATTGGTGAACACTGTCCACCTCACAACGTTCTTCAGGGCTTAAAACACATTGTTTGGGCCTTTCAATGACACCACTTTTTTCTTGTTTGCTAGCTTTAGCTGTGATGTTTCCTCCTAACGATTTGCTACTTCATTTAAGACATTTTTCCTAGAATGGACCATTTTCCCTGTTTAAAACACCAGCATATGCTGGTAAGGTAGGGTTTGAAGCTGGGATGCTGGTTGGTCTAGGACCAGCATAAACCAGCTTCAAAACCTTCCTTAGCAGCATATGCTGGTTTTTTAAACAGGGTTCTTCATCTGATGAAGCGAGCTCTCAAACTTAAATGCACTGCAGTTGTCAAGGAAGCCAAAGTTTTGAGCATCTTCTGAAATTTGCAGCTATGAATGAACGTTGTACACTAAACATGTCTACCATCCTTTCTCCACAAAGTATTGCAGAAGTTGGCTGGCATAAAGCCCTTGTGCCTTTGTAAGTTCTGGGCTCACTAAGATGCACAGAGCAGTGCTAAAACACAAGAAGTGTTGGTATTGTTGTGCTCCCTTCGAAGCGATCTTCCCTGTGTATAATGCAAACTGTCCGAATTCGGTTCCTTTCCAATGTTCAATTTCTTGCAACACACTTGGCTTTCTGGTAAACCAGTCAGGAATGAATTTCTTCAGTGTCACCAGCCTATTGCTTACACAGGCCACATCTCCTAATGACATGCAGTGCTCTGATCTACCTCTTGTCCACAATAGCAGCACTGGTGCATAAAATCTATGGGGAACGATTTGATCATGTCAATTGGGAGGACAGAAGGTGAAATCTCCTCTTGATGGTGTTCTAGTTGCCAAAACTCCCTGAAAGATTAGTCTTTCCTCAAGGTCATATTGCCAACTTCAGGATACGGTCCATCCGACTATCCCAGTATCCACTCTAGTGCATCTGTCACACCCATAGTAACCAGAGAACTGCTTGACACACTTGACCATAGCTCTTGCTGGAGCATCGCAGTGTAACACATCTCAGGATGTTTAAATGCTTGCCTTCCCAGGTCAAATCCATTCTGCATTAGTTCAGCCAATTCCTAAACTGTCATTGACAAAGTCTGGAGTTTTGGGTTTGGACACAGCAGTGGTGAGGCAGAGGGGGAAGATGCATGCTGGTGACAAGTTAATGGAACAAAGAACTGGCCAAAGGGGCAAGATTGAGCTCTTGAATAATGGTAGCCCATCAGTGTCAATGGACAGGTCAAGTGACTGCAGATGGTCTGTCACAGCTGCAGGATATTTGCTCTGATGTTTTGAGAGCTGATCTGCCACATTAAACTGTACACTCTAAACACTATCTTTGGTAGTAAGTTTATAATGGTTCTCGGTTTTCAAAGAGTGTTCTTGCTATAAGGGGAAGTTCATGCCCATGTCTTTTAAGGATGTTTAAAAGAGCATCCACATTATTATGTTGAACTTGAAACATACATGCCCATTCTGAATGTTCTTCCCTGAGTGTGGATATAATATCTTGTTCGCTCTCAGAACTTGACAGGGCTGGATCTGAAAACATGCCAAGATTTTCCTCCACAAAGACAGTCACTATCAGCAATGCTGGCCATCTCAACTGAACTGATCGTTTCTATGTTGGCTGCCTTCTTTTGTGGCCTTGACACTCAGCCCAGATTTTACATTTACATTTACATTTAGTCATTTAGCAGACGCTTTTATCCAAAGCGACTTACAAATGAGAGTAGTAGAATCAATCAAATCAACATGAGAACAACAATATGCAAGTGCTGTGTGAAGTCACAGTAAAGTGCTCATAGCAAGATCTCAACATAACACCGACTGTTACGTAACAGTTGGGATCATTAATATGTACGCCCCCAATATTTGCATATGCCAGCTCATGTTCAAGGCATTAGACAAGCCAGTATTAACGTCTGGATCTGTGCACAGCTGAATCAACAGACTTTATGCAGGTAAGCAAGCAAGAACAATAGTGAAAAATGGCAGATGGAGCGATAATAACTGACATGATCCATGATAACATGATATTTTTAGTGATATTTGTAAATTGTCTTTCTAAATGTTTCATTAGCATGTTGCTAATGTACTGTTAAATGTGGTTAAAGTTACCATCGTTTACTACTGTATTCATGGAGACGAGAGGCGTCACAATTTTCATTTTTAAACACATTTTTTAAACAATTGCAATTCATAAACACAACTTCATTCTTCATAAATCTCTCTAACAGTGTGTAATGTTAGCTTTAGCCACGGAGCACTATCAAACTCATTCAGAATCAAATGTAAACATCCAAATAAATACTATACTCACATGATCCGAAGCATGCATGCAGCATGCACGACGAACATTTTGTAAAGATCCATTTGAGGGTTATATTAGCTGTGTGAACTTTATTCATGCACTCTATTATAGTTGAGAGCTTGGGGGGCAGGGAGTGCGAGATTTAAAGGGGCCGCAGCCTGAATCGGCGCATAGTTAATGATGCCCCAAAATAAGCAGTTAAAAAAATTAATTAAAAAAATCTATGGGGTATTTTGAGCTGAAACTTCACAGACATATTCAGGGGACACCTTATACTTATATTACATCTTGTGAAAGAATGTTCTAGGGCACCTTTAAATAATTTCAAATAATGTTTTAATGTTTTATATTTAATGTCGAACGATGTCTTTAGTACCTTTCTGGACCTCAAAAGGTGCAATGATGTTGCTGCCTATGTGTGGTTCAGAAACCCTCAGATTTCATCAAAAATATCTTAATTTGTGTTCTGAAGATGAACAAAGGTCTTACAGCTTTGGGACGACATAAGGGTGAGTAATTAATGACAGAATTTCCATTTTTGTATGAATTAACCCTTTAATCACATTATGCACCAAATAGTTAGTCAAAACATAAACTTACAATGCCAAAGAAGCTTTGGGGTGTAGTTAGCTCAAATCTAGGATGACTGCTAGGTCGATCACTTACACAATCAGATGACAAACAATCAACACTGAAAAAAGAGAGAAGAGAATATAGCCTACAACAATGTAAACATGAATTAATATGAGAAAGCAAAATATATAAGGAGCCATAATAAAATATGAAATAAACAAGACATAATAAATAAGGAACCATAATAAGGAAAGCTTTTTCATTCTTGAATTAATTATAATTTTACTTGTAAATCATTTTAAATGTCTACCCACCAAAAATAAAACAAGTCATCACTTTTACCAATAACTGGAATAGAATTTCAAAAATATTTTGCTATGAACATATTTCTAACTAACTAATATTCCTTTACATTGCTTTAGTCTGTTACTATTTTAACATGTCATATTTCTTTCCCATGTAGAGTGAATCCAGCATTTGTACGTAGCTGTCACTTCAGAAACTTTGCAGCATGCAATTGACCATCAGACCTCTTTAGCAGCATAGAAAACAATAGGTTTATGGAGTTTCAGTTACATTACTACATTGAATGATTATATATAATCTTGAATATAAAGTATAATAATGCAATGGGGGAATATCTGTGGGTCCTGTTAATAATAAAAATAATAATTTAATAATAAAAAATACAGAAAAAAAACCCTCTTTATTTCGGCTTAAAATATTGCGATAAGTATCACATGGTGAGTTCAGTATCGTGATTTTATTGAATTGTGACACGAGTATATTGTGACACCCTTATGTACAAGATGTTAATCACAGAATGCACCTGATCGTTAATCAAAACATACTTAACCAGTTGCCCATCCCTGATATAGAGAAACAATATTGTTGGGATCAATTTCAGAATGATTTCTTTTCCTGCTGCTGAACGATAAAACACTGACAGCCAATCAGAATCTGTTATAATGTAAATAAGTGCTCGCGCATTTAAAATGGCAGAAGGCATTGCGTTAATTGCTGAGGTCCAGCCACTGTTTGACAAGTCAAACCCCCTTTTCAACGATACTTTAAAGAAAGTTAATATGGAAAACAATAGTATTAACGATGAGATCATTATTCCAGGCTAGCAAACAGTGTAACATAAAATTACCTCAGGTATCCAGCACTAGTTTCAACAACATTGTCTTGCTTCATTTGAAGCTGCAGCGAAAAAGACTTTTTTCTCCACAATATTGACCTCGTCAGCTAAATTCAGTGTTAGATTTGATCGATTACACTACGCTAGCTATTCACTCAAAACATAGCATGCTGAGGACTGGTTTAAGCTGTGTTAATGCAACAACAACAGCAAAAACATGTACACACCTTGAAACCACACCTTGTTACAATAAACAGACCGTTGGTGTGACACAAATATAATTATCGTTATAATTATCTTTATAGTTATTGTTCTTGGTGTGAACAATACCTTAGGGAATACTGCCTGCAAAGGAAAGAGAAACACCACAATCCACACAAAAAGAAAACACAGCAATTCAGTGTGAACACATACATAAAAAATACATTGTGTAACACAATTATTACCCTTCACAACACAAGTCTGGGCTCTGGCTGGGCCACTCAAAGACATTCATAGAGTTGTCCCATAGCCACTTCTTTGTTATCTTGGCTGTGTGCTTAGGGTCGTTGTCCTGTTGGAAGAGGAAAACTTTGACCCAGTCTGAGGTCCAGAGCACTCTGGAGCAGGTTTTCATCAAGGATGTCTCAAGGATGTACATTGATGCGTTCATCTTTCCCATGATCCAGACTAGTCTCAAAGTTCCTTCCTGCACAGCTGAATCAACAGACTTTATGCAGGTAAGCAAGCAAGAACAATAGTGAAAAATGGCAGATGGAGCGATAATAACTGACATGATCCATGATAACATGATATTTTTAGTGATATTTGTAAATTGTCTTTCTAAATGTTTCATTAGCATGTTGCTAATGTACTGTTAAATGTGGTTAAAGTTACCATCGTTTACTACTGTATTCATGGAGACGAGAGGCGTCACAATTTTCATTTTTAAACACTTGCAGTTTTAAACAATTGCAATTCATAAACACAACTTCATTCTTCATAAATCTCTCTAACAGTGTGTAATGTTAGCTTTAGCCACGGAGCACTATCAAACTCATTCAGAATCAAATGTAAACATCCAAATAAATACTATACTCACATGATCCGAAGCATGCATGCAGCATGCACGACGAACACTTTGTAAAGATCCATTTGAGGGTTATATTAGCTGTGTGAACTTTATTCATGCACTCTATTATAGTTGAGAGCTTGGGGGGCAGGGAGCGCGAGATTTAAAGGGGCCGCAGCCTGAATCGGCGCATAGTTAATGATGCCCCAAAATAAGCAGTTAAAAAAATTAATTAAAAAAAAATCTATGGGGTATTTTGAGCTGAAACTTCACAGACATATTCAGGGGACACCTTATACTTATATTACATCTTGTGAAAGAATGTTCTAGGGCACCTTTAAATAATTTCAAATAATGTTTTAATGTTTTATATTTAATGTCGAACGATGTCTTTAGTACCTTTCTGGACCTCAAAAGGTGCAATGATGTTGCTGCCTATGTGTGGTTCAGAAACCCTCAGATTTCATCAAAAATATCTTAATTTGTGTTCTGAAGATGAACAAAGGTCTTACAGCTTTGGGACGACATAAGGGTGAGTAATTAATGACAGAATTTCCATTTTTGTATGAATTAACCCTTTAATCACATTATGCACCAAATAGTTAGTCAAAACATAAACTTACAATGCCAAAGAAGCTTTGGGGTGTAGTTAGCTCAAATCTAGGATGACTGCTAGATCGATCACTTACACAATCAGATGACAAACAGTCAACACTGAAAAAAGAGAGAAGAGAATATAGCCTACAACAATGTAAACATGAATTAATATGAGAAAGCAAAATATATAAGGAGCCATAATAAAATATGAAATAAACAAGACATAATAAATAAGGAACCATAATAAGGAAAGCTTTTTCATTCTTGAATTAATTATAATTTTACTTGTAAATCATTTTAAATGTCTACCCACCAAAAATAAAACAAGTCATCACTTTTACCAATAACTGGAATAGAATTTCAAAAATATTTTGCTATGAACATATTTCTAACTAACTAATATTCCTTTACATTGCTTTAGTCTGTTACTATTTTAACATGTCATATTTCTTTCCCATGTAGAGTGAATCCAGCATTTGTACGTAGCTGTCACTTCAGAAACTTTGCAGCATGCAATTGACCATCAGACCTCTTTAGCAGCATAGAAAACAATAGGTTTATGGAGTTTCAGTTACATTACTACATTGAATGATTATATATAATCTTGAATATAAAGTATAATAATGCAATGGGGGAATATCTGTGGGTCCTGTTAATAATAAAAATAATAATTTAATAATAAAAAATACAGAAAAAAAACCCTCTTTATTTCGGCTTAAAATATTGCGATAAGTATCACATGGTGAGTTCAGTATCGTGATTTTATTGAATTGTGACACGAGTATATTGTGACACCCTTATGTACAAGATGTTAATCACAGAATGCACCTGATCGTTAATCAAAACATACTTAACCAGTTGCCCATCCCTGATATAGAGAAACAATATTGTTGGGATCAATTTCAGAATGATTTCTTTTCCTGCTGCTGAACGATAAAACACTGACAGCCAATCAGAATCTGTTATAATGTAAATAAGTGCTCGCGCATTTAAAATGGCAGAAGGCATTGCGTTAATTGCTGAGGTCCAGCCACTGTTTGACAAGTCAAACCCCCTTTTCAACGATACTTTAAAGAAAGTTAATATGGAAAACAATAGTATTAACGATGAGATCATTATTCCAGGCTAGCAAACAGTGTAACATAAAATTACCTCAGGTATCCAGCACTAGTTTCAACAACATTGTCTTGCTTCATTTGAAGCTGCAGCGAAAAAGACTTTTTTTCTCCACAATATTGACCTCGTCAGCTAAATTCAGTGTTAGATTTGATCGATTACACTACGCTAGCTATTCACTCAAAACATAGCATGCTGAGGACTGGTTTAAGCTGTGTTAATGCAACAACAACAGCAAAAACATGTACACACCTTGAAACCACACCTTGTTACAATAAACAGACCGTTGGTGTGACACAAATATAATTATCGTTATAATTATCTTTATAGTTATTGTTCTTGGTGTGAACAATACCTTAGGGAATACTGCCTGCAAAGGAAAGAGAAACACCACAATCCACACAAAAAGAAAACACAGCAATTCAGTGTGAACACATACATAAAAAATACATTGTGTAACACAATTATTACCCTTCACAACACAAGTCTGGGCTCTGGCTGGGCCACTCAAAGACATTCATAGAGTTGTCCCATAGCCACTTCTTTGTTATCTTGGCTGTGTGCTTAGGGTCGTTGTCCTGTTGGAAGAGGAAAACTTTGACCCAGTCTGAGGTCCAGAGCACTCTGGAGCAGGTTTTCATCAAGGATGTCTCAAGGATGTACATTGATGCGTTCATCTTTCCCATGATCCAGACTAGTCTCAAAGTTCCTTCCGCTGAAAACATCCCCACAGCATGACGCTGCCACCACCATGCTTCACTGTAGGGATGGTACTGGCCAGGTGATGAGCATTGCTTGGTTTCCTCCAGACATGACACTTGCTATTCAAGCCAAAGAGTTCGATCTTTGTTTCATCAGACCAGAGAATTTTGTTTCTCATGGTCTGAGAGTCCTTCAGGCGGGCTGTTATGTGCCTTTTAAGCCGAGTTCAGACTGCACAATTTTCAAAGTAGGTCACTGTTCTTTTCACACTGCATGACTAACTTGGCCAGCATTCAGTCACTGCTGTGTTCACACTGCACGATGGATCGGCGACAGAAGGTTTCACACTGCATGACTTTACAATAGGAAGAATAGCCGACAACTCTGTCTGGCACGTAGTTTTCAGTCAGAACACTTTTCACACAGCAGGATTTTGAATCGCCGACAGGTCCAGATATTTAGCATGCCAAATATCTCACGGGTGTCGGCGATTCTCTCAGATGGCGTCTTTGCTCATTCACACTGCGTGATTGTCACTCGCATGAATGAACACCGATTTGCCTGTGATTTCGGGCATTTGACGCCGATTTCTCAAAACCTGTCGTCATCGAGCCGAAATCAGGGCTAAAATCGTGCAGTCTGAACTCGGATTTACTGAGGAGTGGCTTCCATCTGGCCACTCTAATATACAGGCCTGATTGGTGGAGTGCTGCAGAGATGGATGTTCTTCTGGGAGGTTCACCTCTCTCCGCATTCTCTGTGAGAATGACCATCGGGTTCTTGGTCACCTCCCTGACCGAAGCCCTTCTCCCCGATCCCGGTGGTTCCAAACTTCTTCCATTTACAGATGATGGAGGCCACTGTGCTCATTGGGACCTTCAATGCTGCAGACATTTCTCTGTACCCTTCCCCAGATCTGTGTCTCAATACAATTAGTGATGGCCGATTTTGAAACACTGCTTCATGAAGCTCCGAAGCTTCATGAATCTTTTGTTTCGAACCAGTGATTCGGAGCGTGTATCAAACGGCCAAAGTCACGTGATTTTAGTAAATGAGGCTTCATTATGTCATCACTGTTTCGAAACAGTTCGAAATTTCAATGGTTCAGCGGTAGAGGGCGATGATAAAGTGAAGCCATGAATCATGCAGATTCACTGAGAACTATTGAACAAGTGTCTAGATCTTTACCCTATGGTTTTACCTGATCTCTGATCAGTTTTATACATTTGTAGATGTTTTAATTAGATATTAGAATAATTAAAATGAATAATGGTAGTTATTAATCTCTTATTGGCCTGTTTAGCTTGAGCCATGGAACAAAGAAACAAGCCTTGAAAATTAATAAAAGAACACAAATTATACAGACATTCTATATTTAATCTTATTAAATGATTAGTTAATTGCATTTGATTGATTTTACTGTCAATAAAATTTTTGCAATAGATTTGTTAAAGGGTATTTTTAATGCATGTTTGGCCAGAATTTGTTGCATTTACACTGTTCTGACCACTAGGGGTCACCGTGGAGACAGGTGTCATATTGTTTCGAAGCCTCGACACATCACGGCACATTTGCTTCAACTGCTTCAGTGTTTCATGAAGCCTCGATCTGCCCATCATTAAATACAATCCTGTCTCCTCAGTCTACAGACAATTGCTTGGACTTCATGGCTTGGTTTGTGCTCTGACATGCACTGTTAACTGTGGGACCTTATATTGACAGGTGTGTGCCTTTTCAAAACATGTCCAATCAACTGAATTTACCACAGGTGGACTCCAATCAAGTTGTAGAAACATCTCAAGGATTATCAGTGGAAACAGGATGCACCTGAGCTCCATTTGAATGTTATGGCAAAGGCTGTGAATACTTATGTACATGTGATTTTTTTTAATTTTATTATTATTATTTTTTTAAAATAAATTTGCGAAAATTTCAAACAAACTTTTCATGTGACTCATATTTGTTTTCTCAATGACAGTGTGACAAACCACATAGAATCTGATCTTTTTTTTTTTTTTCAGATTTGTGCCACTTCCATATGTAGTACTAAACCTGATACAGGTTAGATGTTTTGTGACCGCAGTGTGAACAGTCATATCCGAATTCATGCGATTTTTCTTTTCTTTTTTTTTTTTTTACATCACTCGAGATCAACATTCGTCACGATTCTGCACCCATGAGAGTTTATTCAAAGATTTTACATACACAACGTTATCAAGACAGTTGCGAAAGGTAGTCAGTAGAGGGGCAGTGATGTGTAAGAACTCATGTATTACAGAGACGGCTCTATAATACAAGTAAAACATGAGGGCTTGTATCATAAGTGTTTCAAAACTCTGCTCTCTTTTGTCACATCATTGCCTTTATTTTTCATATTGGCTGTGCATAATTTCATTGGCTTCTGTGGCAAATCACACTATAATTAAACACGTAATCACTTACTTGGATCCAGCCTCTCATGAAGACTTCAGATGCCTCAACACCTGTGAAGAGACGACCCTAACCTCTGCGAGGACGTCAGATGACACAAACTCTGGATCAACATGCACCATTTCAAATTTTGCTATATATCCTAAACATTGTTAACATTTATTCATTACTTCAATGAGCTCATTGTTTCTGTCATAAATTTATATATTGCTTAAACAGATTGTTAGCTAACTGTTTGATTGGTTATGTATATTGAAATTACATAACTTGCACAGTCACCTCTGATAACAGATTACTCTAAATTGTAATGTTGACATGCATTTTCTGTAAAGCTGCTTTGAAATTATATGTATTGTGAAAAGCGCTATACAAATCAATGAATTGAATTGAATGTCCTCCATGTTACTTCCGTAAGACAGCGCACTGCGTGTGATGCCAAGATCGAAGCGAACACACTAACGTGATATTTAACCCCCGGAATGTGATCGGGATAGGTTTGGACTAGTTTTGAGAACCAATTGAGTGGATTTTGTGGTAACTTTCGTGGTCTCGCTAACAAGAAATAACATTTGAAATACTTTTAACGTAGCCTATGTTACCTTTCCTTGTTACCAAGTTTAAAGCTGTTTTATCTGCAAAAGTTGAATGCAGTGTGACGTATGTTAGCATGAAAGTTGGCCTGTGTGAAGCTTGAATTTCTTTTATGTTTGAATGTTTGGCAGGAGCAGGAAAAAATTCACAATATAATGATTAATAACTGCATGTGCAGGTATGGTTATGAATTTTGATGTGTTTTTGTAATTGAATTGGTTCATTCATATATCAAATGTTATAAATGTGGGTGATTGAAGAGGTACACTGTGAGTTTGAAAAATACACGTGTGATACTTTACATACTTGGTGTCAGTGTATATTTTGATATTTTATTGATATTCAATCACTGTTGACTGCATTAAGTGAAGTCTTTTATATAAACCATTTTCTGCATATGGGTCAAAATCACCACCATACAGTGCCTTTGACAATTCACAATTCACACAAGATAAGATTTTCTATTTAACTTCATATTTGTTGTATTAAGGTGACTTTAGAAATGCATGTTGGTCAAGCTCCAGCACTTTTTATAAATTAACTGCAAGCAAACAATATACGAGCAAACCACAAAATATGTCCACCCTGTCATGGACAAATTCAAACTAGAGTAAATACATTTTCAGTGCATACAGTGATTATAAAATTTTTCAGAAATATATTTAGTCACTTTCTCAACAATACATTTAAGTTAATGGGAAAAGTTTTTTTGATAATAATGAAATTAATGCAAAATATTTGCTTCCCTATAATATAAGCAATGGTTGCACTTTCCTTTCTAAATAACATCTTTAACAAATTTATCTGGTCAAACTTTCAAACAAAATTGGCCTCTTATTTATAAAAACACAGCTTTTGCTAATTTGTAAACTTTTTTTTGCTTATTTTCATAAAATATAAAGATGACAGGGTAGGCAACAAAAGGACAATTGTACATAACTGTAAATGATACTCTAAATATATTGATTCGTTAAACACCACGGATTCATTCAATAATGAAACCCCGCTGTGTGTTGCTCTGAGATGCACAACAGTTCTGCTGTGGCTTTATTTGGAACTATTTCTGTTGGTGAAATGGAGCAAAAGCAGACAATATTGTGTTGAAAATGTAACACTATATTAACTTAGATATTCAAGGTCATTTGATTGCCCCATACAGGGGTGTTTTGCCCACATATGTTGAATTTTAGGTGCATCCTAAATGCATTTTTACAGGATACATCACACAGTGAGTTATTGCCTTGCATTACGTTTATCACTAAGCGACTGCATTGATGTAAGATGGTGTGGTGTGGGGATCGTTAAGTGTGTTAATCATTTCAACATTTTATTTTTCCCCCATTATTTCAATAAATTAACGTTAAATCGACAGCCCTAGTGAAAACATTACCAGAATGTAGCAAAACCTATGCACATGTCCTCTCTGTCATGTACAAACCATGTCCACCCTGTCATGCACTCTGGTTTAAACCACCCTGAATGAAATTTCATTTGGATTTGGCCAATTTCGATTGTGTCTGTGTAAACACAGCTAATGACATTGACTGGCTAGAATGTTATGTTTTAGCTCATGGTTTTTACTGTCATATTTTGCTGTTTGTTTGTTTTGTTTTTTTTTCACAAGTTTGAATCAAGAAAACAACAATGAAATTCAGCTCTGCGAGTTCTACATGAATATCATTTAACATTTTGTTCTGATCTACAACTACATAATGAATAAAAATCACAAAATTACCTTTTATAAATAACATTTAATGATATAGTTGTTTTAAATGGATTAGGAAAATAGGGTAGCATAATATTTCTATTCAACAAAATAGATCTTCATAGTTAGTCCCTATTAATTAATGCAAATGCATGATAAAACACCTATATGATTCTTAGAAATTAATATTTTTACTATGAAAAATATATTTAATGTTTTAGATAGTAATGTGTATAGTCATGAATTCAATGTTATAACTTTACACCATGTTTCATTTCTTAGAATGAAGCATACGTGTGTAGTTTTAAAAATACATAATGAAAATAATTTTTCATAATTTTTTAAAGTATTTATTTTATTATTACTATGTTTTAATAATAAATGTAAAAATGTATTTTTATACATGTTTTGGATGGCTAGATATAGTTGTATATATGTATATGGCCTTCTCAATCCAAGCCATTGGTTTAGTTTACTAGCCCCACCACTTATAAAAAGCTCAAGGCAATCAGCTCATGCTCGGTCTAGATCAATATTATTTGCAAGAGCATTTTATCTGGTTCATTTTGCCTTTTATGAGGGAGGACCAGGCTTGGATTTTATGATTAAAGCATTATGTTGAACGTTCGCTGGTTTCCCGCCTTCTTCTTCCGCGAACTTTAAACAGAAGAAAGGAGGAACGCAACTGTGGGAAATCCGCTGTGCCAGCGAGCGCGTCTGAGCAGAGTCTGCTGCAGTGGACGCTCGCGGCGGTGGGCTGGAGTAACTCGCCAGGGGAACGGACGAACTCGCTGCCAGCCGCCTGGGTTGTGGAGGGGCGGCTGTCGTCCGTGAGCGAGTGGAGGAGCCTGAGGCCGTCCGCCATGATGAGGAGGAGCCCGTTTTCATTCATTATTCACCATTTCCAACTGCTTGAGGGGGTCGTTCAACTTGAGCGTACTGGAGCGATTTTACTCGACTCCATTTCCTGTAGAACAAATGAATAATCTGTAAATATCAGTGTTTATAAATGTCTATGTATGTATTTTTTCCTTTCTTCTGCTAAAACATGCCATCTTTCTATGTTAATGTGAGTAATGATGGCTCAGTTAATGTGAAATTATTTAAGTAAAGTTAGACTGTGGCTTTAATGCTAGTTACTCTAGACTAGTGGGTGGTTGTGTATTAGGAGAGTATTTTTAGATATCTGTTCTGGATTTTGAAAAGAGCAGCAGATCCCAATAACATATAATCTTTGCAGACATCTTCAGGTGAATACTATAATATTCTAAACTATAGTACAGTAAATCTGCTTTTGAAGCTACACAAGTGTTCAAACGAACTCATGTACCATGTTAAACTGAGTTCAACTAAAAGCATTCATGCATCTATTGCTGTTTACCTTGTTTCCAGTCGTTGTGTCGGTGTACAGCCCTCGCTCGAGCGTTGTGGTGTTGGTTGAAACGACAAACCATGTCTTTCTCCTGGATCCTCCTCCTCTTCTCTTCCAGAAACTGGGTATGTTTCTGACGCACATGATGGACGTCCTGTTCCAGCTTGGCTCTCTGTAGAGCGAGAGCTTCCTCCATTTCCATCTTTTCACGCCCATGACGCAGACGCACTTCTGTCCTCCGAGCCTCTATGAAGTCGTATCTGCGGCCTTTGGCTACTTGACGCTCAATGTGCTGCTCGGATACCTTCTCTGCAAGGTTTCTCTGCAGTCTGGCCTTGTCAAATGATTGATGGCATTGAACTGAAGGCGTCGTCTTTTCCTGAGCGGGTGGATTTGGACACAGTCCTGAATAATAAAAACACACGTCACATTTATTTCATGTTAATATGGTTCTCATGAAGGATCTTGTGTTTACTTCATACTCAAGTGATGTTTTGAATTCAGATCGCTCACCTCTAACATAGGAAGTGCCAAAGATGGGAGGAAGCTGGACAGACTGCGGACGACTGGAGACACTAATACTGTTCTGGCGAGTGAGCTCCTGTTGAGGATAAATAATAAGAAAACGCCTCAATACTTAGTTCAACATATGAATGCAGGCTTAATATTAATACTGACGAATTATGGTTGAATAAACACATTGATAAGCTTCTTACCGTCATCGTCGCAATGCCTTTTGGGTTCCTTTTCGGCGGTGGTTGTGGCTGCAGTCTTGGCCTGTCTGCGGCAGTCAGAGGTGGTGCGGTCAGATCAGGACTGACACACGTCGGGAGCCGGAGTGTGCGAAATTTATTGCTATACATTTTCTGATCTGTAATGGTACACTGATCCAAAATCTTTCAACCAAGTAATATTTTATGATCCGAAACCGCACACAGATCAGAAAGCTATGATGTGCAATTCAACTGTACTAATACACAGATCTGAACACAGATCGAGATGGATATAGTACACTGAATAGAAAAATGCAGATTCACAATCAGACGCTGACAGGGAATCGTACACTTAGCATTCAAAATTGCACACTGATCACAGCTGTAGACTGATGCAAATAATCGTATATCGACACTAAATCGCATATACACTAACAGCAACGAGTCAAATGCGAGTTTTTCAGCGAGAGCGGCACTTTAAAGCCTCCCGCGCTGACTGTGACGTCACGAATAGAACGAATTCCGATGTCGTCAGCGCTTCAGTGCAGGTGACAGGATTATTGTTTTGATTTAAAAATCACAATGACTTGAGTTTATATGCTTCCCACAAGAAGCACAAGAGAACAATGTAGATTAGGCTACTTGTGGTTAATAATGCTATTAATATCTTGTGTCTACACACACATAAAAATACACGTAGTTTGTACTTTGTAGCCTAAATGAATAATTGCCGGAACAAAAACGGCAATCAAAAGGCGTCGTGACCGACATTTTAAAACCAAAAGAGACCAAAAATCATTCAGTTGAACTGAGACATTCTCTCACCGACGACATCGTTGCTTTTTCCGTTTCATCGATTTCTGATTCCGACTGATATGTCCCGCTCGTGTTTCCCGCTGTCCTCAGTTTGCTGAGTTGTACAATGTTTTTCCTCAGTAAATCATTACAAAGAAAACGCCGAACGATTTAGCGCGTCGAGTCGAGTCAGTCTAAATAAAATCAGTCACTCAGTAAGGATGAAATACATTTTTTTTTAAAAATGACATAAAAAGTAAATAGATATAAAATAGTACAAATACTAAAAATAACGCCATATTTCCAAAGATCTGAGCGATCCGGTGCACTGCTGAACTATCGTCTCTGGAGCCTGAAGATTTGAAAATAAACCGTTGCAACCGTCACCTCAAATTAACTTATGTAAGAGGGAAATAAATTTATCATATGAGATGGGGTAATGTGAGACATCGGGTAATGTGAGACACCCCCTGTATCTCGGCAACGGAACACATTTGTGGTTATGTGACAATTATGTTTTCAAGCCCCTCACATTTCCCCATGACATCTTCTAAACGCTATTTGACATCTGAAGGAGTCCTAGGCCTCAAACAACCTAAATAATACGTCTTCCAGTAAACACACACATCAAATAGTTGTGCTAAGGGTATGTTTTCAAGCCCCTCACATTTCCCCATGTGAAGGAGAGGCCTTTTTTCACATGTTTTTTTCAAAATATTTTTTTTTTTGCATGTAAAAGTAAATTTTCTTGCGGTCAACTTAATCAACTGTTGTGCCAAAGCAAAATGATTCAGGTAGAAAAACTTATACATGTTGATGAACTATCAACATATAAAACCATGTGATGATGCTAGCTGAAGATTAGCCTGAATTGCTAAGAGAGATCGTTTTTTTTCTAAAATGTAGTGGTGGGGTAAAGTGAGACAAATGCTTTGGGGTAAAGTGAGACATGAGGCACAAGTTAAATTTAGTCTTAAAAATATTTTAATGTAATATTACATTGCATATGTTTCATTTTTAATGTCATAAACATTGTAGAAAAGCCATCATGCCAAGGAAAACACCAGGAAAGACAACCTGGGGCAAAAAAATCCTCGAGGAGAATGATGTGGCACATGTTGTGGTAAAGAAGCTGCCTCAACCTAAAAGGCCTGGAGAGATGGAGAGAGCAACTCCTCATCTTTCCCTGTAACCTTCAGGGCTGGAATATAGAGTAGGTCTAGTTGTAGAGTATGACAGTAGGCTGATGTTCTAATGCAGGTGGGTCTAGTCCTGTGTTCTGAGTCCCAGGCTGTTCTAGCTGGTTCTGATTGTGCTTTGCTCTGACCTCCAGACACTAGCTGGCTCTAAGGGTCCGTTCACACTTGTAGTTCGGTTCGTTTGGTTAATTTGGTCTGGACCAAAGAAGAAGAAAAAACATTTAGTCCTGGTCCAATTAGCGTTCAGATTGGCAATTTTATCACCGAACCAAAAGATACTGAACCTTGAGGCACAGGGATACATTCACAATGTGATTGGTCAGATTTTATGACGTATTGCCTATTTTGAGACGGAACTTAACAAAAATCCCAAACAATGCTGTGTGCTGAGGTAAATGCGCTCGTTGTGTGTGCATAGCAGCGCATAGCCTGCATGTGATGGTATTTTGGCCAGCTGGGAACTCGTGAGCTTATAACGTGTAAAGTAGTCAAAACAGCGGCAGAAATCCATCCGTCACACACACAAACGAGATGTGCGTCTGATGCCTGTGATGGGCAAACTCGCAACTATGACAAGAAAGTCCGACATGCGTGAGGATTCTGTCCTTTTTAGGGTCTCTTTTTAGGGCAGCGTTCACATTTGTTCAAATAAACCCCACTAACTGAGCAATCGCACCAGGGTTCGTTTTAACTGAACCAAACATGACAAGTGTGAACGTACCCTAAGGGTCCTGTGTTCTGACCCCCAGACTGTGTTCTAATCTAACTGGTTCTATCTGTCATTTGAATGTTAATTAAAATATTTTTAATTATATTATGTTGTATTTGATTTTGTTCAGAGTTACTTTCAAGTGTTTAGAAAAAAAATGTGCTTAATTGACCAGTCCCCATGATTCTGTTAATAGTCCGACATTAGTTCTGGAATGTGTGGTTGTCAAGCTAGCTGTCAGGATTCGAGCTGTTACAACATGTGTTGTTATGGTAGTTTCAGAGTGGAAAAAGTAAGTGGATCAGTTTACCCCCTTGATTTCTCTGGTCTGTCTCAGTTTACCCCTAAGCTGAGGTAAAGTGAGACACAAGATGACTTTTTTAAAAACAATCATATTTTCACTGACCTTCGTCCTGAATACATTCTGATAATTTCTATGGCTAGGAAACATCCTGAATTAATGGGAAATGTGTAAATTTTACTGAGCAAATGTAAAAAGTGTCTCACTTTACCCCACTCTCCCCTACCAGTTTAAAACATAAAATATTTAACATAGCCTACACTTTATACTCTTGGGTCATTCTACAGAAACGTCCACTTTTGGTATGACAAAATGTCTTAAAGTATTTCTTTTTCTAACATTTAAACTTAGACCACATTATTATATTACACTTTGACTTTATGAATGCACACAAATGACACAAATTTTTTTGTCACTGGTGTTACCATAATTCTGTGGCAATTTTAACGTTTTTATGAAATATTTCTTTTTTTTTTCAGCACATGCAGTCAGAATTTCAGAATAATAACGATAATGCAAAAAATAAGAAAATTATGTTATTCGTTTTAATTAGGGTAGTTAAAAGTTAGTTAAAAGTGTGATTGAATGATGTTAGTTCATTTGCACAACCATGTATTTGCTATAACAATGAAAATATTTTTTAAATAGATAACTGCAATGATTCATAATATTGTAAGATATAATATAATATTTCATAGTTAATAAGTAAGGATTAAAAATAAACATTTCATTAAGAGTAATTATGCTTCCCCTTAAGAGATTTTTTCGCCCCTTTTTTGGCAGAAACAAGCTTCCATTAGCCTGGGTGCCAGCCCGAACCCCGCCCACATCATTTTTTGGACGGGAAGTTCGGTCTGGACTCGATCCATTGTGGAGTAATTATGCTCGGCTCCCAGAAGGCCGAGCCAATCAAATTGCCAGGGCGGGCTTTAATCGATGATGGACAGGCTATCTGCGGTTACGTAACCACCCACGTCATCAAAGAGCGCTTGGGTTGAATTGGTTTTCACCAACGATGACTGCAGCTGGAGAAGTAAGATGTTTAGGTTCTGCTATCACGTCTGTAATAAAAGAAATCGACAGCACATTCATTTTAAAAGACGAACAAAGAACCGCAATCAAGGCATTTGTCGATGGGAAAGATGTGTTTGCCGTCCTTCCAACGGGATTCGGCAAAAGTTTAAGTACAAGTTCAACATACGTCACTTACTGCGTTGCTCTGATTGGTTGTAGGTCTATCCAATTGAGTGCAGAGGTTTTTTTTTTTACTGGTTCGGTTAAGACACACCCCATAATTCAAGTGCAATGGAGCAGTATCAGACTCACATTCTGCCTAGAATATGAGTATGACGAAGTCAGGCTAAGCTTCCATAGAAACCCCTTCTGGAATCTTTATTCTTCAGAGGCTCTATATATGAAGGCCTGACAGGATCCTTTAAGGTTTTTTATAGGTTTCTTCTAAGAGAGTTTTCTGCATGTTTTCTGTTAACCAGCACTGAAGGTCTCTCAAACACCATCAGTCTTCCTCTCTCCGTCTGAAGACACTGTGGTGTTTTCAGTCTTTCAGCTCAGATTAGCAGCAGGTGTCTACGCATCGTCCTCTCACTGTTTCCAGACTTGGACACGCTGACGGACATGCAGTGGCACTGCTTGACGCTCTGGATCTTGCGGTAGCAGTCGAGCTCCACGGTGAGGCTGGTGAAGCGGTTCGGCCGGCAGAAGGCACATGACTGGAACGACTCCTGCTCCTTCTTGACGTGTCGAGGGATGAAGAAGAAGTTGCACTGGCCGTAGCAGAAGCAGTTGATGACCGTTCGGCTCCTGCAGTCCTCCTGACTGACCGTCTGCCGCAGTGGCTGGGTCTTGCACCAGTCGCTCTTCAGGTACTTGCACCCCATCACCACCAACACTTCCTGGCTGGAGACCAGCACTTCCTGTTTGTGAACGCACCGGTCCGGAATACATTTTGGTGAGTTTTGACTCATTTTGTTGAATTCTTTTGATTGTATATGCTGTTCATTAAAATAATCGAAACTTTAAGTCCTGTCTGGTCCTCAATGACAGCATCCTGAAGTCCTCCAGGAGACTTTTAAAAAAATGTCACTGTCCTCCTGAGGAGCGCTAGCTCTCGTACTCACAGCCTCCAAAGCTGTTAGCAGCCTCTCCTCAAACTCTGTGCTGCTGTGTGCTCTCTTTCTCCTGTGTGAATCCGGCCTGTTCCTGAAGGCTGGACTGGCTCGAGCTTGTACTCGGCCTCTCAATCGGCTGGTTCACCTCACACTGCTGGCTGTGTGTGTGTTGTTGTCTGTGCTGCCTCACTGTGTCCAGCAATGGTACCTTCTCTTTCTTCTGGGGTCAGGGCTTCCCCTACCACATTACTGGCAGTTATTATATCTTCTAGGAAGGAGTTGAGGAAGCCCATCACCCCACTGTAGCACCATGGCCGGACACTGCTCACCCCTGCTCCACTCCTCTTCCTATCTGCCTCCTTCCTCCTCTCATTTCTGTAGGTGTCTATACAAGACTTCCATCTTTTTCTGCACTCATCTGATAGTGAAAAGACAATAGAAAACACATATTCAATATAAACACCTCATTATCCACCTTTCAGAATAGCTTGTTTGCATGCTGTCTGAAATGGCACTGCTGTATGTGCAACTGTATATATTGAAGCTTAATGACATTTATCATTATTTTCTCCAGCTAAGCAATATGTTGGTAATACCATAGGGGAGACCAGGTATAGTACACTTTTGTTTTGCCTTGTAGCAAAAAATATACACTATATATACACTTATCTCATAGTGAAGACCAGTGTATATAAAAAGGAACAACTGTGGACATACAAAATTACAAATCCTTAATGCATATAATTATATGATCCCCTCGGAATATTGAACATTTTAAATCCATCTTTTTGGTGGTTAGTGCATTTTACAGCACAACATCTCAGTGTAATCTCTGTTTCTGCTAAATGTGCCGTAAAGAGTGCCGCTTTCTGCCCCCTAGTTGTGCGCATCTCTGTGATGATGTTGCAATTAATTGTGAAATGACCCGTCTGTTTTCACAATCCATTCTTTAAAAAGTTAGAGCATGAAAAATCGTACATACCCACAGCAGCGACACTTGAATCTGCTGCGGTACAACAAGAGAATGGGGACAAAATACTATATCTGCAGAACCATTATTATCCACAGGACGGGAGCCTTTGAACACCAATGAGTACAACCAAATATCTTATGGCAGTGGTTCTCAAACTTTTTACACCAAGTACCACATCAGAAAATATTTCTCTCTCCAAGTACCACCATAATGACCAACATTTAAATACAGTAGTGTAGTAGGGCTAACTATTCAGCTAAAGTTCAAAACGAGGCAGTTTATTCCAAATAAGTATATTTATTTTTGTTAAACACTGTAAATGCACAGTTTGAACATCAACACTGCACTTACATACAAGTAAATAAATATAAAAAATAATTAAATTAAAATGTATTGAACCTAAAAGTTAAAAACTGTACTGTAGTGTAGTGATATCGCGAGAACAGGGGGTTGGACGAGAGATGGATCACATAGTTGAGTGTGTTAATAAAAGTTGAAAGTAACAACGATACAGACTGGTTAATGAGACGTACAACACAACGTACTGTACTTTAAATGTTTAAATAAAAATGAACTTAAATAAAGATCAAATTAAAATGTGTTGTACTTAAATGTTAAGTAAACAATTTACTGTACTCCTTAAAAAAACAACACAGGCTGAATGTGTAATTGCAAGTAACAATAACAGCTGTAACATAACTGTACTAAAGTCAACCAAAGCCTTGCTGTGGCCCAAACTTCTACAGTGACTGCTTTCTGAAACAGAAACACACACACACACTTAAAGGATTAGTCCACTTTTAAATAAAAATTTCCTGATAATTTACTCACCCCCATGTCATCCAAGATGTCCATGTCTTTCTTTCTTCAGTCGAAAACTGATGAAACTTGATGAAAACATTCCAGGATTATTCTCCTTATAGTGGACTTCAATGGGCACCAAACGGTTGAAGGTCATAATTAGTTTCACTGCAGCTTCAAATTGTTCAAAACAATCCCAGATGAGAGACAAGGGTCTTATATAGTGAAACCATCGCTCATTTTCTAAAAAAAATTGAAAATTATATACGTTTTAACCAGAAATGCTTATCTTTAGCTAGCTTCTTCTTCTCTATTTGAATTCCAGCAATTCCAGCCGCGGTGCGTTTCAGAAGCGGTTCACCGCACCGCTTCGCTAAAGATAGGCGCCTCGCCTATTTTTGACGGACGTTGTGTCTGAGACGCGCAGCTCAGATACAAAATAAAGTCAAAATAATCACCCTATGTAAACTCCCGCTCATATTTCACATCACTAGGAGGCCAGAAACTGACGACAAGAGATTCGAAGTTGAAAAAATTAAAATTTCTTTGTTCTTTTTTGTCCATAACTGGACTTTTAAAGGTCCCGTTTTTCGTGGTTTTTTGAAGCTTTGATTGTGTTTATAGTGTGCAATATAACATGTGTTCATGTTTCGTGTGTAAAAAAACACAGTATTTTTCACATAATTTACTTATCTGTATACCGCTGTTTCCACTGTCATAAAAACGGGCTGATGACTTCCTTGTTCTATGAAGTCCCTCCTTCAGAAATACGTAACGAGTTCTGATTGTGCCAGCGGTTCCTGTGTTGCGATTCGACAGCAGCTTAGCGCTCCTTGCCCGGAAAGGTCACGCCTCTTACCATAACGTGGAGATGCACGCGCTCAGTGTTATTGTAAACATGTCTTTAATTTTACCCTATCAATTTGAGCCGGAATCAGACCCGGTGATTGGACTGCGGGATGAAAATAACAGCGTTTCGACGACATGGCGACAAACACACTCTACAAACGCAACTCTTGTGTATTCCTGTGGGCGGAGGTTAGTCAAAAAACTGTTTTAGTGTCGTCATTAAAGAAGGAAGTAGAGGGATGTAGTCCAAACTGGCCGTTCGATGTAGGCGACTTCTGTTAAATAAAATATCTCGCTTGGCATTGAACTTTGAGCTTTAAAATTTTACAGATTTTATTTATACTCTAACAACAACATTACACACTAACTAAAGTTTGAAACATGGGATCACGCAGAACGGGACCTTTAAGTGTATTAACATCATCTGCAGGCTACAGCAAAATAAAGTATGGCATAATTTCTCACTGTTTTGTACCATTTGCTGCAGATGCTCCGGGGACATCACCGGCGCTATCAAAGCCACTGTTAGCACCTGTGCTCGGTTCACTTTTGTCCTCTTCAGTTCTTGTTCTTGACACTTTCTCCTCCTGATCCACTCTTCTCTTACCAGATTGAAGCCACGATAGCAGTTTTGTTGAACTTGTCATAATTTATCCATCTCCACCCCTTCCCATCACCGCCAATTCATATTTAATTCAGCGATTCCTCTGCGTACCACTAGTGGTACACGTACCACACTTTGAGAATCACTGTCTTATGGAATTCACATATATAAACTCTTTGAATTAAATGTTTTTTTAACACTGTTTCACATATAAAGGCTAAAGATAGAGCTCTAGTTTCCACCCAGTTCAAGTTCCCCTCTCGCATCATCAAATCAAGGTTAAACCACTGGAGTCACATGGGTTACTTTTAGGATGTCTTTACTTCCTTTCTGGAGCTTGAAATTGGTAGTTGTGTAGCTGTCAAAGGATGGACAGAAAGATCTCAGATTTCATTAAAAATATCTGCATTTGTGTTCTGAAGATGAGCAAAAGTCTTACAAGTCTGGAATGACATGAGAGTGATTGCCAACAATGGAGAAGCTTTTAATTCCCTACAGTTATTGCCAAAATAAGAGCTTGATGGTTTAACATTTTATAAATGAAGAAATTCAGAAATAAATATATTTGGAAAGAATTAATCATTCTAGAATATAACTATTCAAGTATTCTGTTGAAAATTCCAGCATTTTCTTTTTTCATAGCAAAATATGTGACAGAAAAACAAAATATTGTATTATGTCATGTATTTTCTAAGGGAACATGGTGGCGTTTGCTCACAAAACCTTTGCATTCCCTCACAAAACTTTTGTATTCTTTGTGAGTGAAAGCTAAATTTCTCGGGGAATGCAAAACATTTGCCAGAGTATGCAAAAGCATTGCCAAATAATTTTTCTTCCCATCTTTACTTTTTTTCCTTCACGTCCCTTTAGGGGATTAGTAATTCCACCTGCATAATCTGGGTCACAAAAATATTAAATTAATTGTATGTTTTATTTTGTGTGTGTGTGTATAATATATATATATATATATATATATATATATATATATATATATATATGTTTTATTTAAATTACTTTATTACTTTTATTTTTATATATATATATATGTATTTAATTATAATGAGTTTGCACAGAACAGCTGCATTTTCTGAATTCGGAGTGATAGTTGGGAGTTGAGAGTTTTGTCTCTCTCACTCTCACTTATTGATAAAGGAAGTACTACATTCATAATAATATAAACTGTTGCATGAACGATACAATTCAGTATTTACTCCTGAAAATAAGTGCAGTGAAAATGCCAGTGAATTCTTGAAATGTTTTGGTACTGTACATTTAATGCAGTAATGAAAGCTATAGTCCACCCCTGAGTTTCTTCAGCCCATTGATGATGACAAAGATGGGGTTAATGTGGGCATCTTGACCGTGAGTGAGGACACCAGGTGCAATAGTGTCTTCCCACATGATGTCATGGACGTGGCTGTGATACTGGATGAGATTGTGGATCTCCAAGATATTCCAAATGCTTTGGTCACACAGTTTGGACTCCTTTATGGTTTGTACATTGATTATCCCAAAGAGCTTTGATACATCTTTGAGCTGAGGCTGGTGGGGAGAGCTTGACTGCAAAGATTCAAGGACTAAAAGAGCAGTTAGGAAACACTGGAGTATATAACCTCTTTTTTTGTGGTGTTTATTTTCGTTGAGCTTGAGCGCTCACACATCGAGTTAAAATGTCAAAGCCAATTCAGAGATGATTATTTTTAAAGGAAAGGTCTGAACAAAGAACATTTCTATAATGTATGTTGTTGGTTAATCTTGTTAAATTTAATTTTTTACAGCCATTTAATCCAACTTTAATTGATGATATATGTTGTTATTGTTTTATTTAGAAACTGAGGCATGCATAAGATGTCTTTCTATTGTTTGTAATTTCAATAAATGTAATTGTGTATTGAAATCTGTTTGTGATTTATTATTTTTCCTTTATTTTACTCTAAATAAGTTCATATTTATTAAAGCAGTTCTTAAAGTTCATCTAACTAAAGTGAAGTTTAACTAAATATAATCAGTCCAGAAATACTTTGTCAGAATCACATTTTCAAATGAGTAAAACTAAAATAAGCCAATGCAAAAATGAACAAAATATAATGAGTTGTCAACAAAAGATTTTTTCCAGTGTTGGATTAGCTCACCTGTAAATATTATTTTACCTGCATTGTAAAATTATCTCTTTACTGCATTTAAAGTTAAGATTATAAACATGAAAACAAATATATTTCTGTTGTAATAATACATTTGTACTGTAAAATTATATAATTCATTTTATTTAACACCATACTAATATTTGTTTAAAATTTTACACTTTGAAATCTTTAGACATTTGTGCCTCATGTTTTTATTTTGCATTGAAAATGGGTTTCCTGAAAGAAAAGGGAAAACGAGAAAGAGCAGAGGCTTGTAACAGCTAAAATGGGCCACACACACGCACACACACACACACACACACACACACACACACACACTGATCTCACTGTCTATATGAGGATTCATTACACACATTTATTCTTCATGTTATTTCACTGACAGAAGTTCAGCTGTAGTATTAATGTGATGAAGAGAAAATAAGAGACTCTATAACATCTCACTGTTACTGATTCATCATGAGCTCAAAGCATTATGGGTAGAATCTCTCTACAGTCTATTCTGATTCATCAACACAGTTTCACTGATGATTTATAACAAACCCTAAATCCAGGATAGAGCGGTTGAGTGAATGTGGTCTGGACTGTGTGGATGAGGCTCATTGTGTCTCCAGAGACGCTGTAGAAGGACAGAGTTCCTGCACTGTGATCCACATACACTCCTATTCTCCTGTGATCCACATACACTCCTATTCTCCTGCTGATGGACTTTACTGGGAGTTTAGTCCATATGTTATTGTGTCTGAATGAGTAACTGGAGGAAGAGCAGATCAAACTCCAGGACTGATCATTACATCCAAAGAAACACTCTTTACCCCGTCCCTTCCTGCTGATGCTCTTATATGACACTGATACATATACACCATTATCTCCACTCCACTCAATCTCCCAGTAACAGCGTCCACACACACTCTCTCTACACAACACCTGACACCACTGATCAAATCTGTCTGGATGATCAGGATACGGCTGGACGGTGTCAGTGTTAGTAATCACTCTGTTCCACTCAGACAGACGGAGGCCTTCATTCACTGTGTTCAGATCCAGATTGAGCTGATGAGAATCTGATGGAGAAAAAACACATCAGAATCAGGAATTATCAATCTGTCTGATATATTGTACAAATCATTATCATTATCCATCATCTAGGTCCTTTACCCAACCCAAGAATATGGTTCTTTAAAATCATAGCGATATTTCACAATATTACTGTTTTCACTGTATTTTGGATCAAATAGCAGAAGTGACTTATTTCAAAAACATTAAAAAAAAACTTAGCAACCCCAAATGATCTGTCATGATATATTTATATCTATATATATTTGTTTCTTTATAATATTTCATTTTGTGTGATTACTATTATTATTCACCTATATATCATGAATCTTATATTATATATGAATCACTGAATGCCACATAACAGATTTGACTGGATAGTTTAAATATTATCATTAGTTTCCCAAGGATAAAAAAAGCCAAGTGAATCAAATTATATTTATGAATGTTAAATAAATGCTTTAGAAATTTGGCACTGAAACTTTAATTACGTAGATCATCACAAACTGCAGCCAATCAGCAAACAGGAAGCATTCATAATATTTTTTTCCCATGGAAAACAAGTTGAAAAACATTTATATATTGTGTCTGAATGCTAAACGCAGAAGTAGTTTTCACTGGAAGTTCAGCATCTGCGCTACAGAAAGCTGACAGAAACACTGAAGTAAACAGTGGAAATGAAACACCGTCTATTCTGGGTCTGTTCTTTATATGTGGATTACTCCATTAGCTGGATTTTATTGGTGACTTTTAGAAAGTATAATGCATTAAAACACATGACAAACATCCAATTTCAGAATCTGCAAATATTATAATGCATTTTAACTTTGGTTATAATTATATTTTTTCATAAATAATGTATAATAAACGAACACACTCAGTGAGTTTTTCTGCTTGTTTTCTTAGTGACTTACATTGTAGGAAGTTGTTCCTGGTTCTGGGAACAATGTTGGTGAAAGTGACTGTGGAAATCAACAGACATGAAGAGTGTGATTATCATGTCAAGAGAAAATGATCCCTGCATCCGTTCCTAAGACATTTCTAATATGATCTTCTACATGATATGAGATGATGGAGGATCATTTCTGAGAGCAGATGAATCTCCAGGACTTTACCTCTGTCAGAGATCTTCTTCAGCTCCTCTTTGCAGAAATCCTCCAGTTTGTCTCTCAGCTGACGGACAGATTCTCTCACAACAGCAAAAGAGGAGAGAGAACTGAAGGGATCGTCATTTACGTCTGTAGATTCAGGAGGAGCTGAGAGAGACTGGAAACTCTACAGAAAACAGAAATCAAAGCTCATCACCTCCACACTTCAGCCAATAACCTGCACTACTGTCAGATTTGAGCAGCTCTTGTTGATCTTTAGTAACTCTCCTCAATCCAGCACTTTCACAGCATCAGCTTCATTCTTCTCATGTTCATTATATCATGTTAGAGCTGTAAGTGTTTGACACTTAAACTATATGTGAAATTTCTAGGAAAACACTTGATGATCAAACATCTGACAATAACATAAATGTAACAGATCAAAAGCATCAATGGAGTCACATGACAGGGCTGAGTAGATTTGATCAGGAAAAGCAGTTGAAAAGCAATGAGTAGATTGACCATTATTTATAATGTTTGAGCAGTTAGTGGCTCTGAAATTCACAAGGACTCTTAGGACACGATGTCAAGGTCAGGTTTTGTGGTTTAAAGGTGCCCTCGAATGAAAAATTGAATTTATCTTGGCATAGTCAAATAACTAGAGTTCAGTACATGAAAATGACATACAGTGAATCTCAAACCCCATTGTTTCCTCCTTTTTATATAAACCTCATTTGTTTAAACGACCTCTGAAGAACAGGCGAATCTCAACATAACACCGACTGTTACGTAACAGTCGAGATCATTAATATGTACGCCCCCAATATTTGCATAATGCCAGCCCATGTTTAAGGGATTACACAAGCCAGTAATGTCTGGAGCTGCACACAGCCGAATCATCAGACTAGGTAAGTTTATGCGGGTAAGCAAGCAAGAACAATAGCGAAAAATGGCAGATGGAGCAATAATAACTGACATGATCCATGATATCATGATATTTTAGTGATATTTGTAAATTGTCTTTCTAAATGTTTCGTTAGCATGTTGCTAATGTACTGTTAAATGAGGTTAAAGTTACCATCGTTTCTTACTGTATTCACGGAGACAAGAGCCGTCGCTATTTTCATTTTTTAAACCCTTGCAGTCTGTATAATGCATAAACACAACTTCATTCTTTATAAATCTCTCCAACAGTGTAGCATTAGCCGTTAGCCATGGAGGACAGCCTCAAATTCACTCAGAATAAAACTTTAACATCCAAATAAATACTTTACTCACATAATTCGAAGCATGCATACAGCATGCATGACGAACATCTTGTAAAGATCCATTTGAGGGTTATATTAGCTGTGTGAACTTTGTAAATGTGCTGTAATATAGTCGAGAGCTTGTGTGGCAGGGAGCACACGATTTAAGGGGGCGGCGCCGAGTGTTAATGTTATGTCAGTTAATGATGCCCCAAAATAGGCAGTTAAAAAAATTAATTAAAAAAAATCTATGGGGTATTTTGAGCTGAAACTTCACAGACACATTCAGGGGACACCTTAGACTTATATTACATCTTGTGGAAAAGCATTCTTGGGCACCTTTAAATACACTAAAGCATCACTAATATACAGCCTCACTTCCTGTTTGAGGACTAAATATTTAAAATATTAGTGAAGTTTTGAATTGTTGTCATCTGGAATCTCAATATATCTTGTCAGGAAAATGTTTTCTAAGAGATTTCCAGAGCTGAACTGCATTTGTAAGTGCGTCTCTCTCAAAAGAAGAAGATCAGATGAGAGTTTGACTGATGATTATATAATAACCGAACACACAGATCAACACTTCAGTCAACGGCTCATTCTGCTCTCATGAAATGTTTCTCTGTGAGTCTCTTGCTCAAGTCCACTATGATCCTGTTCTTCTAGATCTCTGTTACCTGCAGGAAATGGATGTGATCTTGTGTGTGTGAAAGCTGCTCCAGCTCAGCGTCTCTCCTCCTCAGATCATCGATCACCTGCTCCAGTCGCTCCAGTCGTCCTTCAGCTCGACTCACTGCAGTCTTTTCCTGATCTCTGATCCGCTGTGTGGCCTCAGAGCGGCTTCTCTCAATGGAGCGGATGAGCTCAGTGAAGATCCTCTCACTGTCCTCCACTGCTGTCTGTGCAGAGCGCTGTTAGGACACACATCACAATCACACAGTGGCTTCAGTGAGTCTGACTGAGACTTGTCAAACTTCTCTTCTTCTCCAGACTCACCTTATGAGACTCCACAGCCTCTCTGAGCTGCTGAAGATCTTTCTCTCTCTGCTGGATCCTCTGCTGGAAACACCTCTGCGTCTCCTTCAGCTGGTGCTAAAGGACAAACCAATGACAGGAGAAACATCACAGAAATCATCAAATAACACATGGTGGATGGACGAGTCCGATGGTTAAGTAGAAAGGTTTAGATAAATACGTTTAAGTGAATAATAATCAGTATATAACCTGATGAAAAGATCTTTATTCAATGTTATCCATGTTATTTTTTTATCTGCAACAGCATTGTGAAATTTTGTAATGATATATTTGTCATTAACTTTTAAATGCATCATTATGCAAACACATGAGGAGAGTCAACTCGTGAAAGACACACTGCTGGCAGATCAACCTGTTACTACATTTCTCCATGAAACGGTAGGAAATTAAATTAAATTAAATGTAGAGGATGTTAACTGTGACAAGATGATTGACAGGACAGTTTAAACTGTGACAGGATGTGTGTAATTAAGTGATAGAGATGTCCGTTACAGGTGTACATACTGCCCTACCCTTGGTGCCAATAATTGTGGAGGACACTGTATGACATAGTGTGTCCCAAAGTTTGCCTACTCTTCTGCTTCACATTCAGAAGTCTGTACGGTTTTGTTTCTTCAAAAACAGTACATACTTTTAGGGCACAGTGTAAGTAGGTGAATTGGGACACAGCATTAGATTACCCCCCTTAGAGTTGTATGGATTTCATTTAATGTGCTCTTTGAAGATGGAAACTTTTGGACCCTAATGACTTTCAATAAATGGAGAAATGAGATATTGCTTAACCTTTTGAGTGGTACGGTCCCACATATGGGATTTAGAACGTTCAGTGACGTCACATGACTGCCGGATTCAAACTGTGCTTTCGCGTTTTGGCTGTGAGACGATGCGCTCAGTGCTTGTCATTTATCACAACTGTGCAGTGTTTTCAACCACATAATGCTCATTTTAGATTTCAGACATTTAAATACACAAACTCTGAACTGCGCCGCAAACTAAAGATGGTGACACCCATCTCGCGTTAGATCAAGATCATTAATAAAGGTTTTTAAATGACAAAACACACTCATATGTATTTGAGAAGCGAAATATCAGATAATTGATGACATGGTAAGCAAGTTTGTGAAAATTTTAAATAAAAAAGGAAACAACAAAATAAAAGCGATACATCTGTCATACAGTTATTGTGACTGTGGTGTGTCACGTGACAAGCATGACATGTCGCCATAAAAGCAATAAGGGGAAATGTTTTAAAATATCGGACGCCTTAAAAAAAAACTCAGCTAGAATATTTTAAACTTATGCTTGAAAGGGTTAAAATATCTTATTTTGTGTTCCTCAGAAACGAAAGTCACTCCAGTTTGGAATAACATGAGTAAATCATGAATATGAACTTCTGGTTTAAAGGGGTCATATTAAGAAGACTAATCATTCAGTCCTGTCAATCATCATTAAGAGCGTACATAAAGGTGCGTTCACGTGGCCTCGTAATTCCTGTTGTTATGAGATTATAGCTTGTAAAAAGCGTTCATGTCTTCGTAGAGCTCGTAATTACAGCTTGTAAGCTGGGAGTTTTCTGAAAGCTCCCACATGTACCACATGGCCGCTGTACCATTTTTATGGTAAAGCGTGTTACAACATTTTTGACCCAAAAGCTAAGCAGTAGATCAATCTCAACAGACTGGGACCAGCTGACCAATCAGAGCAGACTGTGATTTTAAGCAGACTTAGTGATTTTCAGAAGGTGGGTTTAAAGAAACTGAAACTAAAACAGTGTTCAGACAGAGAGTGTAAACAGACATTAAACGATTTAAATGTATTCTAGTAGACCCCATAAACATAATCATGAGCCTGTAAATGATCATAATGGGACTCTTAAAGTTCATACCTGTTTCTCTGTCCTCTGTGCTGCAGCTGATACAGTGTCGTGATTTTTATGTTCATCCATCGTACACAGCAGACATATACACTTCTGATCAGTGCGGCAGAAAACCTCAAGGAGCTTGTCGTGTTTCGGGCAGATCATCTCCTGCAGTCGTCCAGTGGCTTCAGTCACTTTATGTGGCTTACGTGAGTGAAATTCCTCATGACGGTCAAAATGAGTTTGACAGTAAGACTCCAGACACACCAGACAGGACTTGACGGCTTTGTGTTTTCTTCCAGTACAGACGTCACACTGCACATCTCCAGCTCCAGCGTAACAGTCAGCAGGAAGTTTAATCTTCTTCAGTTTCTCCACCATTTCAGCCAGAATGGTGTTTTTAGCTAAAGCAGGTCTTGGACTGAAGGTCTGTCTGCACTGAGGACAGCTGTAGACTCTCATCTGATCCTCCTGATCCCAGCAGCCTGTAATACAGATCTTACAGTAACTGTGTCCACAGTGGATGGTCACTGGATCCTTCAGGAGATCCAGACACACTGGACACATGAACTCATCCTGAGAAATTTTGGCTTCTGCCATTTTACTGCATGAACACAGAGACACAAACACACAACAGCTCAACTACACTTCAGTTTCTCTTTCTCTGAACTCATGTGATTCCTGTTTCCTGGTTCTGTGTTTGAGTGACGTGTGTAAAACAGGCGTGTCTGTAAAGCAGCTTCCTCATTCCTGCTAAGATTTTAGTTTTCATGGGTGTTCCCACACACATTGTGTTTAATCAGTCTCGGAAACTATAAGTTAGAGAGAAGCAAGACAGAATTATTGTTCCTTAAAGTCACAATGAAACCAAATTTGCCAAATCTTTTTATCTTTATTTCTGAATATCACAGTATTTATTATAAATGATTTATCCATTTACATCATTTTGTTAAATTGATGTGTGCTTGAAATCTTGAATCAAAATAACTTCCCCTCCCTCTTGCAGCGACATCTCCTCTCTGATGATGTGTTTACTGGCGTGAGGGCGGGGCAACCTGTCACTCACATGAGATCCACCAATAGCAAACCACAACCATCCAAACAATTCCCCATGGACAAAATCAAGCCCCGTCCTACATTTGTTCTTGTTCCAGAAGCTGTTTCACTCAGTTATGTCACAATTGGGAAGAAATGACTATTTTATAAATGACTAAACTTATATTTCATGCTGACATTAATACCTTGTGAATGTTTTCACTTTGAGTATCAATAAATATTTAGTCTTTTAATTGATAAATAGGGATTATTTTTGCTGTGAGTCATGTTTTCATACATTTAATCAAAGTTTGGAGTCTCGGATTATCAGAAAATTTACAGTAAAATCAATATACTTGAAGTACATTTTCAAGTGATGAACAAGGAAAGAAACATGGTTCTTTCTGGTTGTTTTTGACAATTTGCCATAATGCCATAAAGTAGAGCATACCTTGTGGTGGTGTTATTAAAAAATAAACTGTTGCAAATGTCTAAATGACACACAAGTTGATTAAGATTTTTTGTAGTTTGCCTGTTCCCAGCAGCTTGTTTTATTTTTTAAGTACACTGTCAAGCTGTAATGGATGGACTGGTTGTACAGGTGATTTTGTGAGATCAACCACTAACGTCATTTCAAAATGGCCCCCTGATTTTTAAAGAGCATTGTTTGGTGAAAAACAGTGATTATATAGTAATAAATCAATTTCAACTTCAATGTAAAGTGAATTGTAAAATTATGAATTTATTGAACACAAGAAATAAGTGTATTATGATTAAAACAAAAAATGTGCTGCAGTGATTTTTTTTTCTTTGTTTGTAAACTGCTCTATTAGTAGGTCACAAACTGTTGCAGCTCAGTTGGTGTGTGGATATAGAGGAGGAAGTGTGTGCTGTTTTCTTCAATTCAAATTTTAATTGTGAATGTGATTTTAGCAAGTATGTCAGGCTTGTTTGAGACGGAGAGAGAACACGGAGAGTGTTTTATCTGCTTTCCATCAGCACATGAAAATGGAGGACTTTCTCTAGAATGATGAGGTCAAAGTCCCCGTTCATTAATCCACTGCAGATCCTGACTGTGCGCGCTTTTCATGACATTGACGGTGTGGTGATTCAGGTCAAGGAACTTTGCAGAGATGTTGGACACTTGCACTATTTATTTCTCCTTGAGTTCCAGGCCAACATGATTGACAACCATTATGCCATTCTTAATAAGCATGTGAAAACTGCACAATTGTTGTGGCTGGACTCTTGCTAATGTGGACAGTGACTATTTTTAACATTTCTTGGGTTGTGCCCACAAACAGCCGTGAAGTTAACGAAATGTTCTTCAATCAGACATGTGACCAAGAAGACAGCTGAGATTTTGAACTTAGTCATCAGTGAGTTCAAGAGGATGTTGAGGAAGCTGCCACCCAGAAACCTGGACAGGCTTTCTATCCAGAAGATGAACTTATCTGTCCCATTTGAACATTGTTGATGGTGACCAGGGGTTTGTATTAATTCTGCAGTGTATTAATAATGCAGTGTGTGTCTTTGCTCACCGTAGGTAACGTTCATGCTAAAGACCCCAGGATTCACCTACTGTGGTCCCGCTGTGGTGTGCAGGAAGTGATTGGGAGCAGAGGGAGTGTTTTCTCTGCTTTAAACATCAATCAGACAGCTAACTTCTCCAATCTCAACCACCGTGATATCAACATCTCAAGGGCACTCAAGCGGTGTTTAAAGGATTAGTTCACTTTCAAATGAAAATTACCCCAAGCTTTACTCGCCCTCAAGCCATCCTGGGTGTATATGACTTTCTTCTTTCTGATGAACACAATCGGAGGTATATTAATAAATATCCTGACACATTTGTGCTTTATAATGGCAGTAAGCAGGATTAACTAGTATAAAGCTGAAGAAAGTGTCCATCCATCATAAACGTGTACTCCACACGGCTCCATGGGGTTAATAAAGGCTTCTGAAGTGAAGCGATGTGTTTTTGTAAAAAAATATCCATATTTAATGCGATGTGTGAGGATATTTATTAATAAATCTCTGATTGTGTTCATCAGAAAGAAGAAAGTCATAGGATGGCTTGAGGGTGAGTAAAGCTTTGGCTAATTTTTATTTGAAAGTGAACTAATCCTTTAAGGAGGAGGAGCTTGGCTATAGTCTGAATTTTGTGTACATTTATACAAATTCAGCACACATGAGCATGTCTAAGGTCCATGTGGACCCGGTGAGAGGGTGCATAGTTAATTCTGGCCTTTCTCACCCCAGGCACCTGAAAGCCATGTGTTCTTGGGCAAACGTACATTACTCACATGTCAGACCTGAACCTGAAGTTCAGTTCCACAGTGAATATGTGCTTTAGAGAAACAACAGCTCAATCAATTGTCATTCCTTACACTTTATGGATGGTCCATGCAAAAGCAAGCTTCGTGGGAAATAGCCTTCAAACTGTCCCTTTTTTAAGCGGCTCCTCTGACCTCTCAATATAGACAATGTTGTCGTCACCATCAGGTGCTTTGTTGCGATGTTTCTGTCCTGCAGTCACATTATCCAAGTGAAGACCAATTAAATTAACAATTGTAACACCATCTCGGGTCTGAGCTATTATTGCCAAAAATACCATAAACCAGTCCATTTTCTACATCAATATTTCTTGTAAGCATCACTCGTGCTCCAATATCAATCTGTAGTTTGTCAATAAGGTCACGCTTGTCTCCTTTTAATGGTGCCTCTTGCTTTTTCATTTCACCTGTTTGTGGATCTTTTTTGTAATAATGTGCATCAATGTTAATAATATTTGAAAAGCGAGAGGATATGGCTTCAGTGTTGTGATTGTCTTCCTCTTTATTGGTTGCATATATGTGTAATGCGTCAGAGGGACACTCTTCAGGGGAGGACCTTATAACAGCTTCTAACATGCATCTAATATGCATTTATGTAACATGTTAAAAGGGTTAATTCACCCAAAAATGAAAATAATGTCATTAACCTCATGTTGTTCCACACCCGTAAGACCTTCGTTCATCTTCGGTATATTTTTGTTGAAATCCGATGGCTCCGTGAGGCCTTCATAGCCAGCAATGACATTTCCTCTCTCAAGATCCATAAAGATACTAAAAACACATCTAAATCAGTTCATGCGAGTACAGTGGTTAAATATTAATATTATAAAGCGATGACAATATTTTTGATGCGGCAAAAAACAAAATAACGACTTATATAGTGATGGCCGATTTCAAAACACTGCTTCATTAAGCCTCGGAGCGTTATGAATCTTTTGCGTCGAATCATGAATCAGATCGCGTGTCAAACCGCCAAACTGCTGAGATCACTTGACTTTGGCACTGCGAACCGCTGATTCGACACAAAAGATTTATAACTCTCCGAAGCTTCAGTACATTAATGGATCTTGAGAGAGGAAATGTCATTGCTGGCTATGCAGGCCACACTGAGCCATCAGATTTCAACAAAAATATCTTAATTTGTATTCCGAAGATTAACGAAGGTCTTACAGATGTGGAACGACATGAGGGTGAGTAATAAATGACATTATTTTCATTTTTGGGTGAACTAACCCAATCACCAAGAATTAAGGTGAAGAATTATGTGTGAAACCATCAGGAACCCTTTAGTCTCCAGCGCCACCATTTTCCAGAACTGCAACCCACCTGGAGTCTCCAGAAGCACAAGGTGTCAGGATCTCAGAGACTTAGGTTAGGTAAAGAATCCTAAAAAATGCCCCCCACTTAAGAATCACATACTGAATTATAGTGAAATACAAGAAGATTTTTTTATAGGTTTTATAGACAGACAGATTGAGAGTGACTCTTGAAGGACCAGCACTACAGTACGACTGTTTGAAGAATTTATCTTCCAGAATCATCAGAATGATCTTCCAAAACTTACTGGCAAAAAATAGATGTCACCTGCCACATATTTTATTACGTGTTATGGATTTCTTTGTTGTTCATCGACTTTGTCTTTGACTAATATTTTTATTTTCAAATAGTAAAACAAAACATTAAAATAGTTCCAATGACTGACACTGGCAACGAGAACAATTTGTCATAATGTATGATTAATCATTTTTTTAATAAAAAGTTAGTTGCAATTGCCTTTTTTAGCTTTTATTCTGTTAGCGGAAACAAGCTTCTATAGTCATAATGTATGATTTAGAGCTCATATTAAAAACTGATTTTATAGTTAAGTCATGGCAATAAACTAGCTATGCCTTTTAGGGCATGATCCTAGTCTTTTATTCCTGTTTTGGTAAAATTTGAAATGTCCTGGAAAAATCCTGGAAAATGATTGCTGAAAAAGAGTGGGAACCCTGTAAAGATCCATTTTGAGGGTTATATTGGCTGTGTGAACTTTGTTTATGCATTGTATTATAGAGTTGCGAGCTCGGGGGCAGGGAGCGTGAGCATTTAAAGGGGACACGCACAGAATTGGCTCATTTCTAATTATCCCCCAAAAAAGGCAGCTAAAAATTGAATAATAAAAAATCTATGGGGTATTTTCAGCTGAAACTTCACAGACACATTCAGGGGACACCTTAGACTTATATTACATCTTTTGAAAAGGGTTCTAGGGCACCCTTAACAATCTTCTCTGTATCTTTTTTAAAGGAAAGGTCTGAACAAAGAACATTTATATAATGTATGTTGTGGGGTAATCTTGTTCATTTTTTTTACAGCAAATTAATCCAACTTTAATTGATGATATGTGTTGTTATTGCTTTATTTAGAAACTGAGGCAGACATAAGATGTTTTTCTATTGTTTGTATTTTCAGTAAATGTAATTGTGTATTGAAATGTGTTTGTGATTTATTAATTTTCTTTTATTTTAATCTGAATAAGTTTATATTTATTAAAGCAGCTTTGCAGCTACAGTTCTTAAAGTTCAGCTAACTAAAGAAGTTGTCATAACTCTTCAATTTAAGTTCATCTAACTAAAGTGAAGTTTTCAACTAAATGTAATCAGTCCAGAAATACTTTGTCAGACACATTTTCAAATGAGTAAAATTAAAATAAGCCAATGTAGAAAGGAACAAAATATAATGAGTTGTCAACAAAAGATTTTTTCCAGTGTTGGATTAGCTCACCTGTAAATATTATTTTACCTGCATTGTAAAAATATCTTTATTTACTGCCTTTCAAATTAAGATTATAAACATGAAAAAATATATTTCTGTTGTAATAATACATGTGTACTGTAAAATTATATAATTCATTTTATTAAACACCATACTAATATTTGTTTAAAATTTTACACTTTGAAATCTTTAGACATTTGTGCCTCATGTTTTTATTTTGAATTGAAAATGGGTTTCCTGAAAGAAAAGGGAAAACGAGAAAGGGCAGGGGCTCGTAACAGATAAAGTGGGCTGCACACACACACACACACACACACACACAGATCTCACTGTCAATATGAGAATTCATTAATTTAATTCAATTCAATTCAATTCAATTCAATTCACATTTATTTGTATAGCGCTTTTCACAATACATATTGTTTCAAAGCAGCTTTACAGAGAATGCATGTCAAAATTACAATTTAAGAAGAATGCAGTTAGCAAATAATGTAATAATTTAGGCAATTAATTTACAAACACTGTTAGCATTTAACTTGAAGGTAGAAGCAATGAGCTCCTGGAAAAATGAATTACACATCAACAATAATTAGGATACATTTTGGGAATTTGCATGTTGTATCTTCTGAGGTCCTCGCAGGAGTTGACGCCATCTCTTCACAGGTGTTGGTCATCTGAGGCCTTCTTAAGAGGCTGGATCCAAACTGGAGCTGATGTCCTCTCTAGTCGCCTCGGGACAGATGTCCCGAGGTAGAACAGAAAAGCAAATAGAGAATAATTAGCGTAGCTGCTGTTCATAACATTAAGCAAAGATACGTGCAGTTGATCTGACATGATAATCTAGATTTAAACTGGGTGAGTGAGTCTGAGCCCCAAACATTATCAGGAAGGCTATTCCAGAGTTTCGGAGCCAAATGTGAAAACGCTCTCCCTCCTTTAGTGGACTTAGATATCCTAGGTACAACCAGAAGTCCAGAGTTTTGTGATCTTAAAGAGCGTGAAGGATTGTAGGGCGATAGAAGATCGGTTAAGTACACAGGAGCTAAACCATTTAGAGCCTTATAGGTCATTAGCAATACTTTATAATCAATACGGAACTTAATAGGTAACCAGTGTAGAGATGATAAAATTGGTGTTATATGACCATATTTTCTTGACCTGGTAAGAACTCTAGCAGCTGCATTTTGTACTAATTGTAGCTTGTTTATTGATGAAGCAGGACAACCAGCTAATAATGCATTACAGTAATCTAGTCGAGATGTCATGAAGGCATGAACTAACTTTTCTGCATCAGAAATAGATAACATATTCCATGTCTTAGCAATGTTTCTGAGGTGGAAGAAGGCTGTTTTTGTAACATATGAAATATGATTTTCAAAGGACAAGTTGCTGTCTAATATAACACCCAGGTCTTTAACTGTCGAGGATGGAGTAACATTACATCCTTCTAAATGCAGATTGTAGTCTGAGAGATTCTGTGTACAGGTTTTTGGCCCAATAAGTAATACTTCAGTCTTATCTGAATTTAATAGAAGAAAATTACTAGTCATCCAATGTTTTACTTCTTTAATACATTCTGTCAGATTGGATAATTTAGAGATTTCATCTGTTTGTGCTGAAATGTATAACTGAGTATCATCGGCATAGCAGTGGAAACTAATTCCATGTTTTCTTATAATATTGCCGAGTGGCAGCATGTATATTGAAAATAGCAGAGGGCCTAACACTGATCCTTGCGGCACTCCATAGTTTACTATCGTGATCTTAGATTTTTCCCCATTTAAATAGACAAAATTGTGACAGTCTGAAAGGTACGATCTAAACCACCGCAATGCCTGGCCCTGAATACCAGTGTAATTTTGTAGTCGATCTAAGAGTATTATATGATCTATAGTGTCAAACGCAGCACTGAGATCAAGTAACACTAGTATTGAGACACAGCCCTGGTCAGAAGCTAGAAGTAAGTCGTTTGTAATTTTAACGAGCGCAGTTTCTGTGCTATGATGAGATCTGAATCCAGACTGAAATTTTCATAGATAGCGTTTTTTTTTTTTTGCAAGAAGGAGCATAATTGGACTGACACCACTTTTTCTAGTATTTTAGATATAAATGGAAGATTTGAAATGGGTCTGTAATTTGCCAATACATTTGGATCTAATTGTGGTTTCTTAATGAGAGGCTTAATAACTGCTAGCTTGAACGGTCGTGGGACGTGACCTAGAGATAAAGACGAGTTGATAATATTGAGAAGAGGCTCTTCTGCTACAGGTAACAGCTCTTTCAGTAGTTTAGTGGGTATTGGATCTAATAAACATGTTGTTGGTTTAGACGCAGTGATAAGTTTATTTAGCTCTTCCTGTCCTATAGTTGTAAAGCACTGCAACTGTTCTTGAGGAGCAGTAATTAAAGCTGAATCAAAAAACTCTGTCAAAGGTTGTACATTTACAATTGTATTTCTGATACTTTCAATTTTCTCAGTAAAGAAATTCATAAAGTCATCACTATTAAACTGTAATGAAATGTTTTGTTCTGGAGATGTCTGTTTATTTGTTAATCTAGCCACTGTACTAAACAAGAACCGTGGATTGTTTTGGTTATTTTCTTTGCGGAGATGCTCAGCCCTGGCTGTTTTTAGAGTCTTTCTATAACGGGACAAGCTTTCTTTCCACGCGATTCTGAAGACCTCTGAACGAGTTTGTCTCCATTTGCATTTTAGATTACGAGTTTCTCTCTTGATAGCGTGAGTAATACTGTTGTACCATGGTACAGTATTTTTCTGCCTAACCTTTTTTAATCTCATCGGTGCAACAGTATCTAATGTACTAGTGAAAATGGTGCACATGCTGCTAGTCATTTTCTCGAGATCATTTGTGTGTTTAGGTACGATGAGCAGCTGAGACAGATCAGGCAGGTTATTTGTGAATTTATCTATAGTTGTCAGGAGAATTGTTCTGCCTAGTCGATATTGCAGCGCAATTTGACAGATAATATCAGTTTGTATTACGCAAGTTACAAGGTAGTGATCAGAAACATCATCACTTTGCGGTAGAATTTCTATATCAGTAGGATTTATTCCATGTGATATAATTAAATCTAGAGTATGATTAAAATGGTGAGTAGGTCCAGTGACATTTTGTTTTACCCCAAAGGAGTTTAGTAAATCTGTAAACGCAGCCCCTAACGCATCATTTGTATTGTCAACATGAATGTTAAAATCTCCAACAATCAGCGCTTTATCAACGTTGACCAATAGGTCTGAGAGAAAGTCTGCAAACTCTTTTAGGAAATCAGCATAAGGCCCTGGAGGTCTATAAACGGTAGCCAAAGCAAGAGATAGTAGCGACTTTTTACTTATATCTGAGAGTGTAACATTTAGCATAAGAATTTCAAATGAATTAAACCTGTAATTTGTTTTCTGAGTAATGTTCAAAATATCTCTATAGATTGTTGCAACACCACCACCACTCGTTGAGACCGAAATATTCATTTTGTTTAAGCCATGTTTCAGTAAGGTAAATTAAATCAAGACTATTATCTGTGATCATTTCATTTATAATAACCGCCTTAGGTGTCAGCGATCTAATGTTTAATAGCCCTAGTTTTAGACATTTGTTTCTGTTAAGTAATTATACGAATTTCTGGTTTGATTGCGATCAGGTTTTTTATAGATCCTTTATTTTTATTGTTAGACCTCACTATTCGGGGAATAGACACAGTTTCTATAGACTGTATTTCACTTACGTTTCTATCAGTTAAGTGGGCAGAACACAGACTGTGATTTGAGGTTTGACTTACTAGTCATACGGTGCGAAGCGTCTTGGAGATGTTCTCCGACAGAAGATCAGCTCTGATTCTGCTGGGGTGCAGGCCATCAGCACGGAAGAGCCTAGGACGCTCCCAGAAAAGATTCCAGTTATTTATAAAGAGCAGCTTCTGTTCATTACACCAAGACATCAACCATTCATTTAAAGCAAATAATCTACTGAACCTTTCATGTCCTCGTCGGTACGTCGGAAGCGGTCTGGGCACGATGATCTTCGTCGTGGGCGATGTGGCTCATACCGTCTCGATCAGGCTCCTGAAGTCCTGCTTCAGCACCTCCGTCTGCCGCAGCCTGGTGTCGTTCACCCCGCGTGCAGAACTACAGCTCCGATGGTCTCAGCACCGTTGAGGATCACGGGAACCTGCGCAGCGACATCGAGAACACGAGCATCAGGAAAACTGACTGCGCACCTTACCTTTGGTTGTGGTAGCGTGAACGTGGCGGACGATGGAGTCTCCGATGACCACGGTGTCACGTTCTGCTTCGCGAAGAGGGGAGAAGCGGTTCCGCGTCGAGACCTCGAAGACCGGGGGCGGCGGCGGAGGAGAGGTCCTGGCTCACGTCTTCCGCTGCTGAAGCACCCAAGGTCCCTGGTGAGACGGTGCTGGAGTGAACAAGGGCTGGGATGAACACGTTCTAGGTGCTTGGGCCCTGTGCAGAGAAAGGAAGAGTGTTATTATCACGCTGCAAACTTACCGAGGATTGCTGAGCGTCAGCACGGGATGATTCCAGCGCGGTTTGTCGCAATCGTAGCTTGGCCTGCTTCTCGAGAAGGGTCCGAATCTGTCGCTCCACGGCCTCCAGTTCCAACTGCACCGCATGCAGCTTGAATGTGTCCTCACCTGCACTCAAAGGTAGAGAAACATACGATACACTCGCCATTAGAATAGATGAACAATAATATAGTGGGAGAGAAGAGTACAATCGCTAGAGCGACCACGCTGCTACTGCTAGCGGGCTAAAGCTAGTAGCGAATGTTCGGGAAGTCGGATAAAACTAGCGATATCAAGGTAATCCAAGTGTTTTTTTATATAAAATAATGTCGGCGGTGTGTTCCCTCGCCGTAAAAGAGAGAATGACCTGTTATAAATTTGATATTAAGAGAAAAAAACAAGCAATTAGGAATCAACTCGACGGAGCTCTAACTCAAACAGCGCAGCAGCAACAAACGGGAAATGACGTCAAAAAAAACAACACATTTTATTCACACACATTTATTACATTTTCATTACACACATTTATTCTTCACGTTATTTCACTGACAGAAGTTCAGCTGTAGTATTAATGTAATGAAGAGAAAATAAGAGACTCAATAACATCTCACTGTTACTGATTCATCATGAGCTCAAAGCATTATGGGTAGAATCTCTCTACAGTCTATTCTGATTCATCAACACAGTTTCATTGATGATTCATAATCAACACTAAACCCAGGATAGAGTGGTTGAGTGAATGTGGTCTGGACTGTGTGGATGAGGCTCATTGTGTCTCCAGAGACGCTGTAGAAGGACAGAGTTCCTGCACTGTGATCCACATACACTCCTATTCTCCTGCTGCTGGACTCTACAGGGAGTTCAGTCCGTATCTTATTGTGACTGAATGAGTAACTGGAGGAAGAGCAGAACAAACTCCAGGACTGATCATTAGATCCAAACCCACACTCAATACCCCGTCCCTTCCTTTTGATGCTCTTATATGACACTGATACAGACACACCAACAAGTCCACTCCACTCAATCTCCCAGTAACAGCGTCCACACACACTCTCTCTACACAACACCTGATACCACTCATCAAATCTGTCTGGATGATCAGGATACGGTTCTTCTGTGTAAGTGGTTATAATCACTCTGTTCCTCTCAGACAGATAGAGGTGTTCATTCACTGTGTTCAGATCCAGATTGAGCTGATGAGAATCTGATGGAGATAAAACACATCAGAATCAGGAATTATGAAATCTGTCTGATATTCTGTGCAAATCATCATTATTATTATCTTAGGTCCTTTACCAACCCTAGAAAATGGTTCTTTTAAAATCCAAGTGATATTTCACAATATTTTTTTTTTTTTTTACTGTATTTTGGATTAAATAGCAGAAGAGACTTATTTCAAAAACGTTAAAAAAAACTTAGCAACCCCAAATTTTTATCTGGCATGATATTTTTTTTTCTTTTTTTTTTTCTTTAGAATATTTCATTTTGTGTGATTACTATTATTATTCACCTATATATCATGAATTTTATATTACATATAAATGTCACTGAATGCCACATAAGAGATCTGAATGTCACAGACATAAATGCAATTTGAGTGAATAGATTAAATATTATCAAAAAAAAGCCAAATGAATCAAATTATATTAATGAGTGTTAAATAAATGCTTTCAAATTTGGCACTGAAACCTTAATTATGTAGATTATCACAAACTGCAGCCAATCAGCAAACAGGAAGCATTCATAATATTTTTTTCCAATGGAAAACAAGAAAAAAACATATTGAAAAACATATTGTGTTATATTGTGTCTAAATGCTAAACACAGTTGTTTTCACTGGAAGTTTTGAAGCTGTGCTGCAGAAAGCTGACAGAAACACTGAAGTAAACAGTCGTGGTGATGGAAATGAAACACCGTCTATTCTGGATCTGTTCTTTATATGTGGATTATTCAATTAGCTGGATTTTATTGTTGACTTTTAGAAAGTATAATGCATTAAAATACATGACAAACAACCAATTTCAGAATCTGCAAATATTATAATGCATTTTAACTTTGGTTGTAATTATACTTTTTCATAAATAATGTATAATAAACATTATAAATACCTTTATAACGTATTATACATAAGGGTTTTAAGTGTTACCAAAGTTTATTTTGCAAGTAATTACAAGTTTCATCTGGTAAATATTTGGCATTTATGTGCTTAAACGCCCTCCAATAACGCCTCAACACCTTTTCGCTTTCATCGACTGCTGACGTTCCCTTCAAAGGGAACTTCAACTCTGCGTTTACCGCATTTGGGGAACATCACTCGTGAACCAATGTCTGAAAGCCAAGAATCAAACCACTTGCCTTACAAACGTTCAAGAGAGTGTGTTCTTCCGTGTCCCAGGTTTTGACACTTGATATACACATTTCTGGGCATTTTCTGTCTGAGAGAGGAGCGCGCATAGACAGTGTTTGAGGGCCCCATTTGTGCTGAGGCAGAATTGTATTCTCTCAAAGCCCCCTGAGGCTGAAGAGGATGAATTGTTGGATGGCAATGACGTCCGTGTTTGACGACGAGCAGTTCCTTTCTGTCCATAAGCTCTGCAGCTCCCGTGGGCTTTTCATTCCTTCCTGATCTCCATGTTTGAGATCGGGAGGGCATGGAAAACCCCCTAGCTGTTCAGATTTGTATCTGAGCCAGACATACGGGAGGAGGAGGAAGCAAGATTGAAATGGTAAACACCGCGGTGTTTGTAATTGATCTCCCAGCTGCAAGGGCACTTTACATCTATCCTCTACTCTTCTTCCACCTGTGTGTTTTTTGTTTTGAAATCGATCATCACTAAATAAGTCGTTATTTTGTTTTTTTGCCGCACCAAAAATATTCTCGCCGCTTTATAATATTAATATTGAACTACTGTACTCACATGAACTGATTTAGATGTGTTTTTAGTACCTTTATGGATCTTGACAGAGGAAGTGTCATTGCTCCCTATGTAGGCCTCACGGAGCCATCGGATTTCAACTAAAATATCTTAATTTGTGTTCCAAAGATTAACGAAGGTCTTATGGGTGTGGAACAACATGAGGGTGAGTAATTAATTAAATGACAGAATTTTCATTTTTGGGTGAACTAACCCTTTAAAGAACCATAGATTCCATTCCTCTTTATTAAGAAAAAAAGGAAAGATGAGTCTTTGGTCTTCGAGTCACAGGAAAATGAGCTGGGTCTATATTTATATTTCTAAATATGTTGACCTTGTATTTTTGTATAGTTTTTCCTGAGTATGTAATCCGAAAAAGTAAGAGGGTTTTTTTGGGCAAACTGAAGTTTCATATGTTGGCTAGAACGATATATTGTGCAGGCCACAAAATGGCCGCCTCTTAGCCACCTGTTGTTTAGAGTAGCTTCTCATCTGCTGTTTGCTAGAGTAGTTTGAGTTAGCTGTTGTGAACACCAGTCAAGATGGCATTCCAGGGACCAGTTTACGACAGGGCCCCTCTCTAACTGCTGGTGTGTAGGAAGATGTGCCACACCGTGATTGGATCTTTGGTGAATGAACATTAACAAATGTTCAGCAACATCAGATAAGATGTTGGGACAACTACCAGACACCTCTTCCAGAACAGGAAGGGGGACCTTCTGCACCCACCAAAACCAAGGAGAGGACTTCTCATTGGACGACACATTGACTCTAACCATTAAACTCATTCCTAAGGTTTAGGCAAGGACTGCCATAAAAATTCCTTCAGGACCTCCTGGATGGAGCAGCAGAGACTGAAATAAAGAGAGGCCACAGAGATCTATCTAAATCTATTCATACCTATGTTTGGAGGCCTTAATTTGATCTAAACTGCATCACATCTCCATCTTCATGCAAAGCACAGTTTATGTTAATGGTTACTGACTGCTAAAACAACAGGTCATGGGACAGACCTGTTAACAAATAAACAGATGCATGGACGATGATTTAACCATTTCATATCGTATTTGGTGTCTATCTGTTCCCTACGATGCATTTAATAATTTGAAAGAGGTTTGGTAAAGAAATAATGCATGGATAAAGTGGTAAAGACACTATTTTAACACTGTACTTTATGCTATGCAAATGAGTTCCACACCAGGGTGGGCAACACCGGGGCTGCTTCAGATAACAGTAGCCAATCACACTCCAGGATCGGCAAAGCGCCACATTTCAATCTCCTCCTCATCAGAAAGGGATAATTATGTCCCCCGGGTAGACACACCCTTGTTCTGCGTTTCCAACTCGACGGGGAAGGAGACATCAACAGACACTCCACGTCCTGAGTTTCTGACCTGACGAGGAAAGAAACTACAAGACTGTTAAGGTGAAGCTTTCGCGAGCAAAACCTTTTACATTGCTTTCAGCTGCACTCTAGCTGCAAAAAGGGCCCCAGCATTGAGGGACTTCATCTGACCCTTACGGCTCCTACAGCAGCGCAGCCCAGTCCGCAAAGGACCTCTGCATCGGCAGACATTGCTTGTACCACACGGCTCCTCAGCGACGCAGCCAGCCTGCAAAGGAGCCTGTGAAGATTCATCTGACCCAGCTGCCCAGTCCATCCTAAAGGACCCTCTTGGCGCAAGTGAAGTTCAGCATCCTCCAGCCCAGCGTGGCACGACTACTGGATCGCAACTCTGCGCCCTCCCACTGCACGCAGCCTGCATCATCAGTGGAAGATGTCTCTGCAACCGGATTGATCACCCGACTGTGTGGAACGGAAATATAAACTTACCAAACCTCTTTTCTAGAGACCTTGGCATTAGTTTATACATGCAGCATATGTTTTTCTAACCTGTTTAGATAACAGTTACTTGAGGTCAGTTTGTTACAAATAATAGGAATATTATTTGTTGAATGATAAATAAGCAGTTATTTATCACCATTTTACCAGAGCCATTAGGTGGCTCCCATAAGCATTCCCATACGATTCTCTTCCATCCTACATTCAGTTCAACAGCATTGCATTTATCCATTCTGTGTTCACTTCATTTATTTGTTTCTTTGATTTAATTCAGTATTCTCCTTTGATTATTATTTTACTATCTGATGCATCCAAAATGGTCAATATTCATATTATTAATATTTATTTTAATCATTTATGGCTTATGATTTATCAGTTTCACTTTTGATTTCCTATATTTATGTACTAATACTTCATATATTAATTCTTATCATACTTTCAAGGATTTACTTGTTATTGTACCCTTATGGTTATTTTATATTTAAGAGTATGCTTGTTATGTTCAATTGTTCTTCAAGTGTTCCAGTGTGACAGGTCACGCTGACACGTTTGTGGTTAGACATTGGACGCCTGCCAAGTACTGTATAAGTGATGTTTTTCAGAGTTAACCATTTGAATTTGACATCTGATCAAAATATGTCTGTTATTATTCCTGATGACATTTAAAAGGGTAAGATTTGCAAAATTCCCAAAGGGGGTCAAAACAACTTTTATATCTATTTTTGACACTGGGTAAAACCATTTAACCTTTTCTTTTAACAAAAACATCCGTTTGTGTGTGATGTAAATTTCCCTATATGCTCATGGTATAAAGCTGACCGGGTCATTGATAATTCAGCTTTTTCCCTCCTTTGCTCTCCTTGGCTTCTACTTCTTGTCTCTTATCTGCAAATGTCTTAATTATTGCTCTTTTTGATCTTCATCTATTAGATACAATACTCTGGATTTTATAATACTCTAAATTTTATTATTAACTATTGACTACTCCTTTATGATGGTTATTTTACCTTTTGGTTTTATTAAGTATTTTCATTATCGATTAAAGTTTGCGTGTGAGGCTAAATTTAATTGTAATGAATAAATAATTTTTCATCAACTTTATCTACTGCCTGGATCTCATTTTCTCAAGTTTTTGCATCACTATCTTTTAGAAGTGCATATTCACTATTTCATTATTAAGTGTTGTGGTATTTACTCTTGCATGTTTATTGTTAATAAATTTAATTGATTTTATTATAACTGTGTCTTCCTTGTATTGATGATCAAAGACTCTACTAGTTGACCGGACTCTCACAAATCCTTCAGATAAATCAGTTGACCGACTCCCTCCATTTTATATTAATTCTGAATTATTGAACAGCTCCTTTGGAGTGTTCTTAAATTGTTAAGATAGTATTCTTAACTGGTGCCCCGTATTACAAAAGGGGGAGGGGTCATCTGATACACTCATAACCACACCTTAAGTGACACATGATCAAAAATCACTACGTCACAGGTGAATGGAGTAAAAATCACTACATAGCACTCGTCGCTTAAGTTAGTATCTATGTTTAGGTCGGCCTTAATCGGCCGCCTGACATTGTTTGCTTGTTGAGCTTCGCTTTATTTCCTCTTATCTATGGAGATTCAGAGGTGAAGCCCAGGCGTTGCTATGCGTGTGGCCCCGTAGGCCCACAGCTTAGCTTGCCTGGCAAGTCCAGAATGATATATCTTCTACAAGATATATCAGTCTGGTCAGTCCGCCCTCCGTCGTGCCTCGAGTCAACTTCAAACCGTACCGTGCAATCAGATTCGTTTATTTCAGTGACGCAAACAGCGTCACTCTAGTGCGGCGAAAGTCCCTTCAATATCGAGCAGAGCAGACCATGTCTCTTAAAGCAGCTTCTTTTTAGCCTTTTTAAATGAAAACATGTAGAATCTCAGTATTGATCGGGTGACTGTGTTTTAACCCTCTGGAGTCTGAGGCTGATTTGGGGCTTGGAGAAGTTTTGACATGCCCTGACATTTGTGCTTTTTTCAGTTGTTCATAAACATATTAATGACAAAAGTGTCATTACACTGTATTCAGCACAAACTACGCTACCATAATATGTGAGGAACATGTATGTACATGTTTGTATTTTTGAAGGAATAATGTTTATGCGTGGTTACTGAAAAAACAAAAAACTTAAGTCACTGAAATAAGGCCAAAATAAGTATATTAAATCTGTGTTCACAAGACTTCTGGGTATTGGAGGTTGTAGACTAGAGATTTTGCTTCAAAATTATGTAAAAATTATAATGCCTACTTGTTCATATAAAACAATATATTGATTTAGTTTTTGTAAGACACTTTTTGTCAAGAAACACAGTATGCGTGGAGGTGTGAATCATCATGAATAATGGGTCATTTACACCTGAGAAGACAAAAGAATCACATAATAATGACCTGAAATGACTTGCATATTAATGAGGCCTTTCAGTCAGGTAGGCTGTGAAAAAAACCCTCTGTAATCATGTCTCAGCTCAATTTAAAGTAATGGTATTCTATTATATTCTTTAAAATATCATGTATTTCTGTGATGCAAAGTGTCTGAACAATTATGTAACCTCTATGGCATTTCATATAGGCTTTTAACTTAAAAGCATGCACATTTGGAGAAATATTTATGGATTCTTATATGTTTATGTCAATATTCTATACTGAGGAGTAATATTTATTCAATATTTATTATCATCACTGAGTGCTGGATACTGTGTTTTCAATTCATACTTGCAGCCGGAGGGCGCTCTGTACACCTTTAGGCCACAAATTCATATAAAGAAGAAAAGGAACCAGGAACTAACGGCATGTCTTCTAGAGGTCTCTAACCATGGCTTTAACATCCAGATAAACACTTTTCAGGACAATAAATACACGATTGAGACAATGCATACAAGTATTGCCTCTGAATTTGCCTCTGAATAGCGCTGGCTCCGTGGACGTGGCCGCATTAGCGGATAATGAGCTGAATCACGGACTTCTGACATGGCTCTCTTTTCATACAGATTACATAAACACAGAATGTTTGTTTTCGACAAACATTTGACTTGCATGATTTAAAACCTGACATTTCAATGTTTTTTTAGACATAAATGTCTTTTTTTTGTCATTAGTATTCATAAGTTACAGTTCATTTTCTGAGAACTATCAGATTGGACTTGTTAGAGACGAGAGATCACGCATCATGTTACTTTTCTTTATTTTACAAAAAGCACAACATTGTGTTTTTACTCTGAGTGTACACAAATAAAAGAAGACATTCTATAGTTTCAATTGATATATTACTTATGTCTCTATGACAAGAAATGACGGAGTATTTTAAGTCTGTTTTGCTGCAATGTGAAAAAAATCCTGCAAAACGTGCCGGCGCGTTTTCAGACCTCAGGGAGTTAAACAGTTTATTGAACAGCTTGATGGCCTGATACAATGTCACATGCACACACACATAAACGAGACGAGCCTTTTAAAGCAGCCGTGAGCTGACTGCCTCTTTTTAGCCTTTTTAAATAAAAACACTCCAGCGAATCAACGAGATTCGATTACAAGAATGCATTAGAAGTGTACATTTAAATATTGGATGAGGTTTTGAGAGAAACAGAGACAGCTCGCGTCTCTAATGAAGCTTGTGCTCGTCCATTCTCGCTTCATTGTGTTCAAAATACATGGCGAATTGATGGCCTGATACACATAATTGGCAATAACACCACATATTCTTAAATTCTTACCGCAACAACGACACAAGTCATTAACGTCGCTTTCTCTAGCGCTAGCCATGTTAAACTACTCTCCGTGCTTGCCAAAAAACTATTGTGCTTGCCCGGGGCCATTTATTTACTTTTCTCTGTTGACTCTCTTCTTCCTGTTTGCTCGGATTTGCTCCGCCCTAGAAATCAAATTGATTCAATGGTGACCAGACTCGGTGAGGCTGGATTTTCCAGGCAACAGCTTAGCGGCCCAGGCTAGGACTAGGTTTAGGTGTTTATTATTATAAACCACCCCTTGTATTACTATCCCTTGTTAGGTTGTATAGTTCCTAGTTCTGGCCTCCTCCTGGGGGAGTTGTTAGGCCTTATGCCCATTTACCCTTGTTTATGTAGGTGCAATAGCTGAGGTTAACAGCTAAAGTAACAGGCTGTTATTAGCCTCCCTGGTGCTGTCTCTCAGGTGGTAGGCCCTTATCTTTGCGTAGATAAGTGTATGCAGCGTATGCTAGGCCCTACTATCTATAACTTCATTCATGCTATGAAATTGTTTTTCCCCTGAGCCCCTTGAATTTATATTCAAGTTTGAGCTACGGTGATAGCTTTTAGCTTCCATTCTCTAGGGCTCAGTACAGATCTATAGTTCTGTTTGGTGAGAACATTTATCCTTTTTAATGGATGTCATGTATTTACAAAGCATTTGTTTGCTTAGGGTTCTAAGTTTTTGCCCTACATGTATGTGAGCTTTACTCTAGTGCTGCCACAGGTTAGCACCTGTTCTCACAATATTAGGTTGTTTTTAGCCTCTATTTAAGGACGTGATGTTTTTTGTACTCCCCGGCTAGGGTTTATGTGTTTCACTAAGTGCACCTGTTGGATTGCACACTCAGCTTCTACAGCTATATTATGTATAGCTGTAGAAGTTGTTGGCTCTTTGGTATTTAGCCATCTTCTAGTTGCAGCTTGTGTTTACGGGCCCTGTTGGTGTATAGTCATGAGTTTTGCTCATGTATGTTAGCACTGCCATAGGTTTATGCTTGTGTCCGATTGAAGGTTGTAGGCCTTGTAGGCCTTCCTTAATCCCAGGGTACAATGAAATGCTAACATGGTCTATGAATTTATGGTTGGAATGTGTAGACTTAGCTCAGGTTGTGTTAAGCTAGTTACTCACAACTGTTTGTTGGGGTTAGAGCAGGTCCCCTTTGAGCTTGGTTCCCTATTAAGACCACTAGCTGTCGCTTTGTGTTGCTAGTTGTAGGCCTTGCCAGGTATCCTTTCGGATTACATGTTGGCACAGTTTTTGTGTTGGTCTTGTATGACCCATTACAGCCATCAGCCACGCCCATCTCTGTTAAGAGTAGGCCCTAGAACAGTGATGACATTTGCTATTGGAGTTGAAGGCCTCGCCAAGGCCTCCTTTCAGATTGCATATTGGCACAGTTTTGTGTTGGTTTTTATGTAACTCATCACCATGGATGGGTTGTGATTGCCACTATTTGTCGTAGGCTTTGTAGGCCTCCTGTGTAGCATGTTGGAGTTCGGTTGTGTACTCCTCTCACTTTGAGAATAAAAGGTGCTTTTACTGAGTACGTTTCTAAATGGCTTGCCACTCAGGATGAGTTCTTGTGTTAAACCACTCTGTTGTTCAGTTTTTCTGCATTTGCTTCCTTGAGCATGGTTTCTCCTTTAGCTCTAGTTGAGCCAAGTAGCTACCTCGTAGAACTTGGTTCTATTTTTGCTCCTAGAACTTTAGTGGCCACTAGCTAGCGCCGTGTGTTGACAGATAGGCCCTCTGGGCCTCCTTTGAGAACATGCTGGCGTATGTTGTAGTATACTCCTCTTTTTAAGAGAGTAGAGGAAAGAATATGCTGCTGGCTGGCCAGGGCCTCAGGTGACTTATTAACCTCCCTTGCAGTTCGGTTATTTGTTCCGCCTGGAGATTGAAAACACTGCCACGGGCTGATGCCACATGTCTGACTGAGGCTATAGGCCCCTTTTTGCGGTCTTCCTTAGCATATGATGGCGTATGTTGTACTCCTCTTGCTTTAAAGAGTAAAAGGTTCTTTTACCAAGTGCACTGCTCATTAGATTGTGTTGGATGGACTGTTATGTGGGCACTCACAGTCTTATCTGCTGTTACTGAAGTCATGTGGTTTGTTCTTGTTCCCAGCAAGTTAGATGTTCAGGTGTGCGGCCTTGTCAGGCTGCTCTTGGACTTCCCGCTATGTGACTAAGTATACTAGTGTGATATGTAGTTCTCTATGCAGAACCTTTAGTCATGTTGTAGGCCCCTTTTCGGCTTACATGATTAAGTGCCTACAGCATGGTCTATCTGTTAGGTTGAGCTTTGTACTAACCTGTTAGGGTTGTTTTTGTAATAGTGCTTAGCTTCCTAAGCTGATCATTGGTTGAAGGCTTCCATGAGGCCTCCTGTTTAAGGTCAGCCCCAGGCAGGTTTGTGCTCCCCTGTAGCAGGGTTTTTCAGTGCACAGTTCCTCAGTGCAATTAATTAAGCGCTGAGTAGATCCTAAAATTGAGCAGAGTATACTCCCCTCAATAAGAGGGTTTATAGCATTCAGCTGAGTTCTGTTCTCCAGGATGTCCATCTCTACGTGTGGGTTTGAGTTGATTACTGCCCCTTCTGCAGTCACTCTTACTTGCTGTCTTCTCTGAAGAATGCATTTTTGAGATTCTGTATTCAGACAGGGTTGGCCAAAACTAAGTTTGTCCTTCATCAGACCAGGTCGGCCTCCCTGGCGGCATTTGGGTGATTACTTTCCCCCTTCTAGTGACTGGCTGGGGTTCCTTTCAGTTCCCTGGCCACATTCCCTTAAAGGGACCTTCTTCCTCGGAAGATTTGGTCCCAGAAGCCTAGCAGCCTTGGTAGGCTTTCTACAGAATGCTGGGAATGCTGTCACTGACAGCCTTTGTGTGACCCGAGGGTGAGTTGCTATCTGGCGTTTCTCTCGAAACTGCTGGACATTTGTCTAGCCATCTTTTGGCATGCACTCTCCTCGAGCATGGCGGCATGGGTATATCATTCCCCAAATGCGGTAAACGCAGAGTTGAAGTTCCCTTCGTTTGATTCTTGGCTTTCAGACATTGGTTCACGAGTGACGTTCCCCAAATGCGGTAAGTCTCGTTCCCTGTTCTCAGGGAACTATGGTTACATACATAACCTGAGACGTTCTCTGAACACCCCGTTAAGAAACACTCATTTACATTAAAACTCATAAAACTCTTCTGTCATGTTTCCTTTACCTAGCATGAACACACTCAGTGAATTTTTCTGCTTGTTTTCTTAGTGACTTACATTGTAGGAAGTCGTTTCTGGTTCTGGGGATAATGTTGGTGAAAGTGACTGTGGAAATCAACAGACATGAAGAGTGTGATTATCATGTCAAGAGAAAATGATCCCTGCATCCGTTCCTAAGACATTTCTAACATGATCTTCTACATGATATGAGATGATGGAGGATCATTTCTGAGAGCAGATGAATCTCCAGGACTTTACCTCTGTCAGAGATCTTCTTCAGCTCCTCTTTGCAGAAATCCTCCAGTTTGTCTCTCAGCTGACAGACAGATTCTTTCACAACATCAAAGGAGGAGAGAGAACTGAAGGGATCGTCATTTACATCTGTAGATTCAGGAGGAGCTGAGAGAGACTGGAAACTCTACAGAAAACAGAAATAAAAGCTCATCACCTCCACACTTCAGCCAATAACCTGCACTACTGTCAGATTTGAGCAGCTCTTGTTGATCTTTAGTAACTCTCCTCAATCCAGCACTTTCAAAGCATCAGATTCATTCTTCTCTTATTCATTATATCATGTTACAGCTGTAAGATCTAGTGTTTGACAAGGACTCAAGGACTCTTAGGAGATGATCCCAAGGTTAGGTTTTGTGGTTTAAATACACTAAAGCAGAAGTAAAATACAGCCTCAATTCCTGTTTGAGGACTAAATATTTAAATATTAGTGACGTTTTGAACTGTTGTGGTCTGGAAGCTCAATATATCTTTCAGAAAAATGTTTCCCAAGAGATTTCCAGAGCTGAACTGCATTTGTAAGTGTGTCTCTTTCAAAAGAAGATCATCAAATGAGAGTCTGACTGATGATTTTATAATAACCGAACACACAGATCAACACTTCAGTCAATGGCTCATTCTGCTCTCATGAAATGTTTCTCTGTGAGTCTCTTGCTCAAGTCCACTATGATCCTGTTCTTCTCGATCTCTGTTACCTGCAGGAAATGGATGTGATCCTGTGTGTGTGAAAGCTGCTCCAGCTCAGCGTCTCTTCTCCTCAGATCATTGATCTCCTGCTCCAGTCGCTCCAGTTGTCCTTCAGCTCGACTCACTGCAGTCTTTTCTTGATCTCTGATCCGCTGTGTGGCCTCAGAGCGGCTTCTCTCAATGGAGCGGATGAGCTCAGCGAAGATCCTCTCACTGTCCTCCACTGCTGTCTGTGCAGAGCGCTGTTAGGACACACATCACAATCACACAGTGGCTTCAGTGAGTCCTGACTGAGACTTGTCAAACTTCTCTTCTTCTCCAGACTCACCTTATGAGACTCCACAGCCTCTCTCAGCTGCTGAAGATCTTTCTCTCTCTGCTGGATCCTCTGCTGGAACCACCTCTGCGTCTCCTTCAGCTGGTGCTAAAGGACAAACCAATAACAGGAGAAACATCACATAAATCATCAAGTAAACAGATATGAATCCAGTATCAGTGAAGTGCTGAGATTGAGGGTTAAAGATCTTTCATGATAAGGTTATAGGTTCAGTCATAACTGTCAACATTATTTCATCAATGTCTAGTTTTATATGGATAGTTCACCCAGAAATGTAATTTCTTTCATTGTTTACTCATCCTCATGTCTTTCCAAACTTGTATGATTTTCTCTTTCCAAACACAAAAGAAGATATTCTGAATAATGTCTCTGTTTCTAGAGCCCAAATCAAATATGGTGACACGTCAATAACATCAAACCTCACTGGCTCATGCGTTTCACATGACTAAACATGCAAACATATTTGATTTTTTCTATCACTTAAGAATATTTATGTCTCAATTTGCGTACTATGGTCCTAAATAACATTCAAAGTTAGAATTACCGTATTCCAAATCGTAGTATGATTATTCCAAAAATTCCCGGATGATCTACTATTACTGTTTAGAGTCCGAAGTGAATATTGGCGCACACTCTAACGGATAATATTGACCACAAGCCACTGTGCGATGGATGAGAATTTGATTATAACTAAAAAACATGAATAAAAAGTGTTAAACTACAAACATGGTGGATGGACGAGTCCGATGGTTAAGTAGAAAGGTTTAGATAAATATGTTTGAGCAAATAATAATCAGTATATAACCTGTTTTTATAAGTCTTCACCTATAATGCCTGATGAGTTTGGAGAACACCTGACAAGAGATCAGAGATCATTCCTTCATACAGAATCTCTCCACATCCTTCAGATTCCCAGATCTATGTTGGTGCTTCTTCTCTTCAGTTCACTCCACTCATTTTCTTTAGGGTTCAGGTCAGGGGACTGGGACGGCCATGGCAGAAGCTTCATTTTGTGCTCAATGACGCATTTTTGTATTGGTTTTGATGTTTGTTTTGGATCACTGTCCTGATGGAAGATCCAACCACGGCCCATTATTGGATTTCTAGCAGAAGTGGGCAGGTTTTGATTTTTTATCTGTTGGTATTTGATCCATGATCACATGTATCTGAACAAGATGTCCAGGACCTCCAGCAAAAAAATAGGCCCACAACATTAAAGATCCAGCAGTATATTTAACCGTGGACATGGGGTACTTTTTATCCATGTGTGCACCAAATCCATCTGTTGGGTTTGCTGCAAAAAAGCTAATTTTTTAGTTTAATCTGACCATAAAAGCCGGTCCCGTATGAAGTTCCAGTCATGTCTGACAACTGAATATGCTGGAGATTGTTTTTGGATGAACAAGGAAGTTTTTCTTTAAACCCTACCAAACAACTTTTGAAGATGTAGTTGCTGTTTGATCATTTTTGTAGGCTTTCAGAGACTCAAGACTCAACTAATATCTGCAGTTCTCCAGATGTGATCCTTGGAGAGTCTTTGACCACTCAAGCTTTCCTCCTCACTGTACATTAGGACGATTTAGACACACGTCCTCTTCTAGGCAGATTTATAACATTTTTAGTTGATTGGAACTTCTTAATTATTCCCCTGATAGTGGAAATGGGGATTTTCAATGCTTCAGATATTTTCTTACAGCCACTTTCTATTTTGTAAAGCTCAACGATGATATTGCCAGTGCCAATATTTGTGGAGGGCACTGTATGACATAGTATGTCCCAAAGCTTGCCTACTTTTCTGCTACACATTCAGAAGTCTGTACTGTTTTTATTGTTGTTGTTGTTGTTTTCTTCACAAAAACAGTACATATTTTTAGGGCACAGTGTAAGTAGGTGAATTGGGACACAGCATTAGATTACCCCCCTTGGAGTTATATGGATTTCATTTAATGTGCTTTTTGAAGATGGAAAGTTTTGGACCCTAATGACTTTCAATAAATGGAGCTTTTGAGCGGTACGGTCCCACATATGGGATTTAGAACGTTCAGTGACATCACATAACTGCTGGATTCAAACTGTGCTTTCGCGTTTTGGCTGGTGCAGAACCAGAAATGGACATTTAAATACACATACACACTAGTAAAATAATACGTTTAAAGTTTGTAAAATGCACACTGATGTCTATGGAAGCAGTAATAACAAATTCATTCAAATATAATCTCCCGATATCATTCATATCAGACACACATAATGGGCCTAAGTAACTATAAAGTTTACTCTATTATTCTCCCAGTACACCGGCCACTTACATGTATTTCGGGAGAAACTGATGAATTCACCTGCTGTAAATCCGACAGACAGGACTCTCTGAACTGTGCCGCAAACTAAAGATGGCGACACCCATCTCGCGTTATAGATCAAGATCATTAATAAAAGTTTTAAAGGACAAAACATACTGGCACATATTTGAGAAGCAGACTATCAGATAGTTGATGACATGGTACGCAAGTTTGTGAATATAAAAAAAATAAATAAAAGGGAAAAAAAATAAAAGCGATACATCTGTCATACAGTTATTGTGGCTGTGGTGTGTCACATGACAAGCATGATGCGTTGCCATAGAAACAATAAGGGGAAATGTTCTAGAATATCGGACACCTTAACCCTGGGGGGTCAGTTACAATATTTTAAACTTAAGCTTTAAAGGGTTAAAATACCTTCTTTTGTTCAGACTAGGGCTTGCATAGACTAGTCGAGTAGTTGAGAGATTACTACTAGTAGAGAGACTACTTCAACCACTAGTCGGCGCTGTTGGAAACAAACGACTACTCAAGTGTGCATTAACCATAAATGAATTTAAAAAAGAGAGATACGTCACAATGTTGTAAATCTTTCCGTTTTAAACCAAGAAGGGGAGCCAATGGATATAACTATCCTAACCCTAACCCTTCTTAAGAAGACACTTGCAAACTTTGCGCAAGAGTTATGCCGGTGAAAGCTTAACCTCGGTCAGTAGGCTATTCAAAGTGAAAGTAAAAAGTGAAGGAGCTGTCTGACGCTGTATTAACGGACCATATTCTCTCAGAGACTAATTTCAACATAATATGCTGATAACGGTATAAAACTGTCTTAATTTATTCCATTATTTTTCTTGTGGCCCGTATAGTGAAACAAATGAGAATAATAGTATTTCGTGTTAAACGGGTTGTATTTTTTAAGTCGGTGCTTGAAGTAGCTCTTAATTTTTATTGATGACTGTGGTCAATGTTAGGAAATATTATTGACTGTTAATAATTTTAATTATAGGCCTATAATTCATTTAGACCTAAAAAATGTTTAAAACATTTTCAAAAATGAGCTAATAGCCTAATCTTTTATTATCCTCACAGCACGTCAGTTATGTGGTTATGCACTATTTAATTATTGCGGGGCAAATTTATTCATATTAATTTAATAATGAAAGTAGCCTAATCTAATAGTAATAATAGACTAGAAGAATGTAACAGGCCTACATCAATTGGAAATGCCAAATCCTCTGAATATTGCCAATATTTGATGCTTTTGACAATATCTCTGGCTATCGTCGATACTTGATCATCGTCTGTTGACGCAACCTGGGATATCGCGGGTTTATTTGCCTTTACTGTGTTACATGAAAATTAAAATATGTACTGTCATAATTATAATGTTTTGAGTGTTTACTTATAATTGTTGCATTAGGCTATTAATAAACATTTATTGATAAGAACTATTCCATGTCTTTTCCTTTACAGTAGCATGAACCACGAGTAGTCGAGCAACTTGAGTATTGTTTTGATAAGAAATCGACTAGCAGAAATCAGTAGTCGTGCAACCCCTAGTTCAGACAGAGAGTGTAAGCAGACATCAAATTATTTAAATGTATATTAGAAGACCCCATAAACAAAATGATGAACCTATAAATGAATGTTACATGACCTCTTTAAGTTCATACCTGTTTCTCTGTCCTCTGTGCTGCAGCTGATACAGTGTTGTGGTTTTTATGTTCATCCATACACAGCACACATATACACTTCTGATCAGTGCGGCAGAAAACCTCAAGGATCTTGTCGTGTTTCGGGCAGATCATCTCCTGCAGTCGTCCAGTGGCTTCAGTCAGATTGTGTCTCTTTCCTTTAAACCAACTCTCATGTTGTTCAAGGTGATTCTGACAGTAAGAGTTCAGACACACCAGACAGGACTTGACGGCTTTGTGTTTTCTTCCAGTACAGACGTCACACTGCACATCTCCAGCTTCAGCATAACAGTCAGTAGGAAGTTTAATCTTCTTCAGTTTCTCCACCATTTCAGCCAGAATGGTGTTTTTACCTAAAGCAGGTCTTGGACTGAAGGTCTGTCTGCACTGAGGACAGCTGTAGACTCTCATCTTATCCTCCTGATCCCAGCAGTCTGTAATACAGATCTTACAGTAACTGTGTCCACAGGGAATGGCCACTGGATCCTTCAGGAGATCCAGACACACTGGACACATGAACTCATCCTGAGATATTCTGGCTTCTGCCATTTTACTGCATGAACAGAGACACAAACACACAACAGCTCAACTACACTTAAGTTTCTCTTTCTCTGAACTCAGGTGATTCCTGTTTCCTGGTTCTGTGTTTGAGTGACGTGTGCAAAACAGGCGTGTCTGTAAAGCAGCTTCCTCATTCCTGGTCCTGAAGAGTCTCTCTCTAGTTTTCATGGGTGTTTCCACACACACTGTGTTTAATCAGTCTCAGAAATACTATAAGTTAGAGAGAAGCAAGACAGAATTATTGTTTCTTAAAGTCATAATGAAATCAAATTTGCCAAACCTTTTTATTTTTATTTTTGAATATTGCAGTATTTATTATAAATGATTTATCCATTCACATATTTTTGTTAAATTCATGTGTGCTTGTAATCTTGAATCAAAATAACTTCCCCTCCCTCTTGCAGCGACATCTCTTCTCTGATGATGTGTTTACTGGCGTGAGGGCGGGGCAACCTGTCACTCACATGAGATCCACCAATAGCAAACCACAACCATCCAATCAATTCCCCATGGACAAAAACCGTTTCACTCAGTTATATGTTATAGTTTTGCCATGTTTTCATACATTTAATCAAAGTTTAGAGTCTCAGATTATCAGAAAATTTACAGTTAAATCAATATACTTGACATACACTTTTAAGTGATGAACAAGGAAATAAATATGATTCTTTCTGGTTGTTTATGACAACTTGCCATAATGCAATAAAGTAGAGCATACCTTGTGGTGGTGTTATTAAAAAATAAATGTTGCAAATGTCTAAAGGCAGGAACACACCAAGCTGACGCCCACCAACTAGTGGCGCTGAAAGCAGACTGCGGGGTTGGCTCACGTCAGCAGCATCTGTGTCCAAAGTTGCCCTGACACACCAAACCGGCCAAGTAGCACGTCCATTCTGCGCCTGCATAAGATGAAATGCCTTTCCGTACCAGCAGGTGGCAGTAGCTGAACAGCCAATCAGAATGATCAGATGCCCCGACTGACCGACAAACTCTGACCGTTGAAAAAAGCCAACGAGGACCAACTTCAGCTGACAGTGTGGAACACACAGAGAAAACTTAGTCGTCGACGAACAAAAACGGCCTGACGGCCAACCGTCAGCTTGGTGTGTTCCTGCCTTAAATAACACACAAGTTGATTAAGATTTTTTGGAGTTTGCCTGTTCCCAGCAGCTAGTTTTTTTTAAGTATACAGTCAAGCCAGAAGGAACTAAAAGCCATGTCTCTATCTGTGCCCTGTGTTGCAAAACCTCTGGGAGTGAGCACAAGAACCATACGCTGGAGAATGTCAGTGTGGCAAGCAGAACGGTGGCGTGATTGATATTGAGTGTCACCTGAGTGCCACACCGGTCTCGTATCTATGAACTGCTCCATTGTGAATGTACAGAGATTTCTGAACCACTGCCAGCAGGTAATTAAACAGGAAGTGTTTGTCAGATCTCACAATGGGTTTTGCGAGAGAACGCAAATAGCTTTGCAAGAGAACACAAAATCTTAAAAAATATTTTTTTCTCCCATTCCAAATTTGAACATTTTTCAATAAAATTATATTTGAATACAGTAGTGGCCAAAAGTAAGATTGACATCTTCACCCCTTATTCAAATATTATAAAAACAATGTTAAAGATAAATATACTGCTTAGTTGTGTTTGAAGTCAATTGTGTTATGTGTGTTATTTGTTTCTGTTCTCTTATGATGTAACAGTAATCAGGGCCTGCTGGAATATTTTGAAGCTGGGACTTCTGGGGCACATGGTCACTGTCATGGAGGCTGAGCAGAGGAAGGAGATCTAAACAGCTTGTTTTTGTTCAACACTTGCACATTATTATTATTATTATTATTATGTAGGAACCGTGGACGAACCAGACAAATGAATCATTCAGATGATTTTCAAAACATAATTCCAGAAACCCATGGTTAGGTTTATTTCTCTGAGAATCTCAGAGAATCTAATTATCAGCTCCAGTCCGTCTACAGAAAAAAAAACCCTGCTAGGTAATTTAATGGCACCCATGTTTCCTGACTGAAGGAGAGGTGACAAATCAAATGGTTGAAAAGAAGATAAAGAGTCTTTGATCTCCAGATCATAAGAGACCGAGACAATGCAAGCCTGTTTCTCTGAGTGACCTAACTTTACAGAAAAACTCTTTCTACAATTAAAACTGCATCGAATTATTCCAAACAATTTGAAATGGACTTATCAAACATCTTTCAACTGCATATATTTTATAACATGCTACTTGTGACCAGTTATGTTTTAGAACACCCACAATTCATGTAAATGTGATAACTTTTGAATGGTTGAATGAAAGTATTTCATGTTTGTAATGCATTTAAATCTCTAATTTATGTCTAAATCATGGCTTGAATGAAATCTGTAAAATGTATCATATTCTGTTTAATAGAAAGCATGTCTAAATGGTACTCTCTGCCAAAGCATAATGCTTATTTTATGATTGGAGGCAGAGAAAAGCCCTTTTGAAACAAGACGATATCTGATTGGCCAGAACTCACAGAAGTGGGACAAACACCTAAATTTAAATAGTCACATCAGAACAAAGTAACTAGTAAAAAGAAGAACAAAACGAAGACAAGACTAAGCTAACAAAAAGACAGACAAGCAGCTCATTCAAGCCATCCAACTTTACTCACTTTTCGTTTCTTTTACTTAATTTTCTTTTCTGTTGAGTCTCGTGTTCTAGGTTTTGCCACAAAGTTTAACCAACGACTTTTGCCGCCTCAACTTTAACTCCATCCACGACAAAAGACTTCCTTTCATTTTGCCAGCATGCTCAAACGGGATTGGTTTTTACCTAAGCACCGGAAAAGACCCTGCAACAAATCATCGACTCGAGAAAAAAAAAACCTCTTCCCCAAGCCGAGGACGCCAACAAGGAGTTTTCCCATTTAAGCCTACAAGCAAGTACCTCCAGATTCTAACACTGAATTGGTGCATTAAATTAATTCGTTCAGGTCAGGTGTGAATGTTTATGTTAAATTAGTTTGTGTTAGAATAAATAAAGTCTCTTGTAGATTTTAAAAGAAAGTGTGTTGTATTATGTGCTTGTAAAATTTATTTATCTTAAACTGTTGATCTTAAATTTACCGCACCCTAATCAGTGTTTTCATGATAGTGGATATTCATATCCGCTACAAGAGCTTATTACAGCCCGATCAGATGAACGCTGGACGATTCAGTTGCTCAGTTGTAAACTAAATGACTCTTTTAATTCCCTATAAATTAACTAGTTCATTTGAGCTCATTTTCTTTCAGGTTGCAATTATTTCTCTTTAGGAGACGCGCAATCGTCCTTTCAGCCTCCCAAAGCTCATCTCCACTACAGACCTTGCACTGCTTAACCTGTATGTCTGTTGTTGGGGATCAATCTGCCGGTGTCTGAAAAGAGTTTCATTAGTCAATTCTGCCGGGGGTGATCAGGGTCTCCTAATAGGTAGTTTCCAACATCACAGCCAGCAATGTTCACTTTGCTTTGACCCAACAGATGTCCATCAGTTCAAGTCAAGTCATCTTTATTTATACAGCGCTTTTCACAACAGATTGTTTCAAAGCAGCTTCATGGTGATAACAGGAAAATTAATGGACAGAGATTGTTTTGGCTTTACAGCCGCTCTAGGAAAAAGTTATTATCGAGCTAAAGTAGGTTTTTGACTGAATCCCTTCCGTTGCAAAATTATTAACTTGAATGACACCTTTTAACCAAAAACAAAGACTTTCAACGTGTTCTTGCCTTTCATTTACACGTTTAGTCTACAGGTATGAGCGTTTGAATGTGTATGTGTGCAGACACGTAGTCTTTTTTACCTGTCTGGCCCACATAATACAGAATTATTAGTCGTTTCCACAGATCCATGCGAACTGGAATCATTTTGATAATGTTTTATCTATACATAGTGAAAGGATATAGTTTATAGGGGATATAGGGGATAGTTTAGTTAATCACGTTTTAACTATGTTTTTACTACCTTTCTGGACTAGCTAGTAAGAATGAGTGGATACACCTGTATACCTGCATATAATTTCTTCAAAGGTATAATATTCCAATAATCCCTAAAGAATACTGTATAGTGTTTGATGCTGTACCATCTCTGTCTGTTTAAAGGAAATGTGAATAAGGAAACTGAGTCTCAGACCTGATGTTTTAATTAACAGAGTTACTATTAATGACAGAAGATGGAATAATTGCTTAATCAGGAAGTTACTAACAGAATACAGTCCAATATCTTCACAAAAAAACCTGGCAGTCTAAATCTGAATGCACTGACTGGAAATATGCAAGTGTGGCAGGGCGGTGAAGGGCAAGAATTTACACTAGTGTACAACTAGAACAAAATAGAGCAGACTACGCCACCCCGTTTCTGTGAACAGGGAAATTTATACCCAAAATGGGGCACACAGGTTCGTTGCTACTGAACACAAGAGTCGTGGACATAAATACAAACTGCTTTTATTTCACCATAATAATTAGTTAAAATGTAGAAAACTGTTGACCAAACAAAAAGAAAAGAAAACAAGAAACTTTCAGGCTGAGGCTTACCAGTAGGGCGGCTAGCTGAACAGTGAGTATCCTAAGACACACCACTCACCCTAATATGCTCCGCACAAACACTCACACTCACACCACACACACTCTAAGTGAGGGAGACGCAGTTGTCAAATGGCAAAAAACACTCTGTAAGAGAAACACCACCACCACAGGGCCAAGACAGCTAGCTTCCCTCACTGGGGGCCTTCAGCTCCTGAAATAAACAAAAAAAAGTAAGTAAAAGCACAATTAATCCAACTCACATTCAATCCAACAACTTGCATTAGAACAAGTTCAAACCATGAAGGAGAACAACAATGGACGATTTACTGGCCACAGGGGTCAGACAGAGAGGTAAAAATACTCAACTAGGTTCGTACCAAGGGCTCATGAACCTAGACATGCCATGGAGCAGCAAGAGGTTAAAGAGAAGAACAAAACCAAAAAGGAGAAATGAAGCAAACAATACAAGTGAAAAACAGAAATAATCAGGCTTCAAATTAAATCACATGAAATACATAAAAAAAAAACTATTTAATAAAGAACAAAAACTTAAAGCTGGAAGGGCTTTCAATAAATACTCAAATCAAACGTTAAACAAAACAAAAACAAAAAGAGAAACACTTAATCTTCCCAGGTACGAGATATTACCTGATTTTTCCACGCCATCCATAGGACGAGTGCAGATCAAGGAAAACAAAAGAAAAATAAACAAAACAAACACGCTGCTGGTGGCAATAACCGCTGGGGCTAAACATACAATCTCCTTAAACGGCACATCTCACTTCAATTGACGGCTCAGACTAGCCCCCCTTCACCTAGACCACCAGCATGAGCGTAGAGCAACAAAACAAATTCAGAAAGTAATAAATTAAATACAAATGGTCACACAGTCGTAAAAATAGCAGCAGAACAAACAGTGCAGTCTTAACGTTGTCTAAAATTTTGTTTTTTTAAAATTTAAAATTTAAGGAACCCACTCTCCTGTGCGAATATCTCCAAAATTTTTCTTAATTCTTACTGCTATCATCAGCGTTTTAACATTAATTGGATCAACAGATCAAAGGAGGCTTTGGTCAGCTGCTTGCAGATCACACCTTTGTCGACAGCTTGTAAAATATTTATCAAAAAACATAAATATCACTTATTTAGCTAGCAAATTTTTAATAAAAAACGTCTGTGAACACCATGACAGAGGCTGATTTGGAGCAATGAAATAAAGTAATTTGTTATAAATGAATGCAGCTTTGAAGTCAGATTCTGACCATGGCTGGGAAAAAGATATTGAGGTGCTGGTGTTCCTCTACTGGCTGGCCCATGCAGCATCATATAGGGTGGTGTCACTGGCCTTTGACATCCTAAAGTCCTCAGTGCATGACACTGTGTGCAGAATGAGCACAGCAGTCATCTGTATGCTTTCCTCACCCCAGATGACCTGGAGGCAGTGGGAGCAGGTTTTGCCCAGCTGGCAGGGTCTCCAGCTTTCCTCATGGTAGCTGGTGCAATAGACGGTTGTCACATCATGATCAAGCCACAAGTGACGCCCCATGCTATTTAAACAGGAAGCCGTTCCACTCTGTCCAGCTGCAGGCCATCACTGACCACAAAGGTAAGTTCCTCAACATTTTTGTTGGACACAAGGACCTCAAATTTGAGCCGATGCATCTACTGAATCAACGGAGCTTACCTCTAAACCACAGGACGTACGGATCGGAATTAATGAACTCTGCCCCAAGTGTCACCGACCCCCAAAAAACATGGACTTAAAACAGCTACTCCACAGATGTTCAACATGCAGAGTTCTTTGAAACACGAGGAACTACATCACCAAATACCGTGGACTTGTTGAGGAGTTGTAAAACCTGCCCAAATGGCCCAACGACGGTTTCCAATTTAGCGGGTGAAGGTTTTCTGCATCTTTTCAGTTGCTTTTATCTTACTCCATTTTATGAAGACCTCATATTTAGAATTAGAATGCCGGATTGTATAATAGTTTAGCTGCACATTTGATTACTGTATTTAACTTCTTAATGAAATTACACCCATTCATCCAGATTCCTATAACGCTTTGAGTCTTGCAATGGCTGGGTATACAGTCTCTTCACACTGCAGGTAAATGTAGCCCAAATCCAATTTTTTTATTTTATTTTTTTTTTGCCCACATGTGACTCATATCTGTTTTCCCCATGACAGTGTGAACAGTACAAACCACATAGGATCTGATCTTTTTTTCAGATTTGTGCCACTTCCATATGTAGTACTAAATCCGATACAAGTTCATGTTTTGTGACCGCAGTGTGAACAGTCATATCTGAATTCATGCGTTTTTTTTTTGTTTTGTTTTTTACATCAATCGAGATCAACATTCGTCCCAATTCTGCCCCCATGAGAGTTTATTCAAAGATTTTACATACAAAACATTATCAAGACAGTGGTGTAAGGTAGTCAGTAGAAGGGCAGTGATGTGTAAGAACTCAAGACAGCTCTACAATAAAAGTAAAACATGAGGGCTTGTATTATAAGTGTTTAAAAACTCTGCTCTCTTTTGTCAAATTATTGCCTTTATTTTTCATATTGATTGCGCATAATTTCATTGGCTTCTGCAGCGAATCATACTCTAATTAAACATGTAATTGCTTACTTGGATCCAGCCTCTTATGACTCCAACCTCTGTGAGGACTTCAGATGACGCAAACTCTGGATCAACATGCACCATCCCAAATTTTGCTATATATCCTAAACATTAACATTTATTCATTACTTCAATGAGCTCATTGTTTCTGTCTTAAATTTATATATTGCTTAAACAGATTGTTAGCTAACTGTTTGATTTGTTTATGTACACTGAAATTACATAACTTGCACAGTCACCTCTGATAACAGATTACTCTAAATTGTAATGTTGACATGCATTTTCTGTAAAGCTGCTTTGAAATTATATGTATTGTGAAAAGCGCTATACAAATAAATGTGTGAACTGAATTGAATGTCCTCCATGTTACTTCTGCGTGTGATGCCAAGGTCGAAGCGAACACACTAACGTGATATTTAACCCCCGGAATGTGATCGGGATACTTTGGACTAGTTTTGAGAACCAGTTGAGTGGATTTCGTGGTAACTTTTGTGGTATCGCTAACAAGAAATAACATTTGAAATACTTTTAACGTAGCCTATGTTACCTTTCCTTGTAACCAAGTTTAAAGCTGTTTTATCTGCAAAAGTTGAATGCAGTGTGACGTATGTTAGCATGAAAGTTGGCCTGTGTGAAGCTTGAATTTCTTCTATGTTTGAATGTTTGGCAGGAGCAGGAAAAAAATCACAATATAATGATTAATAACTGCATGTGCAGGTATGGTTATGAATTTTTATGTGTTTTTGTAATTGAATTGGTTCATTCATATATCAAATGTTATAAATGTGGGTAATTGAAGAGGTACACTGTGAGTTTGAATAATACATGTGTGATACTTTACATATTTGGTGTCAGTGTATATTTTGATATTGTTTTGATATTCAATCACTGTTGACTGCATTAAGTGAAGTCTTTTATATAAACCATTTTCTGCATATGGGTCAAAATCACCACCATACAGTGCCTTTGAGAATTCACAATTCACACAAGATAAGATTTTCTATTTAACTTCATATTTGTTGTATTAAGGTGACTTTAGAAATGCATGTTGGTCAAGCTCCAGCACTTTTTATAAATTAACTGCAAACCACAAAATATGTCCACCCTGTCATGGACAAACTCAAACTAGAGTAAATACATTTTCAGTGCATATAGTGATTATAAAATCTTTCAGAAATATATTTAGTCACTTTCTCAACAATACATTTAAGTTAATGGGAAAAGTTTTTTGATAATAATGAAATTACTGCAAAATATTTGCTTCCCTATAATATAAGCAATGGTTGCACTTTCCTTTCTAAATAATATGTCACAAATTTATCTGGTCAAACTTTCAAACAAAACTAACTGGCCTCTTACTTATAAAAACACAGCTTTTGCTAATTTGTAAACATTTTTTGTTGCTTAATTTCATAAAATATAAAGATGACAGGGTAGACAACAAAAGGACAATTGTACATGTAAATGATACTTTAAATATCAAAATTAAACTGCTCACTTGATTCGTTAAAAACCGCAGATACATTCAGTGATGAAACCTCGCTGTGTGTTGCTCGGAGATGCACAACAGTTCTGCTGTGGCTTTATTTGGAACTATTTCTGTTGGTGAAATAGAGCAAAAGCAGACAATATTGTGTTGAAAATGTAACACTATATTACATTAGATAATCAAGGTCATTTGATTGTCCCATACAGGGGTGTTTTGCCCACATATGTTGAATTTTAGGTGCATCCTAAATGCATTTTTACAGGCTACATCACACAGTTATTGCCTTGCATTATGTTTATCACTAAGCGACTGCATTGATGTAAGATGGTGTGGTGTGGGGATCGTTAAGTGTGTTAATCATTTCAACATTTTATTTTTTCCCCCATTATTTCAATAAATTAACGTTAAATCGATAGCCCTAGTGAAAACATTACCAGAATGTGGCAAAAACTATGCACATGTCCTCTCTGTCATGCACTCTGGTTTAAACCACCCTGAATTAAATTTCATTTGGATTTGGCCAATTTCGATTGTGTCTGTGTAAACACAGCTAATGATATTGACTGGCTAGAATGTTATGTTTTAGCTCATGGTTTTTACTGTGTCATATTTTGCTGTTTGTTTGTTTTTGTTTTTTTCACAAGTTTGAATCAAGAAAACAACAATGAAATTCAGCTCTGCGAGTTCTACATGAATATCATTTAACATTTTGTTCTGATCTAAAACTACATAATGAATAAAAATCACAAAATTACCTTTCATAAATAACATTTAATGATATAGTTGTTTTAAATGGATTAGGAAAATAGGGTAGCTTAATATTTCTACTCAACAAAATAGATCTTCATAGTTAGTCCCTATTAATTAATGCAAATGCATGATAAAACACCTATATGATTCTTAGAAATTAATATTTTTACTATGAAAAATATATTTAATGTTTTAGATAGTAATGTGTACAGTCATGAATTCAATGTTATATCTTTACATCATGTTTCATTTCTTAGAATGAAGCATACGTGTGTAGTTTTAAAAATACATAATGAAAAATGACAATGCAATTTTTTAAAAGTATTTATTTTATTATTACTATGTTTTAATAATAAATGTAAAAATGTATTTTTATACATGTTTTGGATGGCTAGATACAGTTGTATATATGTAAATGCCCTTCTCAATCCAAGCCATTGGTTTAGTTTACTAGCCCCACCACTTATAAAGCTTAAGGCAATCAGCTCATGCTCGGTCTTGACCAATATTATTTGCAAGAGCATTTTATCTGGTTCATTTGGCCTTTTATGAGGGAGGACCAGGCTTGGATTTTATGATTAAAGCATTATGTTGAACGTTCGCTGGTTTCCCGCCTCCTTCTTCTGTGAACTTTAAACTTTAAACAGAAGAAAGGAGGAACACAACTGTGGGAAATCTGCTGTGCCAGCGAGCGCATCTGAGCAGAGTCTGCTGCAGTGGATGCTCGCGGCGGTGGGCTGGAGTAACTCGCCAGGGGAACGGACGAACTCGTTGCCAGCCACCTGGGTTGTGGAGGGGCGGCTGTCGTCCGTGAGCGAGTGGAGGAGCCTGAGGCCGGAGCCTGCTGCCGTCCGCCATGATGAGGAGCCCGTTTTCATTCATTTTTCACCATTTCCAACTGCTTGAGGGGGTCGTTCAACTTGAGCGTACTGGAGCGATTTTACTCGACTCCTTTTCCTGTAGAATAAATGAATAATCTGTAAGTATCAGTGTTTATAAATGTGTATGTATTTTTTCCTTTCTTCTGCTAAAACATGCCATCTTTCTATTTTAATGATGGCTCAGTTAATGTGGAATTATTTATGTAAAGTTAGACTGTGGCTTTAATACTAGTTTCTCTTGACTTGTGGGTGGTTGTGTATTAGGAGAGTATTTTTAGATATCTGTTCTGGATTTTGAAAAGAGCAGCAGATCCCAATAACATATAATCTTTGCAGACATCTTCAGGTGAATACTATACTATTCTAAACTGTACAGTAAATCTGCTTTTGAAGCTACACAAGTGTTCAAACTAACTCATGTACCATGTTAAACTGAGTTCAACTAAAAGCATTCATGCATCTATTGCTGTTTACCTTGTTTCCAGTCATTGTATCGGTGTACAGCCCTCGCTCGAGCGTTGTGGTGTTGGTTGAAACGGCAAACCATCTCTTGCTCCTGGATCCTCCTCCTCTTCTCTTCCAGAAACTGGTTATGTTTCTGATGCACATGATGGACGTCCTGTTCCAGCTTGGCTCTCTGTAGAGTGAGAGCTTCCTCCATTTCCACCTTTTCACGCCCATGACGGCGACGCACTTCTGTCCTCCGAGCCTCTATGAAGTCGTATCTGCGGCCTTTGGCTACTTGATGCTCAATGTTCTGCTCAGATACCTTCTCTGCAAGGTTTCTCTGCAGTCTGGCCTTGTCAAATGATTGATGGCATTGAACTGAAGGCGTCGTCTTTTCCTGAGCAGGTGGATTTGGACACAGTCCTGAATAATAAAAACACACGTCACATTTATTTCATGTTAAAATGGTTCTTATGAAGGAACGCATGTTTACTTAATACTCGAGTGATATTTTGAATTCAGATTGCTCACCTCTAACATAGGAAGTGCCAAAGATAGGAGGAAGCTGGACAGACTGCGGACGGCTGGAGACACGAATACTGTTCTGGCGCGTGAGCTCCTGTTGAGGATAAATAATAAGAAAACACCTCAATACTTAGTTCAACATATGAATGCAGGCTTAATATTAATACTGACGAATTATGGTTGAATAAACACATTGATAAGATTCTTACCGTCATCGTCGCAATGCCTTTCGGGCTCCTTTTCGGTGGTGGTTGTGGCTGCAGTCTTGGCCTGTCTGCAGCAGTCAGAGGTGGTGCGGTCAGATCAGGACTGACACACGTCAGGGGCCTGAGCGTGCGAAATTTAGTGCTATACATTTTCTGATCCGAAATGGTACACTGATCCAAAATCTTACAACCAAGTAAAATTTTATGATCCGAAACCGTACACAGATCAGAAAGCTATGATGTGCAATTCAACTGTACTAATACACAGATCTGAACACAGATCGAGATGGATATAGTACACTGAATAGAAAAATGCAGATTCACAATCAGACGCTGACAGGGAATCGTACACTTAGCATTCAAAATTGCACACTGATCACAGCTGTAGACTGATGCAAATAATCGTATATCGAGACTCAATCGCACATACACTAAAAGCAACGAGTCAAATGCGAGTTTTTCAGCGAGAGCGGCACTTTAAAGCCTCCCGCGCTGACTGTGACGTCACGAATAGAACGCGTTCCGATGTTGTCAGCGCTTCAGTGCAGGTGACAGGATTATTGTTTTGATTTAAAAATTACAATGACTTGAGTTTATATGCTTCCCACAAGAAGCGCAAGAGAACAATGTAGATTAGGCTACTTGTGGTTAATAATGCTATTAATATCTTGTGTCTACACACACATAAAAATATGTCCTCAGTTGTCCTCAGTATGCTGAATGACAAGACGAACACAAAAAATTAACGCACAGTTTCTCGTTAAATGTGTTTCCTCAGTAAATCATTACAAAGAAAACGCTGAACGATTTAGCGCCTTGAGTCAGTCTGTATAAAATCAGTCAGTCAGTAAGGATAAAATACATAAAAAAAAATGACATAAAATAATATAATACTAAGAATAACTGATATTTCCGATCCTGACCAAATTCCTCACAGAAAGACTATCGTCTCTGAAGGCTGAAGGTTTGAAAATAAACCATTTCAACCGTCACCTCAAATTAACTTATGTAAAAGGGAGCTCAATTTATCTTAAACCAGTTTAAAACATAAAATATTTAACATACTTTATACTCTTTAATTAATTACATGACATGGCTGTATTCGGGTCAGGAACATCCACTTTTGGTATGGCAAAATGTCTTAAAACATTTAAACTTAGACCACATTATTATATTACACTTTGACTTTATGAATACACATAAATGACAGCTTAATGTTTTTTTTTTTTTTTTTTGTGCATTTATTTAAAGTTCCCCTCTGGCGTTATCAAATCAAGGTTAAACCACTGGAGTCACATGGATTACTTTAATGATGTCTTTACTACCTTTCTGGGGCTTGAAATTGTTAGTTGTGTAGCTGTCAAAGGATGGACAGAAAGATCTCAGATTTCATTAAAAACATCTGCATTTGTGTTCTGAAAATGAACAAAAGTCTTACAAGTCTGGAATGACATGAGAGTGATTGCCAACAATGGAGAAGCTTTAAAGAGTCCCTACAGTTATTGCCAAAATAAGAGCTTTATGGTTTAACGTTTATACATGAAGAAATTCAGAAATAAATATTTTCTAGAATTATGAATTCTTTCCAAATATAACTATTCAAGTATTCTGTTGAAACTTCCAGCATTTTCTTTTTTCATAGCAAAATATGTGACAGAAAAACAAAATATTGTATTATGTCATGTATTTTCTAAGGGAACATGGTGGCGTTTGCTCACAAAACCTTTGCATTCCCTCGCAAAACTTTTGTATTCTTTGTGAGTGAAAGCAAAATTTCTCAGGGAATGCAAAACACAAAAGCATCAGCAAATAATTTTTCTTCACTTCTTTTCCTTCACGTCCCTTTAGGGGATTCGTAATTCTCCAATATCGTTTAGCCCTAGGAAAGATTTGGTTTATGATTTATGATGAAAGGTTTATGATTTAATGCGATTAAACGCACGTCAATCCAATAGTGTTTATGTAAACCATTACAGTCAGAATTGTTGTGAACACCAGTCAAGATGGCATTCCAGGGACCAGTTTATGACAGGGCCCCTCTCTAACTGCTGGTGTGTAGGAAGATGTGCCACACCGTGATTGGATCTTTGGTGAATGAACATAAATAAATGTTCAGCAACATCAGATAAGATGTTGGGACAACTACCAGACACCTCTTCCAGAGCAGGAAGGGGGACCTTCTGCACCCACCAAAACCAAGGAGAGGACTTCTCATTGGACGACACATTGACTCTAACCACCAAACTCATTCCTAAGGTTTAGGCAAGGACTGCCATAAAAAATCCTTCTGGACCCCCTGGATAGAGCAGCAGGGACTGAAATAAAGAGAGGCCACAGAGATCTATCTAAATCTATTCATACCTATGTTTGGAGGTCTTAATTTGATCTAAACTGCTTCACATCCACTCCATCTTCATGTTTATGTTTAATGGTTACTGAATGGTAAAACAGCAGGTCATGGGACAGACCTGTTAACAGTTAAACAGATGTATGGACGATGATTTAACCATTTCATATCGTGTTTGGTGTCTATCTGTTCCCTACGATGCCTTTAATAATTTGAAAGAGGTTTGGTAAAGAAATAATGCATGGATAAAATGTTAAAGACACTAATTTAACAATGTACTTTATGCTGTGCAAATGAGTTCCACACCAGGGTGGGCAACACCGGGGCTGCTTCAGATCACAGTAGCCAATCACACTCCAGGATCGGCAAAGCGCCACATTTCAATCTCCTCCTCATCAGAAAGGGATAAATATGTCCCCCGGGTAGACACACCCTTGCTCTGTGTTTCCAGCTCGACGGGGAAGGAGACATTAACAGACACTCCACGTCCTGAGTTTCTGACCTGACGAGGAAAGAGACTACAAGACGGTTAAGGTGAAGCTTTCGCGAGCAAAACCTTTTACATTGCTTTCAGCTGCACTCTAGCTGCAAAAAGGGCCCCAGCATTGAGGGACTTCATCTGACCCTTACGGCTCCTACAGCAGCGCAGCCCAGTCCGCAAAGGACCTCTGCATCGGCAGACATTGCTTGTACCACACGGCTCCTCAGCGACGCAGCCAGCCTGCAAAGGAACCTGTGAAGATTCATCTGACCCAGCTGCCCAGTCCATCCTAAAGGACCCTCTTGGCGCAAGTGAAGTTCAGCATCCTCCAGCCCAGCGTGGCACGACTACTGGATCGCAACTCCGCGCCCTCCCACTGCACGCAGCCTGCATCATCAGTGGAAGACGTCTCTGCTACCGGATTGATCACCCGACTGTGTGGAACGGAAATATAAACTTACCAAACCTCTTTTCTAGAGACCTTGGCATTAGTTTATACATGCAGCATATGTTTTTCTAACCTGTTTAGATAACAGTTACTTGAGGTCAGTTACAAAATAATAGGGATATTATTTGTTGAATGATAAATAAGCAATTATTTATCACCATTTTACCAGAGCCATTAGGTGGCTCCCATAAGCATTCCCATACGATTCTCTTCCATCCTACACATTCTGTGTTCACTTCATTTATTTGTTTCTTTGATTTAATTCAGTATTCTCCTTTGATTATTATTTTACTATCTTTTAGAAGTGCATTCATTATTTCATTATTAATCATTGTGGTATTTACTCCTGCATGTCTATTGTTAATAAATTTCATTGATTTTATTATAACTCTGTCTTCCTTGTGTTGATGACCAAAGATTCTACTAGTTGACCAGACTCACAAATCCTTCAGATAAATCAGTTGACCGACTTCCTCCATTTTATATTAATTCTGAATTATTGAACAGCTCTTTTGGAGTGTTCTTAAATTGTTAAGATAGTATTCTTAACTGGTGCGGGGGAAGGGGTCATCTGATACACTCATAACCACACCTTAAAGGGGTACTTCACCCCTGGAAAGATGAATGTGTATTTAAAATTGGTCATTTATGTAGTAGAAATGTGAAATTATTTTTGAATTTGGAGCTTTCTAGACTGAGAAAAGGCAGAAAATGTATTTTTGACTAATGTGGATGAAAGACAACAACTCCCAGAATGCACTTGTTTTGCTGCCCTTGCGAGGCCACGCCCAAACCACGCCTATCGGTTACAGGCGGCATTACTAGGAAAATTCAAACAACTAGGCTTGCTTTGTTACATATTAATTCTATAAATCGTGAGTTAGCTCATACATTTACAGCGAAATGGTGCTAAATTGACACACGGCCTAAGGCTGAAACAAATTCCTGTAAAATCACTTACAAGTAAACAGTGCCGTGGATATTCCGTATCATAGCAACAAAGCGTCTTAACGGAAAAAAACGCTGCGCTGCAGAAGCGCTCTCAAGCGCTCACAGACGGGCGTTTTAAGCAGAGCGCCTGGCTAAAAACGCTCTGGTGGACACACGGCCTAAGCGTATTCGCCTAGAGGTAAGACTCGCTGATACTAGACTCTATTTCTGATAACACAGTAGCCTATATGTAGTGTTGTAGGTAGCAGTGAAACTGCAAACTTAGCAAAGTAACGTTAGATAGACAATTACATATAAATTACATATAAGTTGCATATAAGTTGACTGTTATCAAAGTAAAGCCACTGTTCTGTAAAACTGAGTTAGTCTATTTATCTATTTGCTAACGTTACCACAAAAGCCTGTTGCTGTATTGGTTGAGATGACTGCAGAGACCGATAAATTTGCGAGATGAACCACTGATGTAGTGCAGACTATAACAAAATAATGTTAATTACTGTAAGCTTCAAAATATAATTGACACCCACTTTTGATAAAATCTTTGATCTATGTCCGTGAGTAACCTCAAACGCGCATATGTTATGGGCGTGGTGAAAAAATGCGGAACTACCTGCTATTACTTGCTGTAGTTTTAAGCCTCTGGCCAAAAAAGCCTTTTTTACAGAATAAAAATGCGTAAATCTCTCATCTCGGGCTGATATGAAGGGGGAAAGCACGGTAATTCGAAAATACTAGTGGTATTCTACTAATACAAAGCTTAATGCTAAATCCTGAAGTAACCCTTTAAGTGACACGTGATCAAAAATCACTGTCACCGGTGAATGGAGTAAAAATCACTACAGAATGATTATGTGACCACCTGCATAATCTGGGTCACAAAAATATTAAATTAATTTTATGTTTTATTATATATGTGTGTGTGTGTGTGCGCGCATTTTTATTATTTATTATATATATTATATATTTTATTTTTTTATATTTAATTATAATGAGTGTGCACAGAACAGCTGCATTTTTTGAATTCGGAGTGGCAGTTGGTAGTTGAGAGTTTTGTTTCTCTCATGACGACTGTGTGGCATCCTCAAACAACACAGAGGACCACTTGAATAACACCAAGTTTTGTCTCTCTCACTCTCACTTATTGATAAAGGAAGTACTACATTCATAATAATATAAACTGTTGCATGAACGATACAATTCACTATTTACTCCTGAAAATAAGTGCAGTGAAAATGCCAGTGAATTCTTGAAATGTTTTGGTACTGTATATTTAATGCAGTAATGAAAGCTATAATCCACCCCTGAGTTTCTTCAGCCCATTGATGATGACAAAGACGGGGTCAATGTGGGCATCTTGACCGTGAGTGAGGACACCAGGTGCAATAGTGTCTTCCCACATGATGTCATGGACGTGGCTGAGATACTGGATGAGATTGTGGATCTCCAAGATATTCCAAATGCTTTGGCCACACAGTTTGGACTCCTTTATGCTTTGAACATTGATTTTCCCAAAGCGCTTTGATACTCCTTTGAGCTGAGGCTGGTGGGCAGAGCTGCACTGCAAAGATTCAAGGACTAAAAGAGCAGTTAGGAAACACTGGAGTCTATAACCTTGCGTGTTTGTGTTTGTGTGTGTGTGTGTGTGTGGTGATTATTTTCATTGAGCTTGAGAGCTCACACATTGAGTTAAAGTGTCAAAGCCAATTCAGAGATGATTAACAATCTTCACTGCTTATTTTTAAAGGAAAGGTCTGAACAAAGAACATTTCGATAATGTATGTTGTGGGGTAATCTTGTTAAATTTAATTTTTTACAGCCATTTAATCCAACTTTAATTGATGATATATGTTGTTACTGTTTTATTTAGAAACTGAGGCATGCATAAGATGTCTTTCTATTGTTTGTAATTTCAATAAATGTAATTGTGTATTGAAATGTTTGTGATTTATTAATTTTCCCTTATTTTAGTCTAAATAAGTTCATATTTATTAAAGCAGTTCTTAAAGTTCATCTAACTAAAGTGAAGTTTAACTAAATATAATCAGTCCAGAAATACACATTTTCAAATGAGTAAATCTAAAATAAGCCAATGCAAAAATTAACAAAATATAATGAGCTGTCAACAAAAGATTTTTATAAAAGTGTTGGTTTAGCTCATCTGTAAATATTATTCTACCTGCATTGTAAAATGATCTCTTTACTGCCTTTAAAGTTAAGATTATAAACATGAAAACAAATATATTTCTGTTGTAATAATACATTTGAACTGTAAAATTATATAATTCATTTTATTTAACACCATACTAATATTTGTTTAAAATTTTACACGTTGAAATCTTTAGACATTTGTGCCTCATGTTTTTATTTTGACTTGAAAATGGGTTTCCTGAAAGAAAAGGGAAAACGAGAAAGAGCAGGGGCTCGTAACAGCTAAAATGGGCTGCACACACACACACGCACACACATGCTGATCTCACTGTCTATGTGAGGATTCATTACACACATTTATTCTTCACGTTATTTCACTGACAGAAGTTCAGCTGTAGTATTAATGTAATGAAGAGAAAATAAGAGACTCTATAACATCTCACTGTTACTGATTCATCATGAGCTCAAAGCATTATGGGTAGAATCTCTCTACAGTCTATTCTGATTCATCAACACAGTTTCACTGATCCATTATAAACACTAAACCCAGGATAGAGTGGTTGAGTGAATGTGGTCTGGACTGTGTGGATGAGGCTCATTGTGTCTCCAGAGACGCTGTAGAAGGACAGAGTTCCTGCACTGTGATCCACATACACTCCTATTCTCCTGCTGATGGACTTTACTGGGAGTTTAGTCCATATGTTATTGTGTATGAATGAGTAACTGGAGGAAGAGCAGATCAATCTCCAGGACTGATCAGTACCTCCAAACAAACACTCATAACCTGATCCCTTCCTGCTGATGCTCTTATATGACACTGATATATACACATCATTTCCACTCCACTCAATCTCCCAGTAACAGCGTCCACACACACTCTCTCTACACAACACCTGAAACCACTGATCAAATCTGTCTGGATGATCAGGATACGACTGGACGGTGTCAGTGTTAGTAATCACTCTGTTCCTCTCAGAAAGACAGAGGCGTTTATGTACTGTGTTCAGATCCAGACTGAACTGATGGGAATCTGATGGAGAAAAAACACATCAGAATCAGGAATTATCAATCTGTCTGATATATTGTACAAATCATTATTATCCATCATCTAGGTCCTTTACCAACCCTAGAAAATGGTTCTTTAAAATCATAGTGATATTTCACAATATTACTGTTTTTACTGTATTTTGGATCAAATAGCAGAAGAGACTTATTTCAAAAACATAAAAAAAAAAAACGTACCAACCCCAAATTATCTGTCATGATATATATATATTTTTATAATATTTAATTTTGTGTGCTTACTATTATTATTCACCTATATATCATGAATTTTATATTATATATGAATGTCACTGAATGCCACATAACAGATTTGACTGGATAGTTTAAATATTATCATTAGTTTCCCAAGGATAAAAAAAGCCAAGTGAATAAAATTATATTTATGAATGTTAAATAAATGCTTTAGAAATTTGGCACTGAAACTTTAATTACGTAGATCATCACAAACTGCAGCCAATCAGCAAACAGGAGCATTCATAATATTTCTTTCCAATGGAAAACAAATTGAAAAACATATTTATATAATGTGTCTGAATGCTAAACGCAGAAGTAGTTTTCACTGGAAGTTCAGCAGCTGTGCTACAGAAAGATGTCAGAAACACTGAAGTAAACAGTTGTGATGGAAATGAAACACCGTCTGTTCTGGGTCTGTTCTTTATATGTGGATTACTCCATTAGCTGGATTTCATTGGTGACTTTTAGAAAGTATAATGCATTAAAACACATGACAAACAACCAATTTCAGAATCTGCAAATATTATAATGCATTTTAACTTTGGTTATAATTATATTTTATCATAAATAATGTATAATAAACATTATAAATACCTTTTATAATGCTATATACATAAAGGCTTTAAGTGTTACCAAAATTTATTTTACAAGTAATTACAAGTTTCGACATTTATGGGCTTAAACGCCTCAACACCTTTTGAAGATATTGATTTCAGTGACTGCTGATGTTCTCTGAACGCCCCGTTAAGAAACACTAATTCACATGAAAACTCATGAAACTCTTCTGTCATGTTTTCTTTCTCCTTCTACAGGAAGAACATGAACACACTCAGTGATTTTCTCTGTTTTCTTAGTGACTTACATTGTAGGAAGTCGTTCCTGGTTCTGGGAACAATGTTGGTGAAAGTGACTGTGGAAATCAACAGACATGAAGAGTGTGATTATCATGTCAAGAGAAAATGATCCCTGCATCCGTTCCTAAGACATTTCTAATATGATCTTCTACATGATATGAGATGATGGAGGATAATTTCTGAGAGCAGATGAATCTCCAGGACTTTACCTCTGTCAGGGATCTTCTTCAGCTCCTCTTTTGCAGAAATCCTCCAGTTTGTCTCTCAGCTGACGGACAGATTCTCTCACAACATCAAAAGAGGAGAGAGAACTGAAGAGATCATCATTTACGTCTGTAGATTCAGGAGGAGCTGAGAGAGACTGGAAACTCTACAGAAAACAGAAACCAAAGCTCATCACCTCCACACTTCAGCCAATAACCTGCACTACTGTCAGATTTGAGCAGCTCTTGTTGATCTTTAGTAACTCTCCTCAATCCAGGACTTTCACAGCATCAACTTCATTCTTCTCATGTTCATTATATCATGTTAGAGCTGTAAGATCTAGTGTTTGACACTTACACTGTATGTGAACTTTCTAGGAAACACTTGATGATCAAACATCTGACATTTACATAAATGTATCAGATCAAGAGCATCAATGGAGTCACATGACAGGGTTGAGTAGATTTGATCAGGAAAAGCAGTTCAAAATCAATGAGTAGATTGATTATTATTTATAACTTTTGAGTAGTTAGTGGCTCTGAAATTCACAAGGTCTCTTAGGACACGATCCCAAAGGTCAGGTTTTGTGGTTTAAATACACTAAAGCATCACTAATATACAGCCTTACTTCCTGTTTGAGGACCAAATATTTAAAATATGAATTGAAGTTTTGAGCTGTTGTCGTCTGGAAGTTCAATATATCTTTCAGATAAAAATAGTTTCCTAAGAGATTTCCAGAGCTGAACTGCATTTGTAAGAGCGTCTCTTTCAAAAGAAGAAGATCAGATGAGAGTCTGACTGATGATTATATAATAACCGAACACACAGATCAACACTTCAGTCAACGGCTCATTCTGCTCTCATGAAATGTTTCTCTGCGAGTCTCTTGCTCAAGTCCACTATGATCCTGTTCTTCTACATCTCTGTTACCTGCAGGAAATGGATGTGATCCTGTGTGTGTGAAAGCTGCTCCAGCTCAGCGTCTCTCCTCCTCAGATCATTGATCTCCTGCTCCAGTCGCTCCAGTCGTCCTTCAGCTCGACTCACTGCAGTCTTTTCCTGATCTCTGATCCGCTGTGTGGCCTCAGAGCGGCTTCTCTCAATGGAGCGGATGAGCTCAGTGAAGATCCTCTCACTGTCCTCCACTGCTGTCTGTGCAGAGCGCTGTTAGGACACACATCACAATCACACAGTGGCTTCAGTGAGTCTGACTGAGACTTCTCAAACTTCTCTTCTTCTCCAGACTCACCTTATGAGACTCCACAGCCTCTCTCAGCTGCTGAAGATCTTTCTCTCTCTGCTGGATCCTCTGCTGGAACCACCTCTGCGTCTCCTTCAGCTGGTGCTAAAGGACAAACCAATAACAGGAGAAACATTCGTGAAAGACCCACTGCTGGCAGATCAACCAGGTACGACATTTCTCCATAAATTGAATTTCTCCTTAAATTAAATTTAATTGAATGTGGAGGATATTAACTGTGACAAGATGATTCACAGGACAGTTTAAACTGTGACAGGATGTGTGTAACTAAGTGATAGAGATGTCCGTTAAAGGCGTACATAGTGCCTTTCACAAATATTGGCACCCTTAGTGAGCAATGGTGGCTGTGAAAATAAATCTGCATTGTTTATCCTTTTGATCTTTCATCAAAAAGTCACAATATTCTAACCTTTCATTGAAGTAAAACAATTGAAAATGGGGGAAAAGCTTATGAAATAAATGTTTTTCTCCAAAACACGTTGGCCACAACTATTGGCACCCAATTATTGGAACGTCCATTTCTCAACATAACAGCTCTGACTCTTCTCCTATAATGCCTGATGAGTTTGGAAAACACCTGACAAGAGATCAAAGATCATTCCTTCATACAGAATCTCTCCAGATCCTTCAGATTCCAGCTCCATGTTGGTGCTTCTTCTCTTCAGTTCACTCCACTCATTTTCTTTAGGGTTCAGGTCAGGGAACTGGGACGATCATGGCAGAAGCTTCATTTTGTGCTCAGTGACACATTTTTGTGTTGGTTTTGATGTTTGTTTTGGATCATTGTCCTGACGGAAAATCCAACCACGGCCCATTATTGGATTTCTAGCAGAAGCGGTCAGGTTTTGATTTTTTATCTGTTTTTATTTGATAGAATCGAATCCATGATAACATGTATCTGAACAAGATGTCCAGGACTTCCAGCAGAAAAATAGACCCACAACATTAAAGATCCAGCTGTATATCTAACTGTGGGCATGGGGTACTTTTTAACCCCTGTGTGCACCAAACCTGTCTGGTGGGTTTGCTGCCAAAAAGCTCTTTTTTTTAGTTTAATCTGACCATAGAAGCTGGTCCCGTTTGAAGTTCCAGTCGTGTCTGACGACTGAATATGCTGGAGATTATTTCTGTATGAGCGAGGAGGTTTTTCTTTAAACCCTACCAAACAACTTGAAAGGGTTAAAATACAATCTTTTGTGTTCCTCAGAAAAGAAAGTCACTCCAGTTTGGAATAACATGAGTAAATGATGAATGTGAACTTCTAGTTTAAAGGGGTCATATTGAGAAGACTAATCATTCAGTCCTGTCAATCATCATTACAAGCATATATAATCAGCAGTCATTGTGTCGTCCCAGTGACAGTTCTTCCAGTGCATTCCTCCACCTCCCAATCGCTGGTTATGGTAAAGCCTGTTACATTCCTGACACAGAAGCTAAGCAGTAGATCAATCACAATAGACTGGGGCCGGCTGATCAATCAGAGCAGACTGCGATTTTTGGAAGGCAGGTTTTAAAGGAACTGAAACTAAAACTGTGTTCAGACAGAGAGTGTAAACAGACATTAAATGATTTAAATGTATTCTAGTAGACGTCATAAATGAAATAATGAACCTATAAATGATCATAACGTGACATTTTTAAAGGGTTAGTTCACCCAAAAATGAAAGTTCAGTCATTTATTACTTACCCTCATGTCATTTCACACCCATAAGACCTTCGTTTATCTTTGGAACACAAATTAAGATATTTTAGTTGAAATCCAATGGCTCAGTGAGGCCTGCAAAGCCAGCAATGACATTTCCTCTCTCAAGATCCATAAAGGTACTAAAAACATATTTAAATCGGTTCATGTGAGCACAGTGGTTCAATATTAATATTACAAAGCGACGAGAATATTTTTGGTGTGCCAAAAAACCCCCAAAATAACAAATTATTTAGTGATGGCCGATTTCAAAACACTGCTTCATGAAGCTTCAGAGCGTCTTTTGTGTCGAATCAGCGGTTCAGAGCGCCAAAGTCACACGATTTCAGCAGTTTGACACAATCCGAATCATGATTCGACACACTGATTCATTTATGATCCGAAGCTTCCTGAAGCAGTGTTTTGAAATCGGCCATCACTATATAAGTCGTTATTTTGTTTTTTTTGGCTCACCAAAAATATTCTCGTCGCTTTATAATATTAATATTGAACCACTGTACTCACATGAACCGATTTACATATGTTTTTAGTACCTTTATGGATCTTGAGAGAGGAAATGTCATTGCTGGCTATGGAGGCCTCACTGAGTCATCGGATTTCAACAAAAGTATCTTTATTTGTTGACAGAACAAAATGACAGAATTTTCATTTTTGGGTGAACTAACCCTTTAAGTTCATACCTGTTTCTCTGTCCTCTGTGCTGCAGCTGATACAGTGTCGTGGTTTTTATGTTCATCCATCGTACACAGCACACATATACACTTCTGATCAGTGCGGCAGAAAACCTCAAGGATCTTGTCGTGTTTCGGGCAGATCATCTCCTGCAGTCGTCCAGTGGCATCAGTCAGATTGTGTCTCTTTCCTTTAAAGAAGGTCTCATGTTGTTCAAGGTGATTCTGACAGTAAGAGTTCAGACACACCAGACAGGACTTGACGGCTTTGTGTTTTCTTCCAGTACAGACGTCACACTGCACATCTCCAGCTCCAGCGTAACAATCAGCAGGAAGTTTAATCTTCTTCAGTTTCTCCACCATTTCAGCCAGAATGGTGTTTTTAGCTAAAGCAGGTCTTGGACTGAAGGTCTGTCTGCACTGAGGACAGTTGTAGACTCTCTTCTCATCCTCCTGATCCCAGCAGCCTGTAATACAGATCTTACAGTAACTGTGTCCACAGGGAATGGCCACTGGATCCTTCAGGAGATCCAGACACACTGAACACATGAACTCATCCTGAGAAATTCTGGCTTCTGCCATTTTACAGCATGAACACAGAGACACAAACACACAACAGCTCAACTACACTTTAGTTTCTGTTTCTCTGAACTCATGTGTTTCCTGTTTCCTGTTTCTGTGTTTGAGTGACGCGTGCAAAATAGGTTTGTCTGTAAAGCAGCTTCCTCATTCCTGGTCCTAAAGAGCCTCATTCCTGCTAAGATTTTAGTTTTCATGGGTGTTTCTACACACATTGTGTTTGATCAATCTCTGAAACAGTATAAGTTAGAGAGAAGCAAGACAGAATTGTTGTTCCTTAAAGTCTCCATGAAATCAAAGTTGTCAAATCTTTTTTTTTATTATTGAATATTGCAGTATGTATTATAAATGATTTATTCATGCACATCATTTTGTTAAAAACTTCCCCTCCCTCTTGCAGAGACATCTCTCTGATGATGTGTTTAATGGCGTGAGGGCGGGGCAACCTGTCACTCACATGAGATCCACCAATAGCAAACCACAACCATCCAATCAATTCCCCATGGACAAAATCAAGCCCCGTCCTCCATTTGTTCTTGTTTCAGAAGCTGTTTCACTCAGTTATATATCACAATTGGGAAGAAATTACTATCATAACTTATATTTCATGCTGACATTAATACCTCATGAATGTTTTCACTTTCAGTATCATTAAATATTTAGTCTTTTAAATGATAAATAGGGATTATTTTTGCTGTGAGTAATGTTTTAATACATTTAATCAAAGTTTATAGTCTCAGATTATTAGATTTACAGTAAATTTACAGTAAAATCAATATACTTGACACATTTTTAAGTGATGAACAAGGAAAGAAATATGGTTCTGTCTGGTTGTTTTTGACAACTTGCCATAATGCCATAAAGTAGAGCATACCTCGAGGTGGTGTCATTAAAAATAAACTATTGCAAATGTTTAAATGACACACAAGTTAAGATTTTTTTTAGTTTTCCTGTTCCCAGCAGCTAGTTTTCTTTTTTTAAGTACACTGTCAAGCTGTAATGGATGGACTGGTTGTACAGGTGATTTTGTGAGATCAACCACTATCACTGGTGTACACACAACACTCTAGACTTTGAATCTGGCAAGCTTTGGGGTAAAGAATAGTTTTATAAGAGGAATGTATTGAGGAACTAATAGCCATGTCTCTACCTGTGCTCTGAGTTGCAAAACCTCTGGGAGTGAGTGCAAGAACCATACGCTGGAGAATGTCAGTGGAGAATGTCTGAAATACAAGACCTAAGCTCTAGGAGGCAGTATTTGTAAGTCGGAACAACAACAACAAGTAATATTTAACAAATGCACAGTTTTATTGTACTATTCCCTCTTAGAATAGGAAAGTGCAATTTTGATTAAGTAAAAGGAAAATACAGTTTTAGTTCAATAATGGTAAATAAAGAAAATAAAATTTGGGCCCATAAAAGAAAACCAGAAAAATAAGAAAAATAGTATTTTTGTCAATAACTACCCGGGTAGTGAATATGATCAAAAGTTCTTATATGGTCCTCATGTAGGTTCACTCAAGGTTCACAAAAGTTCCAGGGCTCCATGGAGACTGAAGATCCTAGAGATCGCTGAAAGATAGCACTTAGAAAACGCCACTGTTCGTGATATTTCTTCTCCGTTGTTTCACTGGCTCGCCATCTTCAATTCAACAACCTTGTGGCGTCGAAGACCACAGGAAAGGGGAAAAACCAAACAGAGTTCGTGATTATGAGGGAAAAAAGTGATGAACTGTTTCCTCGGAGTATATCATGAATCACGTAACCCTTTTTATAATACAATGTAAATTAGATGAATTTAACAGAAAAAAACATAATATTCTGTGAAATACACAAAAGAAATAACCTTTTTCACAGGAGGATTCAAAACAGCAATCTCACAACACTGTATAATGCTGGCTCTGCTCTCGAGACTGCTCACCTGCGCACCTGCAGGCCACAACCATAACTGGACCCATCACTTAAGTTAACCCTTTCCTTGGGTGGGTTACAAGTGTCACCTGAGTGCCACAACAGTCTCATATCTATGAACTGCTCCATTGTGAACGTACAGAGCTTTCTGAACCACTGTCAGCAGGTAATTAAACAGGAAGTGTTTGTCAGATCTCACAATGGGTATTGCGAGAGAACGCAAATAGCTTTGCAAGAGAACACAAAAGCTTTGTGTTTGCAGTAAATTATTTTAT